>NC_056731.1:1632901451-1633039548 GCF_019279795.1 Protopterus annectens | reverse complement strand
AGTGGGTAGCTCAGAGCAGCCTATCTATCCCTGGAGGAGTGTTCCCAGCACAAGAATCTGATAGTCTATTGGCCATTTTGGGCTAATTTCTAGGTCTTTCTAGTCCCCCTGTATAAAACCCACTTTGGCATGGTTTTTACGCTTGTTTCTACTCAGCCAAGCTCCTCGTGGTCCTGCAGAGTGGTGCAAGCAGCAGAGAGGCTAAAAGAGTGACTGCTAACCTGATAAAAGTGTTTTTTTCCTGCTACTACCTGGGCGACTGTCCGATCTAGCTAAACTGCAAGTGTTTCTGCTTCTTGAACTGTTTTAAGCTGTTTAAAGTTGTTTTTGCACCTGCACTTTTAAAGTGTGTTCTGTTTGTTGCATATACCTGTTAAGGCTACACACGCAAGTGCACTTGCCTGTGTTACATATTTATTGCATTTTCCTGCTGTTTGTTGCAAAAAAGAAAAAAAATATTCTTGTTTCCCGTCTTTCCTGACCTAGAGTAGTCCAAATACAGGCTTTGCTGTATTCTGGACTTTTGGAAAGTTCCTGTGTTGCCCATTTCCTTTCTTGGATAAAGGGAGGCTTCTTTGTTCACCAGTGGCAGTGGGTAGCTTAGAGTAGCCTATCTATCCCTGGAGGAGTGTTCCCAGCACAAGAATCTGATAGTCTATTGGCCGTTTCGGGCTAATTTCTAGGTCTTTCTAGTCCCCCTGTATAAAACCCACTTTGGCATGGTTTTTGCGCTTGTTACTACTCAGCCAAGCTCCTCGTGGTCCTGCAGAGTGGTGCTAGCAGCAGAGAGGATAAAAGAGTGACTGCTAACCTGATAAAAGTGTTTTTTTCCTGCTACTACCTGGGCGACTGTCCGATCTAGCTAAACTGCAAGTGTTTCTGCTTCTTGAACTGTTTTAAGCTGTTTAAAGTTGTTTTTGCACCTGCACTTTTAAAGTGTGTTCTGTTTGTTGCATATACCTGTTAAGGCTACACACGCAAGTGCACTTGCCTGTGTTACATATTTATTGCATTTTCCTGCTGTTTGTTGCAAAAAAGAAAAAAAATATTCTTGTTTCCCGTCTTTCCTGACCTAGAGTAGTCCAAATACAGGCTTTGCTGTATTCTGGACTTTTGGAAAGTTCCTGTGTTGCCCATTTCCTTTCTTGGATAAAGGGAGGCTTCTTTGTTCACCAGTGGCAGTGGGTAGCTTAGAGTAGCCTATCTATCCCTGGAGGAGTGTTCCCAGCACAAGAATCTGATAGTCTATTGGCCGTTTTGGGCTAATTTCTAGGTCTTTCTAGTCCCCCTGTATAAAACCCACTTTGGCATGGTTTTTGCGCTTGTTACTACTCAGCCAAGCTCCTCGTGGTCCTGCAGAGTGGTGCTAGCAGCAGAGAGGATAAAAGAGTGACTGCTAATCTGATAAAAGTGTTTTTTCCCTGCTACTACCTGGGCGACTGTCCGATCTAGCTAAACTGCAAGTGTTTCTGCTTCTTGAACTGTTTTAAGCTGTTTAAAGTTGTTTTTGCACCTGCACTTTTAAAGTTTGTCCTGTTTGTTGCATATACCTGTTAAGGCAACACACTCAAGTGCACTAGCCTGTGTTACACATTTATTGCATTTTCCTGCTGTTTGTTGCAAAAAAGAAAAAAAAAATATTCTTGTTTCCCGTCTTTCCTGACCTAGAGTAGTCCAAATACAGTCTTTGCTGTATTCTGGACTTTTGGAAAGTTCCTGTGTTGCCCATTTCCTTTCTTGGATAAAGGGAGGCTTTTTTGTTCACCAGTGGCAGTGGAGAGCTTAGAGCAGCCTATCTATCCCTGGAGGAGTGTTCCCAGCACAAGAATCTGGTAGTCTATTGGCCGTTTTGGGCTAATTTCTGGCTCTTTCAAGTCCCCCTGTATAAAACCCGCTTTGGTATGGTTTTTGCACTTGTTACTACTCAGCCAAGCTCCTCGTGGTCCTGCAGAGTGCTGCAAGCAGCAGAGAGGCTAAAAGAGAGACTGCTAACCTGATAAAAGTATTTTTTTCCTGCTACTACCTGGGTGACTTTCCGATCTAGCTAAACTGCAAGTGTTTCTGCTTCTTGAACTGTTTTAAACTGTTTAAAGTTGTTTTTGCACCTGCACTTTTAAAGTTTGTCCTGTTTGTTGCATTTACCTGTTGAGGCTACACACTCAAGTGCGCTAGCCTGTGTTACATATTTATTGCATTCTCCTGCTGTTTGTTGCAACAAAGAAATAAAACAAAAAAAATTATCTTTGTTTCCCATCTTTCCTGGCCTAGAGTAGTCCAAATACAGGCTTTGCTGTATTCTGGACTTCTGGAAAGTTCCTGTGTTGCCCATTTCCTTTCTTGGATAAAGGGAGGATTTTTTGTTCACCAGTGGCAGTCGGTAGCTTAAAGCAGCCTATCTATCCCTGGAGGAGTGTTCCCAGCACAAGAATCTGGTAGTCTATTGGCCGTTTTGTGCTAATTTCTGGCTCTTTCAAGTCCCCCTGTATAAAACCCGCTTTGGTATGGTTTTTGCGCTTGTTACTACTCAGCCAAGCTCCTCGTGGTCCTGCAGAGTGGTGCAAGCAGCAGAGAGGCTAAAAGAGCGACTGCTAACCTGATAAAAGTATTTTTTTCCTGCTACTACCTGGGTGACTTTCCGATCTAGCTAAACTGCAAGTGTTTCTGCTTCTTGAACTGTTTTAAACTGTTTAAAGTTGTTTTTGCACCTGCACTTTTAAAGTTTGTCCTGTTTGTTGCATTTACCTGTTGAGGCTACACACTCAAGTGCGCTAGCCTGTGTTACATATTTATTGCATTTTCCTGCTGTTTGTTGCAAAAAAGAAAAAAAAGTATTCTTGTTTCCCATCTTTCCTGACCTAGAGTAGTCCAAATACAGGCTTTGCTGTATTCTGGACTTTTGGAAAGTTCCTGTGTTGCCCATTTCCTTTCTTGGATAAAGGGAGGCTTCTTTGTTCACTAGTGGCAGTGGGGAGCTTAGAGCAGCCTATCTGTCCCTGGAGGAGTGTTTCCAGCACAAGAATCTGGTAGTCTATTGGCCGTTTTGGGCCAATTTCTAGCTCTTTCACGTCCCACTGTATAAAACCCACTTTGGCGTGGTTTTTGTGCTTGTTACTACTCAGCCAAGCTCCTGGTGGTCCTGTAGAGTGGTGCTAGCAGCAGAGAGGCTAAAAGAGCGACTGCTAACCTGATAAAATGTTTTTTTTTCCTGCTACTACCTGGGCAACTGTCCGATCAAGCTAAACTGCAAGTATTTCTGCTTCTTGAACTGTTTTAAACTGTTTAAAGTTGTTTTTGCACCTGCACTTTTAAAGTTTGTCCTGTTTGTTGCATATACCTGTTGAGGCTACACACTCAAGTGCGCTAGCCTGTGTTAAATATTTATTGCATTTACCTGCTCTTTGTTGCAAAAAAGAAAAAAATATATATTCTTGTTTCCTGTCTTTTGCTGACCTAGAGTAGTCCAAATACAGGCTTTGCTGTATTCTGGACTTTTGGAAAGTTCCTGTGTTGCCCATTTCCTTTCTTGGATAAAGGGAGGCTTCTTTGTTCACCAGTGGCAGTGGAGAGCTTAGAGCAGCCTATCGATCCCTGGAGGAGTTTTCCCAGCACAAGAATCTGGTAGTCTATTGGCTGTTTTGGGCCAATTTCTAGCTCTTTCAAATCCCCCTGTATAAAACCCACTTTGGCGCGGTTTTTGCGCTTGTTACTACTCAGCCAAGCTCCTCGTGGTCCTGCAGAGTGGTGATAGCAGCAGGGAGACTAAAATCGTGACTGCTAACCTGATAAAAGTGTTTTTTTCCTGCTACTACCTGGGCGACTGTCCGATCTACCTAAACTGCAAGTATTTCTGCTTCTTGAACTGTTTTAAACTGTTTAAAGTTGTTTTTGCTCCTGCACTTTTAAATTTTGTCCTGTTTGTTGCATTTATCTGTTGAGGCTAAACACTCAAGTGCGCTAGCCTGTGTTACATATTTATTGCATTTTCCTGCTGTTTGTTGCAAAAAAGAAAAAAAACAAAAAAAAATTATCTTTGTTTCCCGTCTTTTCTGACCTAGAGTAGTCCAAATACTGGCTTTGCTGTATTCTGGACTTTTGGAAAGTTCCTGTGTTGCCCATTTCCTTTCTTGGATAAAGGGAGGCTTCTTTGTTCACCAGTGGCAGTGGGGAGCTTAGAGCAGCCTATCTATCCCTGGATGAGTGTTCCCAGCACAAGAATCTGATAGTCTATTGGCTGTTTTGGGCTAATTTCTAGCTCTTTCAGGTCCCCCTGTATAAAACCCGCTTTGGCATGGTTTTTTGCACTTGTTACTACTCAGCCAAGCTCCTCGTGGTCCTGCAGAGTGGTGCAAGCAGCAGAGAGGCTAAAAGAGTGACTGGTAACCTGATAAAAGTGTTTTTTTTCCTGCTACTACCTGGGCGACTGTCCGATCTAGCTAAACTGCAAGTGTTTCTGCTTCTTGAACTGTTTTAAACTGTTTAAAGTTGTTTTTGCACCTGCACTTTTAAAGTTTGTCCTGTTTGTTGCATTTACCTGTTGAGGCTACACACTCAAGTGCGCTAGCCTGTGTTACATATTTATTGCATTTTCCTGCTGTTTGTTGCAAAAAAGAAAAAAAAAACAAAAAAATGAATCTTGTTTCCCGTCTTTCCTGACCTAGAGTAGTCCAAATACAGGCTTTGCTGTATTCTGGACTTTTGGAAAGTTCCTGTGCTGCCCATTTCCTTTCTTGGATAAAGGGAGGCTTCTTTGTTCACCAGTGGCAGTGGAGAGCTTAGAGCAGCCTATCTATCCCTGGAGGAGTGTTCCCAGCACAAGAATCTGATAGTCTATTGGCCATTTTGGGCTAATTTCTAGGTCTTTCTAGTCCCCCTGTATAAAACCCACTTTGGCATGGTTTTTACGCTTGTTTCTACTCAGCCAAGCTCCTCGTGGTCCTGCAGAGTGGTGCAAGCAGCAGAGAGGCTAAAAGAGTGACTGCTAACCTGATAAAAGTGTTTTTTTCCTGCTACTACCTGGGCGACTGTCCGATCTAGCTAAACTGCAAGTGTTTCTGCTTCTTGAACTGTTTTAAGCTGTTTAAAGTTGTTTTTGCACCTGCACTTTTAAAGTGTGTTCTGTTTGTTGCATATACCTGTTAAGGCTACACACGCAAGTGCACTTGCCTGTGTTACATATTTATTGCATTTTCCTGCTGTTTGTTGCAAAAAAAAAAAAATATTCTTGTTTCCCGTCTTTCCTGACCTAGAGTAGTCCAAATACAGGCTTTGCTGTATTCTGGACTTTTGGAAAGTTCCTGTGTTGCCCATTTCCTTTCTTGGATAAAGGGAGGCTTTTTTGTTCACCAGTGGCAGTGGAGAGCTTAGAGCAGCCTATCTATCCCTGGAGGAGTGTTCCCAGCACAAGAATCTGGTAGTCTATTGGCCGTTTTGGGCTAATTTCTGGCTCTTTCAAGTCCCCCTGTATAAAACCCGCTTTGGTATGGTTTTTGCACTTGTTACTACTCAGCCAAGCTCCTCGTGGTCCTGCAGAGTGCTGCAAGCAGCAGAGAGGCTAAAAGAGAGACTGCTAACCTGATAAAAGTATTTTTTTCCTGCTACTACCTGGGTGACTTTCCGATCTAGCTAAACTGCAAGTGTTTCTGCTTCTTGAACTGTTTTAAACTGTTTAAAGTTGTTTTTGCACCTGCACTTTTAAAGTTTGTCCTGTTTGTTGCATTTACCTGTTGAGGCTACACACTCAAGTGCGCTAGCCTGTGTTACATATTTATTGCATTCTCCTGCTGTTTGTTGCAACAAAGAAATAAAACAAAAAAAAATTAGCTTTGTTTCCCATCTTTCCTGGCCTAGAGTAGTCCAAATACAGGCTTTGCTGTATTCTGGACTTCTGGAAAGTTCCTGTGTTGCCCATTTCCTTTCTTGGATAAAGGGAGGATTTTTTGTTCACCAGTGGCAGTCGGTAGCTTAAAGCAGCCTATCTATCCCTGGAGGAGTGTTCCCAGCACAAGAATCTGGTAGTCTATTGGCCGTTTTGTGCTAATTTCTGGCTCTTTCAAGTCCCCCTGTATAAAACCCGCTTTGGTATGTTTTTTGCGCTTGTTACTACTCAGCCAAGCTCCTCGTGGTCCTGCAGAGTGGTGCAAGCAGCAGAGAGGCTAAAAGAGCGACTGCTAACCTGATAAAAGTATTTTTTTCCTGCTACTACCTGGGCGACTTTCCGATCTAGCTAAACTGCAAGTGTTTCTGCTTCTTGAACTGTTTTAAACTGTTTAAAGTTGTTTTTGCACCTGCACTTTTAAAGTTTGTCCTGTTTGTTGCATTTACCTGTTGAGGCTACACACTCAAGTGCGCTAGCCTGTGTTACATATTTATTGCATTTTCCTGCTGTTTGTTGCAAAAAAGAAAAAAAATTATTCTTGTTTCCCGTCTTTCCTGACCTAGAGTAGTCCAAATACAGGCTTTGCTGTATTCTGGACTTTTGGAAAGTTCCTGTGTTGCCCATTTCCTTTCTTGGATAAAGGGAGGCTTCTTTGTTCACTAGTGGCAGTGGGGAGCTTAGAGCAGCCTATCTGTCCCTGGAGGAGTGTTTCCAGCACAAGAATCTGGTAGTCTATTGGCCGTTTTGGGCCAATTTCTAGCTCTTTCACGTCCCACTGTATAAAACCCACTTTGGCGTGGTTTTTGTGCTTGTTACTACTCAGCCAAGCTCCTGGTGGTCCTGTAGAGTGGTGCTAGCAGCAGAGAGGCTAAAAGAGCGACTGCTAACCTGATAAAATGTTTTTTTTTCCTGCTACTACCTGGGCGACTGTCCGATCAAGCTAAACTGCAAGTATTTCTGCTTCTTGAACTGTTTTAAACTGTTTAAAGTTGTTTTTGCACCTGCACTTTTAAAGTTTGTCCTGTTTGTTGCATATACCTGTTGAGGCTACACACTCAAGTGCGCTAGCCTGTGTTAAATATTTATTGCATTTACCTGCTCTTTGTTGCAAAAAAGAAAAAAATATATATTCTTGTTTCCTGTCTTTTGCTGACCTAGAGTAGTCCAAATACAGGCTTTGCTGTATTCTGGACTTTTGGAAAGTTCCTGTGTTGCCCATTTCCTTTCTTGCATAAAGGGAGGCTTCTTTGTTCACCAGTGGCAGTGGAGAGCTTAGAGCAGCCTATCTATCCCTGGAGGAGTTTTCCCAGCACAAGAATCTGGTAGTCTATTGGCTGTTTTGGGCCAATTTCTAGCTCTTTCAAATCCCCCTGTATAAAACCCACTTTGGCGCGGTTTTTGCGCTTGTTACTACTCAGCCAAGCTCCTCGTGGTCCTGCAGAGTGGTGATAGCAGCAGAGAGACTAAAATCGTGACTGCTAACCTGATAAAAGTGTTTTTTTTCCTGCTACTACCTGGGTGACTGTCCAATCTAGCTAAACTGCAGGTATTTCTGCTTCTTTAACTGTTTTAAACTGTTTAAAGTTGTTTTTGCACCTGCACTTTTAAAGTTTGTCCTGTCTGTTGCATTTATCTGTTGAAGCTACACACTCAAGTTCCTAGCCTGTGTTACATATTTATTGCATTTTCCTGCTGTTTGTTGCAAAAAAGAAAAAAAAACAAAAAAAAATTATCTTTGTTTCCCGTTTTTCCTGACCTAGAGTAGTCCAAATACAGGCTTTGCTGCATTCCAGACTTTTGGAAAGTTCCTGTGTTGCCCATTTCCTTTCTTGGATAAAGGGAGGCTTCTTTTTTCACCAGTGGCAGTCGGGAGCTTAGAGCAGCCTATCTATCCCTGGAGGAGTGTTCCCAGCACAAGAATCTGATAGTCTATTGGCCGTTTTGGGCCAATTTCTAGCTCTTTCAAGTCCCCCTGTATAAAACCCACTTTGGCATGGTTTTTGCACTTGTTACTACTCAGCCAAGCTCGTCGTAGTCCTGCAGAGTGGTGCTAGCAGCAGAGAGGCTAAAAGAGCAACTGATAACCTGATAAAAGTGTTTTTTTCCTGCTACTACCTGGGCGACTGTCTGATCTACCTAAACTGCAAGTATTTCTGCTTCTTGAACTGTTTTAAACTGTTTAAAGTTGTTTTTGCACCTGCACTTTTAAAGTTTGTCCTGTTTGTTGCATATACCTGTTGAGGCTACACACTCAAGTGCGCTAGCCTGTGTTACATATTTATTGCATTTTCCTGCTGTTTGTTGCAAAAAAGAATAAAAACAAAAAATTATCCTTGTTTCCTGTCTTTCCTGACCTAGAGTAGTCCAAATACAGGCTTTGCTGTATTCTGGACTTTTGGAAAGTTCCTGTGTTGCCCATTTCCTTGCTTGGATAAAGGGAGGCTTCTTTGTTCACCCGTGGCAGTGGGGAGCTTACAGCAGCCTATCTATCCCTGAAGGAGTGTTCCCAGCACAAGCATCTGTTAGTCTATTGGCCGTTTTTGGCCAATTTCTAGCTCTTTCACGTGCCCCTGAATAAAACCCGCTTTGGCACGGCTTTGAATGATTTTGCGCATAGCGCAGCATTGGGCAGCTCTGCTTAATTGGGTTTAAACCATTCTCGGCTCCACAAAGTCTGCTCTTCACTTTTTCCCTTAGAACTGATCTAGTTCTCATAATAAACACTCTATTCCTAATCTAAAGCCTGGAACTTGCTCACTAAAGCAATTATATAAGTCAGCACTAAAAAATTAAAATCAATACACCCTCACAAACACCCCTTGAGTACCTTGTTCCCCATTGGCCTTTTTTTCAATTATAAAGGAATTCCCAATACTATTCTAGCATGTCCAAAGGTCAGTTGTCAATCTCCTCTCCAGTCCAGCTGGTGAATCTGGGAATCTTGAGGCAATGTTACAACTGCCTCATGTACACAGACAACCCTCTCCTCCTCCCAACAAATTCCAACACATGTGAGAGATGCAACCATATAGCCAAACTGGAGGCTAAGCTCTCTCAACTCAGTACTGGCGTAACCAGTCAGGAGGAGAAGGAAACCACACTCACTACAATTCCAGTCTCACATAGACCTACCACAACAGCAAACCAAACACATAAACACACAAAAACATACTCGGAGGCTCTAAATAAAAATCTGCCTAAGCAGCAGAGACCTCCAAAGCAGACACCCAAGCAACCATTACCCCAAAACAAAACACATGCAACACATAGCTCACAAAGCCAGTGTGCCGAACAGTCACAGCCCTTAAGGCTAAACAACCCACCTGATACACTTGTAATAGGTGATTCTATCGTCTGGCACACTGACGTCCCACTCACCAGGCTGAACAAGGAGAAGGTCACGGTGAGGTGCCTGTCGGGCACTAGGATCCGCCACATAACACAAGCACTCAGGTCACTCCAAGGCAAGTACAAATATGACTCAGTTATTGTCCATGCTGGTGTGAATGACCTGAGATATACCTCCCTGGACTACATGAAAAGAGACATAGAGGAGCTCTCTGAGCATGTAGCCCAGGCCAGTATGACCCTGACCTTGAGTAACATCTTACCCTCACCAAGAATGATGCCACAATATGAAGACAAGACGATCAATTTCAACAATTGGCTTAAGTATTGGTGTCATTGAAAGGGAATCCAATGCCTGTCAGCCTGGGATGACATGCTCGACAAGCCACGATGCTTCACTAGGGATGGCTTGCACCTGTCACCCCTGGGCTTTCGGATATTGGCAAAGGCTCTTGCCACCCCCATAGTGCCTTTTTTAGGCAAGGCTCAAAAGTCAAACCCACCTCCATAGGTATCAGAAGGGATAAGAAACTAAGAGTAATGCTACTCAACGCCAGAAGTCTAGACCTCAAGATGCACGCATTCGAAACCCTCCTTAGCATGGAGAACATCGATATCTGTGTAGTAACAGAAACCTGGTTCAAGGCTCCCGAGAGCACCCCAGCACTACCAGGTTATACCTCATACCATGCTTTTCGGCCCCAAAACTTGGACCGAACCACAAAAGGAGGAGGAGTATCAATATTCATCAAAGATGCCCACACCACCAGGTTGGTGGCACAGCACGAAGCATCAGAGACTATCCATGTGCAACTAACAGTGGGTAAAACTGCCTTCCAGTTTATAGCCTGCTACAGACCACCCTCCCAAACCCAGGAACCCCACTCGGCCTTCCTGAAAACACTGGAAAATATGAAGGTCTCTCCAAACACCATTATATTGGGCAACTTCAACTACCCAAACATAGACTGGAGCATTATTCTAGCTTCAACACCCCAGCCCAAAGATTCCTAGAATTTATAAACTCAAATGCTATGAAACAACTTACTACTCCCACAACAGGGGAAAACATACTGGACCTGATCATCACCAACATGGGGGCTCTATGCTCCAGACCAGAAGTGTATCCCTCACTGGTAAGATCAGACCATAAACTAATCTCACTGGATATCCACATCCCGACCCCACCCCCTGCTCAGAAAACCACAGTGAAAAACTTCTCTAAAGAAAATTTCACACTCCTCAAAACTGAGGTGGAATACTTCAAAGCCCCCGGGCCTGTGGAAAATGCGGCCCAGACCACAGAATCCTTTATAAACGCATTCTATGAACACCTTCAGGAATGCATGGATCATGCAATCCCAAATAAAACCAAGACCCAATCCTCCAAAGGCAGGCATCCTGTCTGGTGGACCCCAGCCATGAACAAACTATACAATAGAAGGAGGAAGCTACTACATGATAGAGCAAAATCCCAAAAAGGGAAGGCATCTCTGATCAGTAATAGCAAAAAACTACGGGCACTCATAAAATCGTCTAAGGCCAGCTTCGAGAGAAAAATTGCACAGGACACTAAGGATAATCACAAGGCTTTCTTTAGTTATGTTAGGAACCTGGGTGGGAATTCCTAGATATGCTCAGAATTACTCCAAAATGACAAAAAATACACCAAACCTACAGACATTGCCAACATCCTAGCTGACAGGTTCAGCGCAAACTCCCCCCCCCCAACAAAACGGCAAATATCTATCCCAGCAGAGTGCTGCCCCCCTGACATCTCAGATGCTCAGGTAAGAGCCGCCCTCTCCAAAGCAAAAAACACAGCATCAATGGGACCAGACAGTGTCCCGGGCTGTGTCCTACATGAACTTCAAGAAGAGCTAAACCCAAACATAAAACTACTGTTCAATCTCAGCCTTATTACAGGATATGTACCCAAAGAGTGGCATACAGCAACAGTGGTCCCTCTCCACAAAGGTGGTGCCTCAACGGATCCTGGAAACTATCGCCCCATAAGCCTAACTAGCTTGGTCTGCTAAGCTATGGAAAGGATCATCATGGACCTCATAAATAAAGATATTGGGGACCTACAGACACTGGATCCTACCCAGTTCGGCTTTGTTAAGGGTAGATCCTGCCTCTTAAACCTGGTTGATTTCTTTGAAACAGTGACCAAGGCCATTGACGAGGGGAAGGTGGTCTACACAGCCTACCTGGACCTCGCAAAAGCCTACAATACAATACCCCACTCGGGCATTATAGATAAGCTCACCAGCTTAAATATAAACCCCTATGTCACTAGATGGGTTGCAAACTGGCTCAAGGACAGAACCCACATGGTTAGAATTGCTGGAGCCATGTCAGACTCCAAACCAGTTACAAGTGGCATCCCACAAGGCTCAGTCCTGGGATCTCTCTTGTTCGGTATATATTTCTCGGAGTTACAGGCCAACACGGAAGGACTGTGGCTGACCAAGTTCACAGATGACTGCAAACTAGGTGCCATAATCGACTCTCCAGCCGACACAAGCATCCTACAAAAGGGCCTCATAGAAACAGAGAACTGGTGCCAGAGCCATGGCCTCAAGCTAAATGCCAAAAAGCGTATAGTCATCCCCTTTGGCAAAAACAAAGTGCCCACAAATTACCACATAGGCGGTAATCCATTAAGTATGGAAGAAGTAATTAGGGACCTGGGGACCCAAGTTGATAGCAATCTCTCATTTGAAAACCACGTGGCCAAAGTGGTTAGAAAAACATTTTATATAGCCCACCTAATCATGAAGGGATTCACATCTAGATCAGGGGAGGTCATCGTGCCTCTTTACTCATGCCTCATCAGGCCCATAATTGAGTACAATGCCCCTTTTGGGTTGTACCTTACCAGACACCTGCAGCAACTGGAAAGACCCCAAAAGTACCTCACCAAGAGGATCAAAGGGCTCAAACAGATGCCATATGCTGCCCGGTTAAAGAAACTCCAGCTCTACTCAGTGGCATACCGCCTGCTCAGAGGCGATCTGCACCTGACGTATAAAGCCATGTCCAACCCAGAATTAATGGACATGCTGCACCTCAGAAAATCCAAATCCCATCAAGCTACGCACTCAAGAGACTTAAACCTCAGCAGTGAAATAAATAGGACATGCTGGAGGGACAGATTCATAACCCAGAGGCTCCCTTCACTCTGGAATAAAATCCCAGTCCAGGTTAGGCAGAGTCCCTCATTGACTCTCTTCAAGAGGAATCTTGATGAGTGGATGGGAGATTGTAGGTTTACCCTGGATATCACTTCTGTGTCACTGTTAGGCACAGGCACAGTATACCAACCTCGAAAAAGGGCATAGCAAAATTCATTTAAAATGGGTGGCGAAAGCCAAACACACTCTGGCTAGGCTTATAAATGCCCTAGGGCAGATAGCCTAGTATTAACCTATGAACCTATGAACCTATGAACAGCTTACAAATACAATCAGATAGTATCCTTCTAAAGTACATATAACAGACAGTACCCCCCAGTTGCCCTGGACACTTTGGTATGGCCTAGATCCCCATATAAAACACACTTCATGGTGCAGTGCAAAATACTCATGCTACACCGGTACCATTCACCAAGATACACCCAATGCACCACGTGCATGTGCAGCCTGCAGCCAATATCCACAGGCCTCCAACAATTCGAACCCCATCCAGAAGTCTGGATGAAACCATACAATTAAAGGAGAATAAATGCTCAAAAATAGGGACCTTTACACATGACATCACCAAATTGTGTCTTACTGTTACCTAACCCGAAAACCACCTAAGACTGACTAACAGGACCCTCAAACAGTCCTCTGAAATGTCACCTGCCGTAATATAGCTTCCTTCTTTAGTAAACCAGCTGAACTAATCCCTTTCTCTATTCACATAGTTAAACATAAAACTGCATTATTTAGCGATAAATCTCTGAGATAAGAACAGCACAAGTCAACACCCACATTTCCCTTCAAGCCCATGAAACTGCTGCTGTACAAAGTGGACATTGCTCCCAGAATCACTCAACCTGCACACCTCATTTAACACCCAGACCACAAACTCTGCCTCTACCCAGGGTTAAAAATTTACATCAAGCTGTAATAGCTGGCATTTCCCAGCAGCAGTATGTAATGAACAGCCACTAAGATACCAAATCTAACTATTTCAGACATGTACAGCCTTCACGGTGTCACTAGGTTACCCTGTCTGAACTATATCCACTTTCCTGATAATAGACATGAGCCAGTTATGTTAGCACCTATGGAACCTGTAATAGAAAACAAACATGCTTGCAAATCACCTTGTATGCCATGTAATGGAACCCTAGGACTTTGTCACCCAAACAGCAAGGTTTCTAAGTAATAATCTTCAGTCAACATAAGGTTTTTTCTTGGTCTTCCATTGGGAATGTCTACATTGTGCCCCAGTATATCCACAGTAACGTCCCTTTTCTTTTTTTTTTTTTTAACAAAGACTCGCTGTACCACACACAGCAATTACCTAAGGCCCCCATAAGTTTGCATATGTCAATGAATTCCAGGCTCACAGACTCCTACCCCTCCATAAGCATTTGTACCCAGCACTGCACCAAATAATTAAACTCAGCAAGGCTTATTATTACTTTTCTATTTAGCTATTTTAACTGTCTTCTGTTAAATTACAGTTTTGAGAAGTATCTTGTGCATCCAACTTGACCATAAAGGCATCTCTACAGGTACCAGATATACTTTTGGAACAGACGATATCTGCTTACAAAAAAAAAAAAAAAAAACAACTAGGAAACTTTGTCAGAGTTGCTATCTGCTACTGATTCTGCCTTATATTATTTCCTAATAGCCTAAATCATAGTAATAAAATTATATTCAGATTTGTTAGTTAGCTTATCGATGTTCTAAACAATTCAAGTCTACAAGTGAAACGAGCTACTTACTTGCCTTAGTATGCATGAAACTAGGGTAAACTATGCTTTACCGACTTTATACACCAAACATTCTCACATTTGTTTTAGGACATTGAGTACGCACTCAACTCAATGTTTAACAGCCAAAATGGGACACAAGGACACCATCCTCAACCAACACTGCCCTCACGCATGCATAGAAACAAGCACAATGCCTTGCTTAGAGCCAGCGAAACCCACAGGGCTTCCCTGTGGAAAATACAACAATTGCGTATAACAGACTAACCCTGCAAATCCTGATCAAAGACACAAAGCCCCCCCCCCACCCCAACACCAACAGGACAAGAACCACGTTGACAAACAACCACAACACCAGCGATGGGATCACACCGCCAAGCCAGTGCCATTACTTTTTTTTTTTTTTTTTTTTATGCCTCACCCTCCAGAGAACAGCCTACCTATTGAGCTTCAGAATTCACACACCACGTTGACAAACAGACTGCACCACCAAGCTCTGCAGCAATGCAGATTAAAGCAACTCTGTTGCCCTGAAAATCTTTACCTACCCACTCGGCTGCTAGAAAGAATAAGCGAACGAAGGTAAGGATGAATAAACTAAGTGCAACAAAACTATGGCCACTCCGATTTCTTAACTCGTACATGCCACGTTCAACTCTTAATTACAAGCACCATATAATGAAAACGCAAGCAGCACCTGACCTGCCTGGTCCTCCTTCACCTCCCTCAGACATGTAGTCTCTGTTACCTTATTCCTTTTTTTGCCAGCCAGATTGGCAACCTTCACTAATGGGCTGTCAATCCAGTCAAATTACCTAATTTTTGCCAACCAAATCGGCAACCCTCAGTAATGGGCAGCCACTGCAGTCAAATTACCTCATTTTCGCCAGCCATATAGGCAACCCTCACTAATGGGCAGTCACTCCAGTCAAATTACCTCACTCAACAAAACTCGAGCATCGGCACAGATAAGATTTTTAAATCAAAGTGTAATCCCTCATACCATATTATAACCCCCATATTATAACCCCTAGTCTCAATAATAACACCTGTGACCCAACAGCCTAAATATATGAAAATATACTATAGATATACAGCTACTACTTATTTATACCATGCAACATATACAAACCACCGGACACCAGCCTAGATCCTACAGGCCCACTTGCCCTTCTAAAAGGTCATCTTGGACGTAGACTTGCCTTAGCAAGTTCACGCCAAAATGTGATTGCTTAACCCAACTACACTAAACTAAACCTCTTAAGTCCCTCCCCATCATTATCTCATTTCCTCCCAACTATCCCTGCGTCCACTTAACCCTTTCACCTCCCCAACCCACTTAACTCCCCCTAATATTAACCTAGCCCCCCCCCCCCCCATGAAGATGTCCCAGAACAACTTAGTTTGTTGCCAAACTTCATTTAGTGTTTCAGGTATTTGGTCTTGGAACTTTGGGCATTGGTAGTTTGGGTTTTCCGGATTTAATAGTGGTTCCATATGTATGTATATATATATCTATATATATATATATATATATATATATATATATATAAAAGAATAAAAAGTCTTGCTTTGTTATTTGGCCTCTTTGTTTACCACAGTCAGTGGTTTCTTTTGGGTCAGAGTTGTTTGTGACATTATATTTGGCAGGAGAAAGGAGAGTGTTTTTGTATTTTCTTTTTTTTTGGAGCAAGTCTGGGGGAAGTCACGAGAGCCAGGTAGACCAAGCAATCGAGGAGATACACTGGGATCTGCTGATGATCAGTTGCAGGAGGCAAAAAATGTTGCGTTAATACCTCAGTACTATGGGTACGACACTTCCCCTAAGATATCTATGCATAGCGTAGCTGCCTACAAATTCTGAAAATTTTGTTTAAACTTTTTATATAGGTTATTATGATATTTTTAAACCTATATATTCAAGTGATGTGCTTTTTTAATCTCTTGTGCTTGTTTATTATAGTTTAATATTTAACTAATATATTTAATGAATATATTTAAATATTTGTGTATATGAAAAGGAATGAAGATAAAAAATTATTTTGTCACTGTGCACTTTAAATGTATATTACATTGTTGTTAATTAGTTAATTCATGTGGGTTCACATGGTATAAAAAGTGGATGAATTTTGTGTAATGTATCATTGAAGGTGAAAGGCTGCGGTACCAGACAATTTTTTGGTGTTAGTAAAGAATCCATCTACAACTACTGCTGTTGGTGTTTTTTTTTTGTGCTTTTCCAATTTGGCAAGTGTAACCTATAATGAAATAAAGAGAGACATGGATAAGTTCTCTGTAGTCTTTTCTGAGGCTGGTAAGCAGCTAGTGTCAAGCAATATCCTGTCATCGCCATGAATGATGCCAAAACACATGCAACTTCAAGAACTTCAACAACCAGATCAGTTATCATGACATTTGAGGAGTGGTCCAATGTGTTCTAGCTTGGAGGGAGATGGTTGGCAACCCTTCCTGCTTCATTATGCATGACCTGCACATCTCTGTTCAGGGTGTTTACATACTGGAAAACATTTTTATCCACATAGTGCCTGATTTTAGGCAAATGGAGTCTTTAACACCTACCATCCTATCAGTTTCAAATCAGACCTGTTGCTTACAGTACAAGTATGGACAAAACAGTTGCCTGCTCTCACAACTTCCTTAACTCATGAAAACATCATAGGATCATAGGATCATAGTATCATGGAAGGTTACTTGGCTATTGGCCCTGAGGCCCTTATAAGCGTAGTCAAGAATTTAGCCCATGTTTAGACAAATCAGCACCTGATGCCAATATCCAGCAGGAACATAGGTGGAATTCCAGGAGTATAGTTTCTGTTTCCCATCCAGTTATCCAGGTTGCACTTAAAAACGGGTAAAGAGGTACTCTGTTTTATGTGGAGAGGGGAGCCTATTCCATAAATGCAGGAGTCTCTGGGACAGAAATCTGTCCCACCAACAAGTCTTGTTGATGTCACAGACCAGGTTAAGGTCGCCCATGTGGGTTACTTGAATGAAGCTTGACTTGCAGATATGCAGCAGTCCCATCACGGATATATAGTTAGAAAAACATGGTCCCTGTGCAGTGATATCACTTCTTTTCCACGGGTCTATATTAGTTCACCGAAATGTTATTTCACCGAACATCTATTCATCGACCACTATTTAGCAAAAATTGCTTCAGTGATTTGCTGAATTTACCAAGAGCAAGAAAGTAGTTCCCCACAGCACAACAGATCAACATCTAAGTGAATCAACCCTCCCACCCCCCCCCAACTATATATGTCAACTCCTAGACTGCACTACAGTGGAGGCAAAGTTCTCTTGTTGGCCAACTTCGTCTTTGAACAAACAATGAAGCCAAGCCAAGAATCAAGAATAGAATTGTCCAGCAGGAACAGGACCCGGAACTCACTCCACAACTAAAAATGTTAATAAAATGAAACTTTATTGAAGTGCACAACACGTAATAAACCAAGCGCTTTCACTCGGTTAATACCAAGCTTTTTCAAAGTGCAAACAGAGTGTAATCAGTTCACGGATGTTAAATAGTAAAAACAAGTCCGGATTTGTTTATGGTTACCATTGACATTGTTGAGCTTTTTCCAAGCATACCTCACCATATTGGTCTGGAATGGTTTGGAGAAGTTCTGGTAACACAATCTGGACCTGACACAAAGATCATCAATTTGGTAATTGAGTTCATGGAAGTTGTATTTGAGAACAACTCTATCTACTTTAACGGGGAATTTTATCGGCAGAGAAAAGGGGTGGCGATGGGTGCCCCCTGTGCTTCAGTATATGCTAATATTGTGTTACACCATTGGGAAAGCAATTTCATCTTTTCTAGTCAATGGGTAGAACACATAGTACACTACAGGAGGTACCTGGATGACATTTGTTTGTTGTGGAAGGGGACAGCACAGAACTTTGGAGAGTTTATTAACATCAACTCTAGTACCGAATTTTTGAGGATCACTCACAAGATTGACAAAGATGCACTAAACTATTTAGATGTGACTCTTTTCAAAGATTATGATAATCAAAAATTTCAATCTAAACTATTTAGAAAGGCCACGTTCTCTAATTCGTACCTCCATTTTAACAGCGGACATCCTCTTTATCAGAAAAGAGGTATAATTAAAGGGCAGCTCATTCGAGCATCTAGAATGTCCTCTTTAAGAAGTTTTATTGAAGAGGTTCACACCCTTAAGAATTTGTTTTTAGAGAAAGGGTATCCTACTTATTTTATTGATAATTTGAGTCAAGAAGTTGCACATAATAGGGAGCTCAAATATCCCCCTTTGTTAGGAACTGGACTTACAGCCCTTGAAGGGGACGGAGGTGTGGAACAACCAGATTTTAAAAGTAATTTTATTCATACTTATTCAGCTAAATCCCAGGAGATTGAGAACATCATTCTGAAACATTGGCCTATACTCACCCTACATGATGAATTGAAACAATTTGTGCAGGACCGTCCCCATTTTGTTAGGAAAAGAGATGTCAACTTAAAAGACCTCTTTGAGATGAAACATAATTCTAGGGTAGTAATTGACTCATTTAAATGTGGTAACCACAAATGTGGGAATTGTAAGCAGTGTAGTGCCATGATTAATAATAACACAGTCTTCATTCCCTCTAGGAAATTCAAATTTAGTTCTAACAAATATTTTAATTGTGGATCTAAGGTAGAGGTCTATTTGGGGAATATGCATGTATTGTTTCAGTTTTTATGTAGGGAAAACTGAGAGACCCCTCAGGAGAAGGCTTTATGGGCATCTTTATGATGTTTCGAAAGGTAAAGAGAATAATGCCTTTTACAAACATCTACAAAGCTGTAATAGCATGGAATTGAAGTTTATAGTTTTAGAACAGGTATTACCCGATATCAGGGGGGGTAATTGGGATACCAGTTTAGAATACCACAAACTTTATTGGCAACTAAAGTTGGACGCGGGTAGGTTCCCTGGTTTAAACAAGAACATTAACATCAGCAGTGTTTTAAGGTTGAGAATGGCCCGATTATAAAGTATAATGGAGTATGTACATTTTTACTTTTATCTGGGTTGAGATTTGTGAATTTCAACACTGTTATTGTTTCTTAACATTTTTAATTTTTTTATGGTTTGATTTGAAGAGATTGTACGAATTTATTTTTACTTTCATTATCATTTATGTTGATACTGGATATTTATTAACTAATATGAATTGTGGGAAGGAGATTTTTTTAATATGTTTTGATGCCATTTTTTAGGCACAGGTCTTGTTTACTATCTGATGTTTTTTGTGATTTTTTTAATATTGATTTTCAAACAATTAAGGTTTGTTCCTGACCAGGGTTAATTAACTATTTTGGTCATGTGACTTGTTTTTACTATTTAACATCCGTGAACTGATTACACTCTGTTTGCACCTTGAAAAAGCTCGGTATTAACCGAGTGAAAGCGCTTGGTTTATTATGTGTTGTGCACTTCAATAAAGTTTCATTTTATTAACATTTTTAGTTGTGGAGTGAGTTCCGGGTCCTGTTCCTGCTGGACAATTCTATTCAACTTCGTCTTTGCCCTTGGTAAATTCAGCCAATCACTGAAACGATTTTCACTGAATAAGGGTCGATGAATGGGTGTTTGCCAAAACAAAATTTTGGCAAACTAATATAGACCTCTTTTCCACAAGGTTTTAATGCCTGCCACTTTATTACAGATGTCTACGTCTGTGTTATGTGTGTGCCTGTTTTTATTCAAAATCCTTTTACCTGATATCCATACCTCAGCAACATAATTATCTAGAACTCCTCTATATCTTGGTATCAGCTGGCAAGTTTAGCTTCCATTAGCAGAACTCCCTCCATGATGCCTGCAGTCCATGAAACCTAACTCAATCAATTAGAGTACTGAAATATTGAACAACACACAATCAGTCTCAGTGACTGCAACTACCTGTCTGTAAATTGGCTACTCATACAGCACAAAGAAAAAATATACACATCAGTTCCTGGACATTATCAATTCCAGCTCTCTTGAGCAAGTAATGTTTGCTCCTACTAGGACCTTAAACCTACTATAACAGGGTCTTATTAATATGGTACCATTATGCACTATACTTGTAGCTTCCTTTCTTTGGTCAATTCTGACCACTCTGCCATAGTAGCTTCCTTAGGATCATAGTCTAAATTGCTCAAAAATGTTACTGTCTTCAGAGACTTTTCCAAGGCTAATTGTCTAACACTATCTTCCAAACTAAGGAGAATTAAAAGCTTCCCACCACACAAGGATTCCATTGCTAAAATGAATGCCTAGACCACAGATTTCTATTCCAACCTAAACTCCTGCATTGAAGGTTCTGTCCCCATTCATCTCAAATACAATGCCAAGTTTGGAAAGACACTACTTCGGTGAAATCCTGGCACCAACAAACTCTACAACAAGAGACAAACCTCCTATCCCTAAGAAATAAACTCAAATCCCCTTGAATTCAATGTGACTGAAAGAGGTAAATAAAGAGCCAAGACAAAATATCAAGACCTGCACAGCTAAGTATAAACTCAAAATTTCTACCACATCCAAAGATAACCATAACATCTTCTTTAACTATGTCAGAAAGTTTAGAAACAAAGTACAGCATAACTGAGTCAATAGCACCACCCACTATGACCCCAAGGATATTGCAAAAATACTAATGAACAAATTTATATGAAACTTCCCCCATCTATTATCTTATTGCCTCTAAGATCCAGTCAGCACTTACCCTTATGCCTATCTTGGAACAAGTACTGTAAGTCTTCTCCAAAATCAAAAACACTAACTCTATTGGTTCAGACAACATACCAGACTGTTTCTTTCTATGTATGAAACACTGCCTAACAGACTACCTTGTAAACCTATGCAACTTCAGCCTCTCCACTAGTTATGGTCCTCAAGCTTAACAATCAGCTGCTGTGATCCCTCTGGCCCAACAACTGACCCTGGGAACTATAGATTAATGTGCCGTACCAGCCTCATTTTTAAGGTAATGGAGCACATCATCATGGAATTCATAAATATGGATATTGCCAGTTTACAATCCCTTGACCCAAATGAATTTAATTTAGAGATGCAGATCTTGTTTTAGCATGGCTGATTTTCTACAAAAAGAAAGAAGTTTAGAGTAAAGGCAAATCATAAGCACTGCCTAGTAAGAGCTAGGAAAGGCTTTTGACAGTATCCTTCACTCTAACATTATTGTTAATTTGACCCAGCTAAATGTAAACCCTTACACAACTCAGTGGATAGCAAACTAGCAGACAGTCAGATCCCATTCAATCAAGGTTTGTGGCAAACTCTTTTCAAAAAGTCTTATCCGTAGTGTTTCCTGTGGCTCCAATCTCAGACCTCTGCTCTTTGGAATATACTTTGCTGACTTTAAAGACAATAACAACATTTGGGTTAACCAAGTCTAGTAATGACTGAAAACATGGGTCAGTCGTTGGCACTTCAGAAAACACCCACTTCCTCTGCACCCATTAAAGTTCATAACATCAGGACTATGGAGTAAAGCTTAACACAAAAACAAAAATGCAGTATTGTGCTCTTTGGGAAACAAGAACACCCCTGCATTTATCACATAAATGACATTCCACTCAAAATACATATTGCTACTAGAGACCAGTTTTTATCCTTGTGGAAAATTAATGTCGGCTGTCATTAGAAAATCCAAGTAATTATTAAAGGCATATCCTCCAAGAAGTTATTAATCTGTTCTTCTCCTCTTTGTCAGACCAATATTAGAATATAATACCCTTCTTTTGCATGTATCAATCCAAGCATATGGTCCATATAGAAAAAAATACAGATTTCTTCATGAAAAAAATGATATGAGCTCCCTAAGTTGTACAAATCTATACAGGGCATCTATAAGCTCTATCACTCTATTTTTTTCTGTAAGACTTCTACACGATGATCTCTGCTGGGCTTATATGGCTGCAAAGGACCTTCTTCTGCTTGATCTCTCATATGTTCACCAGAAACACATGCTCGGGAGACCTAAAGCAACATTGCAATATAAACTGGAGCCATTAAGGGAATAGATTTCTCTTTCAAAAGATATTCTACCTTTGTGTATTAATGTGAGGACCCCCTCAATTTGTTTAAAATCAGCTTAGAGGAGTGAATGGTTAACCATAACTTCACCCTACATATTGTCTCTCTATCCTTTATGGACAAGAAAAGTAGGTAAACTGATGTGATCTTCTAGGCTGATTGGCTAGTGAACATATAAGGCTATTTGATGCTAAAGAGCTTCATCTTCTAGTCAAAGCCTCCTTTTGCCTTAGCAAGTTATTTAACCAGGGAGTGCCCCTGGGTTACCCCCAAAAAGTGGCTAGTAAAGTACAGTTGTGTAAAATTTTACCATAATGGTAGATGTCCTTGCCTTCACCGCTGCATTACTCCTTATGAATGGGATTCCCTGCCATGAAGCCCCTACATCCAGCCAGTTTCCAAAAGTTTACCATTGCTTTAAGGTACGCTAAATGTCACCTGCTTACTCCTTGTGTAAGGTAGGGCATAAAGGTGATGTTCAGGTGTACCATCTTCAGAACAGATTGCCCCAGTAGGAGCAGCAGTCCAAGGAAAACCAAGGAGAATCTGCACAGCCAGGAAGAGAAAAAGACAAGGGGTATGGAGGGAGGAAGTTAATACTGCATGGGTGAAGGCAAGAACATCTACTGTTCTGGTAAGATTTTATACAATTGTACTATGTCCTTACATTCACTGCTGCAGTATTCCTTACAAATAGGAGACTGCCAAAGCTCAAGAAGAAATTTGGGAGGAGGAAGCAGCAGAGCTCTCCAAGAAGCCATGAAGAATGGCAGCAGAAAAACCAGCTATAGCTCTGGAGATACCAACCAACTGGTAATGTTTGGTAAAGGTATGCACAGAAGTCCAGGTAGCAGCTTCAAGAATAGAATTAGCATCTATGCCCCTGAAAAAAGCACCAGAAGAAACCACAGCTCTAGTGGAATAAGCCATTATAGAAGAAGGAAAGCTCTCACCATGAAATGTGTAACAAAAGGAAATAGCCTTTGAAAATCAAGTGGAAATAGTTTGCTTCGAAACAGCCAAACCTAAAGACCTAGGATGAAAGGAAACAGATAACTGGTCAGACTTTCTGATAACTTTAGTTTGCTCCAAATAAAATATGAGCTGTCTATGCACATCTAAGGTATGTAGCACCCTCTCACTGTCAGATTGCACAGAGGGAAAAAAAGGTAGGAAAATTAATAGACTGATTAAGTGACAACTCATTAACCACCTTGGGCATAAAAGAAGGATTACTACACAAGGACATCCTGCCCTCATGAAATATCAAAAAAGGTGGACAAGCCATAAGGGCTTGAAACTCAGATACCCATCTATCAGAAGTAAGAACTAACAAAAGAACTGTCTTCCAAGGACAGTATTGCAAGGAAGCTGAAACAGCAGGCTCAAAAGGAACCTGAGTCAAATTTTCCAGAACACATTAAGATCCTAGGAAGGAGGAACAGGTTTCCTAGGAGTTCTAATATTAAGGACGCCTTTAAGAAACTGCTTAGCCTCAAATCTAGAAGCTAACGGGGGAGTTAAAGGCAGACAAGCAGAAAGAGCTGATAAGTGGGCCTTAATAGAAGAATAGGCCAAACCAGCATTGAGCAACTCACACAAATATGAAAGAACCAAAGGAACATCCACAGAAAGTGGGTCCAGGTCACAAGAAAGACACCAAATAGAAAACCTCTTCCATTTAGATAAGTAGGATTTCCTAGTAGTAGGTTTCCTGGCCTCCTGCAGGACCTGCACCACATCCTCAGAAAAAAGGTGTCTATGAGGAATCAAATCCCTATTACCCACAGTGTCAGTTGAAGCGTGGACAGATGGGGATGATTGAGAGACCCCTCGTCTTGTGTGAGGAGATCCACCCTGTGAGGCAACTTGTAATGATTGCCCCTGGCGAGATGCAGAAATAGAGGGAATAAGTACTGTTGCGGCCAAAAGGGAGTCACCAACAAGAGTTTGGGAGCATCCTTTTTAATCTTGAGCAGGACTCTTGGAAGGCGAGGAAGGGGAGAGGAGGGAATGCATAAATAAACATCCTCTTCCAAAAAAATGAGAGGGCATCCACCTTCCAGACCAGAGGACCTGGGACTCCAGCACAAAACAGAGGAAGTTGTCTGTTCAGAGGGGAAGCAAAGAGATCTACTTCAAGAGTACCCCACTGATGAACAATGTCCAGAAACACATCCCTGTGAAGCATCCATTCATGGGATTGAGTGAAGGACCTGCTCAGATTGTCTGCCACAACATTCCAATCTGAAGGAATGTAAATTGCCTGAAGAGTCACATGATATTAGATAGCCAGATCCCATACCAGAAGTGCCAGCCAGCAAGCACTGTAGGATCTCGTACCCCCCCCCCCCGTTTGTTGATATACCACATGACTGTGGTATTGTCCATGAATACCTTGAGAGGCCCTGCAGAGAAGAGAGGATGAAAGGCCTGAAGAGCCAGCATAGCAGCCCTCATCTCTTTGAAGTTGATGTGCTCCTTCCGCTAACGAGGTGACCACACTCCCTGCACCCTGAGGGAGCCAAACGTTGCTCCCCATCTCACATCTGAAGCATCTGTGAACATATCCTGAGAGGGAAGTGGAGGCTGAAATGGGAGCCCTGGATTCAAAGACAACTGCTGAATCCACCATAGAAGTTTGACCTTGAGACATGGGAGAAGAGGAACAGGAAAGTCTAGAGGATGCGCATGCAGAAGCCACACCAACTTCAGAAACCACTGGAACTTCCTCATGTAGAGTCTGGCCAGAGGAAGCATTGGAATGGTGGAAGCCATGAACCCCAGAGCTCTCAGAAACTCCCTGGCTGAAATGGAGGGCAGGGGAAGAAGAGTTTGAAAGAAAGAAATGAAAGTTAATGCCTTTGGAGGAGGCAGGGATGCCAGCATTGGCACCGTTTGAAACCTGCAACCCAGAAAGACATGATCCTGAGAAGGAGTCAGGGAAGACTTGTTGAAGTTTATTGTGAACCCCAGGCTCTGAAGAAGAGAAATGGTAAAATGAAGATTTTGCAAAAGGACCTCTGGAGAAGACGCCTGAATCAGCAGGTCATCCAAATAAGGAAATATTTGGATCTCTTGAAGTCTACAAAAGACAATCACAGGAGTGATGCATTTGATGAACACCCTCAGGGCAGTAGAAAGGCCAAAGGGCAAAGTACAGAACTGAAAATGCCAGGAAGCAACATAGAAATGTAAAAATCTCCTGAAAAGAAGGTGGATCGGAATATGGAGATAAGCATCTAGAAGGCACCTTCAGAAAGATGTTCAGATGAAAGAGGTCTAGAATAGGTCTCCAAGTACCTTCTTTTCTGGGCACTAGAAACATTCTTGAATAAAACCCTTTCCCCCTTTGAGACACAGACACTTCTTGAATAGTACCCTGGGACAAGAGGTCCTGAAGAACCCCTGGGAAAAAAAGAAGCTTTTCCAGAGGAGGTTGAGGAATGCCCATAAAAGGAGAATGGAATAAACAGACCATGAAGTACCCTTGATGAATGATTGACAAAACCCAAAATCCTGGGTGATCTGGAGCCAAACATGAAGAGAAAGAGAAAGGTGAAGAGACAGAGGAATGTGTCTGGGAATGGGTGGATAGTCAGACAGTACCTGGTTTGTCAGGAAAGGAAGGCTTAAAAATCCCTGCAGTCTGAGTGGCATTAGCAGGAGGAGTCCGTTTACTACCCTTTTTACCTTTAGAAAGAGGGCAAGACTGTCTGCGAACAAAGGCTGGCTTAGAAGGGTAGTTCTGTTGAAATTTAGACACAGGAGAAACAAAGACATGCTTAAGCAGCTGTAAAGACTTCCCCTTGTCCTGAAGAGACTTAAATAAACCAGCAGCAGCTTCACCAAACAAAAGAGTGTTATCCAGAGGAGCATGCAGAAATTTAGCCTTAGTATTATCAGGCAAAGGTTGAAGCCGAAGCCATGAATATCTCCTCAGAACCAAACCAGAAGCAGCAGCCCTTGAAGAAGCATCTGCAGCATCATAACTACATTTCATAGAATGGCGAACTACCTGAGAGGAATTCACAAGCAAGGAAAGAGCAGAAGATTTACCTTCAGAGTCTGGAAGATCAGAAAAAAACTGACAGGCCTGAGAAGGAAGAGCCAAGACATATCTAGAAATATGTGTCTGATAACTAATAGCCCTAAAAGCCAGGGTAGAGGAAGTATAAACTTTCTTACTTAGCCTATCCATGATCCTACTGTCCTTGTCAGAAGGCAGTAACTTAGGCAAAGAAAGCAATTGAGATGGCTTATCAGAGCCTACAAACACCACAGAGGGTCAGAAGCAGGACATTTAAACAAAAAGGAACACTCCTCAGGCACCCTGTAAAACCTATCAGACTTCCTGGGAGCAGGGGGCAGAGAATCCAGTGCTTTAGAGGCAGTGGAAAAAACATCCAATAAAGCAGGCAAGACAGGAAGAATGGCCACAGGTTTAGGAGATTCCATTCCAAAGCACATAAACGTGTGCTTTGTTAAGATGCTTGTGTAACTTCCTTCGGAGCTTTTCTCCCCAGGCCTCCGCTGAAAATAGACATGTATCCAGTCGGACTATCCCGCTTAACAAATGTAAAATAAATAAATAAAAATAAATAATAAATAAATAAATTTGCAGTAACTCATAGTACCTCTTATGGATATCCAAAACCTGGGCACAATCCCACTTAAAAAAGTCCATCATCCAGACATCATGTCCCCAAAGGAAATTTCCTCAGAGGGATTGTCAAGATATGAGATTCCTCCTCCTCAGACCTGTAGTTTAAAGGAGAAGGAATCTGGGCAGAATAAGCAAGGGAGTCATCATCAGAATCCACCTCAGAAGAATGGAATTCTCTGGGCCTTTTAGGGGAAGAGGCGGACCAAGGAGGAGCAGGAACTGAAACCCCCTGAGGAGGCCACAATGACAGTAAAGCATTAAATAACCTCTGCCACTCACTTTGTGGATCGCTAGGAGCAGAAGAGACATGGTTAGTTTTTTGTTTCTTCTTCAAAGGGACAGCCATCCTGGAAACCTGAGAAGGCCCAGACTCAGGACAGCATTCCACAACTGCAGTAGGAACCTCTTCCCTAAAGAGAAACTGCAGAACCCCACTAGACCCCCTCGGAAACAGTCAATCATAGTTTCCTCTGAATGCCCAAAATGGATGCCCACAAACCCTCGTCGGACATGCTGCCTGCCAGATCCTCACTGGCCTCCAACCCAGACATGGTAGAAGAATCTGACAAAACAACTGGGTGAGCCTCCAGGTGCATAATAACCTCAGGAGAAACACACGGCAGAGGCTGGACAGCGGAATATTCCAGCCGTACCTTATGTACCTTCTTTTTCCCAGACAGCTGACCCTCTGGGCAGGATGTTCCATCCATAGTACCCACAGAAAGAAGCTTAAGTCACTGGTTCTCAAGGTACAAGTAATGGGAAGAAAGCCTACTATGAAGAGTCTTGGGGAATAATGCCGGACAAATTGAACAAGACATGGTCGTGAGCAGCACCAAGGCAAAAAAGGCACTTATCATGACGGTCTTTATGGGGAATCAGTCTTGCACTCTGGCATTTACCCTTCCTGGATGACAGTAACTCCAAATAGCACTAAACAAACAGAAAAAGTAACCAAAAACCCAACTGGGTACTTATCTGCAACTGTGAGGACTCCAGCAAACAGATGTAAGCACCGAAAAGCCAAAAAACAGAAAAATGGTAAAAAAAACAGATGTGTGCAACAGACCAGCAGTTAAAACAGCATTCAGACTATTGGCAAAGAAGTTCTGAAGATGGTATGCCTGAACATCACCTTTATGCCTCACCTTAAGCAAGGAGTAAGCAGGTGACGTTCAGCATACCTTAAAGCAACAGTAAACTTTTGTAACTGGCCATGGCTTCACGGCAAAGAATCACATTAGTAAGGAATACTGCAGCGGTGAATGTAAGAACATCTAATGGTGTTACCCGATTAACATATAAGAAAGCAATGCACATTGTATCTGCACAGTGCACCCCCCCCCCAAAAAAAAATAATGTTAAGTGTTTAAACATTGCTAGCTAATGACATATGTTAACATAAGCATCAAGACCAAAAAGACAGCCAGGAAATGAATGTGCAGCAGCATATAAGGAAATAGTTTCATCTATGTAAAATAAAATAAAAAAAATAAAATAATATAGTATTTATGGAAAGACTAGGAATGCGCTATTATTACTGTAAAGAATACTTCTTAATGATGTAACATGTAATCATTTTGTGATTTTTACTGTATGTTCTACCTTGGAGCTTTTCTCCCTGGGCCTCCGGTGAAAATGGACATGTATCCAGTCGGACTATCCTGGTCATCAAATGTAAAATAAATAATAAGAAACAATCCATAAAAGTGAGCTGTACCTATTGGTGACTGGTTCAGGATGCCCTTCTTCTCCTGAAACCCACATCTACACTTAACAGTCGTGTGAATAACTGTTGTATAGTGATGATGCAGGAGGAAGCACACTGCAACAGCATAGTATGTGTGTACATAAATGTCACAGCTGCAGACTGCAGTACATGTCACTTGGACCATGATAATTCATGCCCCTGCCTCCTCCCCAGAAAAAAAAAACAGCCACATGTAAGTGTGTGACCTATGTTGATATTTACTCGTGCCTGGAATAGTTTGGTCATAACGGAAAAACCTAAGTGATTTGCCTTTAAGGCCAAGTGTTAATAAATCCCAGCATGCTGTATTGCTATTTTACTATGACTTGTACTTTGTTGATTTATTATTTTTGTTTATTTGCCTGTAATAAGCATTTTTTTTAAGGCTTTGTTTAAAAGGAAATAAAACTTTAGCATTTAAATTATAAAATAACAAATAAAGCTGTTTATTTAGGCAGACAGTGGCTGTGATGGTTGTTAAAAGCTGAAATACATGCCCAGAGCTCTGAGCAAGATGGCTGTTACACATTTCTGCTTACATTTTAGACAAAATCTCCAATAATAAATGGAAGGACTTCTACGATAATTCAATACTAAAAAAGAGTGTGACACATTGTTGATTAAATCTGCTGTCTGCATAAAAATAACTAACACTGGCCTGAAAAAGACACTTCTGTTTTTTCCTTTTCCCCTATAATGCTATTTTATCTCTTAACAGTCACACCATCTAGCAAAAAGTTGTATTTTGTTTTGACAGAGCATGTTAGATAAGACAGATGGTGGTCACAGCTGTTGGTCTTTCGGTTTTATTTTTCAACTCAGCAATAGCTGGGATCAGAACCTATCATCCCTCTTGCCAGTCACCCTTGGAGTCCCTCAGGGCTCTATTCTAGGACCTCTCCTTTTCTCACTATTCATTAATGACCTGCATGTAGCAATTCCTCAAGCCACTTGTATACAATATGCAGGTGATTCGACAATCATATGTTCAGCTAACTCCCCCTCAGAACTACATTCTTCAACTCAGAAGGTATTCAACATAATTGAGACTTGGTTCTTAAAGTGTTGCCTCCTTCTAAATGCCAAAAAAACTAAGCTCCTACTCTTTGTACCTACCAGTAAGTCCTCCCCAGTAGACTTCTCAATCAGTTCCAACAACAGTACCCTCATATCCCCAGACTCCACCATTAAACTGCTAGAAATTACTATTGATAATAACCTTAACTTTGACAGCCATATATACAATACTATAAAATCTGTAAACAAAAAAGTTGGCTCCTTATACAGAATTAAACCCTTCTTAACACCATCAGCCAGAACCAAAATTGCTCACTCTCACTTCATTTCAACTCTTCTTTATGCCTCACCCATCTACACTAACCTAAAAAAAATAACCTTATCAAACTAATTCCTACAATAGTACTGCCCGATTTGCTACTGGCAATCCCTTTAGAACCCACCACTGTCTGAATCGACTGCAACTAGGCTGGCTAGAACTACAAAATCTTCTGTTATTTACTCAACTCACCATTGCCTACAAGCTATTTTACCAACCTAACACCACTCCTATACTCTCTAACCTCATCATCCCCTACAAAAACCTACATTCACTACACTCCTCTAGCAAACTTCTAGCCACCATAACAAAGTCCAACAACAAAGCAGGGGATTCCTTGTACTCTAAAACTGTAGGTAAATACTGGAACCTTTTACCTATAGAACTAACCGTACTTCCCACTCTGCCTCTCTTTAAACAAAACCTCAAAAACCACCTGAGATCCATTGGTTATGCCGCTGCAGTAACCCTGATTAATCCTTTGATTCTTTACTTCTCGCCTCTCTTTCTCACTTTTCTTCCTAAACTCTGTTGCATATCCCTGTAGGACTGAGCTGTAAATAGTATTCCTAAAACTACCTATTGTACTGTTATTTACCTATGTATTATACTGTATATCGATTTGTCTTATACTGTCTGACACTGTTTAGCATAATCTTTATTATTACATTCATATCTTTTATCCTTTATACTGTGTATATATTGTTTGTATATTCTGTGTGCTAATATTGGAGCTTTTCTCCTCGGGCCTCTACTGAAAATGGAAATACATCCAGCTAGACTAGCCCGGTTAACAAATGTAAAATAAAAAAAAAAAAAATAAAACTATTTTGTGATCTTTGTCAGACTATAAAGTGTTTGGAGACATAAAATTGACTGTTGACTTAATGTGTGACTATTATTTAGTGATAGCCATATACTGCAAATGTTTTCCAATAAGATTCAAGTGTATAGTCTCCCTGATTTAAGCTTTATTAATTTTTCAAAGGATCTGTGTTACTTTCTTTCTTATGGAACCTAGAGGTCTTACAGATATGTTAAAACCTTATATCTCTTTCTGAGTGAGCAGAAGGTGTAATACTTAGTAAAGAAGAATCATTTTGAACTTAAGGTAGACTCGGGACAATATTAGTAAGATTTAGTGATAACGCACCATTTGTTTAATAGTGTAATCTGCCCTAAATGTTCTGACTAAGTACTTAATAAGCATGCAATTAAATGTGAGAAAAAATAGTGACTTTCTTTTATTTCTGTTTACTAGTAGAATTGATTAAGTTTTGAATAAGGTTTCTTGTCATGACTGATTCAGGAACCCAGTTTTCTTGGAGAAGCAGGTGCAGTTAGTCAGATTTAATGAAATACACTAGCAATGATATAATACCGCAGTCACATCCACAACATACAAACAATACCTGGAATGTAAACAGGTATAGAGAGTGAATACAACTGCCATAATTAATGCAATGCTCCTTCTCTTTGCACTAAATGCATGAATGGACCCCACCCGCCACACACACCACCACCATCATCAAATTATCAAAAGTTGGATAAGTGCTTCACTATTGTTGTCCCATGACTTATGCAGAAACAGCAGCAGGGCCAAACACTCACTTAGGAACTTAAAAGAAGTAGCACATGACCACAGTGTTGCAGCTGAAAAGTGCAATTACGATCCCAGAGACATGGTCTGTGATTGTGTCTATGATTGTGTCTAACTGGTCAAAGCTACCCCTCATCTCAAACATCAAGCAGCAGCAAGCTGCAGCATCTGGGGCAGGGTGAACAGCCACACTATTCAAGAAAACAAAAGCCAGCAAAAGGTTACAGAAATTTCCAGATTCAACCTGCACCCACTATCAAGATGCATGGTGCCAGATTCTATGCAAATGGGAGGGGCAAATCCACAATTACCCAAAATGCACGAGTGCTGCTGCTCTAGGCAGTTGTTTCCTGTCTGAAACATGAAGTGATGCACAGATAATACGAAACGAGGGACTGATGCACTGCAGGAGTAAGAGTACAGATGTGCCACATCTGGGAACAAAGTTCTGGAGCACCTCTGTCTTGGAAACTAAGGCACCTACATTTACTTATTAAACTTCAATCGGTTTAGTGCACTAGTGCAGTGTACTGTTTATTCCATATCAGGGAGATTATTTCTCCAAATAATTTAGTCCTTTAATAAAGGAGTAAATTACTTCTAAAGTTGTTCAAGCCATAGCAAAAAGGGAAAAACACTTTTGAAGTGTAAGTGAGATCCATCTGGTTTTGGCCAAAAGTGTGATTTGTCCATCTGGTTATCAACCAGATTTCTGATTCCTCCAAAGATGCAATCTTGTAACAGCTAGAGGCAAATATCATTCAAATGTGAACATAAAAATCAAGTTGATATATGCAATGATGTCATTTTGGTTATAATAAAAAGCTACCTACATTCACATTAGTGAACTATACCATTTAAATCTACTTAGTCACATAAAAAATGGAAATTGTTGTCTAAAAGAATGGATTTTTTTAATCGCAATGCTGATGTGCATTTTAGTTAACATCACAATAACACTTTCAGTTATTCCAAAATATATGAAGTGCGTGTGTTGTAGTATTCCACCAGTATAACCACACGCATGGGCACTTTGATTGCTGTCCACCTCAGTTTTCTGGATGCTATGTAAGATAAGCTCACAACCAAATTAGCAAGATGAAAGAATCTGCTGTTGAAAAACTGCAGGATTCTTATTCAAACTTTTTTCATTGAGAAATACTTATGTTTGACCTTTGAAACTTAATAATCTAGTAGTTCTGAAATCATATCTGAGCAAACATGCACACGATATCAAAAGAACTACACATACTTTACAGATATAAATCTAATAAATCTTCAAGCAATAATGTTTTATTTTTCACAATATTCTAGTGTTATCAATGCAACATCTTGAGTGTGTTATGTATAGACAGAGTTCAAAACCCATGGATATAACTGTGTCTGTGATTTAAGATATGTCAGATACTTTACCTAAAGTGCTCTCCAACAGACCTGCATACTTGTTACTCACTATCATGATATTTTCAAAATGAAGTAATTATACATAAATGTGTATATTGTTATGCAGGCTCTCTGCATAATAAAGAGCTGTCTCTCCACCAGCCTGTAAATATCTTGTCAAGTGCTTTGCAGGTAATATGCCCTCCTTGAGGTAGGTGGCATTCCATCCCAATCTAAGGGGATTATCTAACTGTTGGATGAAGTACAGCCTGGTCATCAATGCATGAATTTCCAGCCATGGATTTCTAGCGACTCATGAAGCTGATATGCAAATGTCTCCCCCACACACATCTTATTTGGGCCCTTCTAGAAAGGATGTTTTCTGTCTTTGGAATCAGAGAGCTTGTTTGCTTTGTTGACCCTTCTGCAGCTCTCATTATGTTAGGTAAGTTTTCAGGTACTTGACTCTCCAGTTTTTAAGACACTAGCATTGGATCTGACAGTCTGGCATAACTACACACTCATTTTTCATCTCTAATTTTTGAGAAAAGTCGGTGGTGAAAGAACTGTCGGATCAACTAGCCACTCATGGCCTGCTAAATCATTTTCAGTCCAGTTTGAGGAAATGCTGTGGCATGGAGACTATCCTGTTAAGACTGTGGCAGAGGTTTTGAAGGTGAGAGATTGCTGCTTATAGACCACCTTGATCCTATTCTATCTCTTTGCAGTGAGTCTCTTCAAGGTCAACAGGAGTCATGAAATAGGTATGAGATTTCACTAGGAGATCATGTGTCAGCAGTGGCAAGTCTTTCATTTTCCTCTTGAGGATAATCATCAGAACCAACTACAATTACCTGAAAGTGATATGAGTTCTGTAATACTTACAGTGGTTTATTCACCCTTCAGTGACTGTAATACCCTGTACCTGCTGATTTTCATTATTTGCATCTTATGAAGATTATAGCTGTCAGACTATTGACAGGTCCTTTAGGCTGTCTCATATTACCCCAGAACTGTGAGATCAGATCTGCCTCATGCCAGGTATTAGATTGTCTATTTAAAGCATTGCATTTTTAATAGTAAGTCTATAGCATAATGAATTGTAAGTACTGAGCTCCGGGGAGTTGCTCTGTAGATGATGAAGTGTTACCATTGTTCACCTTGTGTTGTCGTGTTGATTGTATTAAAGCTACCTCTTTTCTGAAACTTACAGTGAAGCCTGAGATTTCTGAGATGATCCTCACTTGAAGCGGTTTGTATTTCGTAGCACCAGCTGACATGGTTAAATGGGACCACCACACCATACCAAGTGATGCAAAAAAGATAACCATTACCAAAACTCACACCTTTACCTTAAAATGCCTTGTATTACCAACTTTAAACCATTTATTGATAAAAATACAGAATTTCTTTTGGCATGATGAGATTTAGCCCACCAGAGCCATCTGACTTGTCAAAACCATTTTGTTGGCCTGTCTGGAGACAGACATGCACACAATTTCATGTAGCAATGAAATTAGATAAACAATGAGAAGAAATCAAGGTAAACACGTATTTTTTTGTATGCTATAGACCAAGAGATGAAGGCCTTGTACAGCACCTTTCCACTTACAGAAGGTCAGAATATTATATATGTGTGTGTGTGTGTGTGTGTGTGTGTGTGTGTGTGTGTGTGTGTGTGTGTGTAGCCAAGACTGTTATTGCACATATTCACCTCCTCTCCTTCCCTTTACTTACAAACCTGAGTAAAAGTGACCTAAACAAGCTATCAAGCTGCCACCACAGCATTGCTAGATTTGCAGTTGGAGCAGCGTATAGAACACAACACTTTCTGAACTTAAATCAACTGGAATGGCTTGAACTACCCACCCTACTACAATATAACCAAATAATAATTGGATATAAGATTCTATACCAACCTGAAAATACACCAATACTTAAAAACCTATCTACTCCCTATAGCAACCTCAAGACCTACACTCATATAACAGACTGTTAGTTCAAATAGTTAAATCCAACAACGCAGCTGGTGACTCTTTGTTCACTAACTCTGTTGGCAAAACTTGGAACTCTCTACCTTCTGAGCTTACTATGACCCCCTTTCTAACCCAATTCAAAAAGGGCCTTAAACTATAAAACACATTGGTTATGTCCCTGCCTTAACCCTAACTAACTCAGATCTTAACCCTGACTAGCTCAGATCTTATAACCATGCTATTACTTCACTTAGACTGCATAGTACTGATTGTCTATGAACTCTTTATGTTGTAACAGTGGGAAATCATGATCTGTTTCTAATTGTTGTCTTGTATTCATGAAAAGTAATTTGTAAACTGTGTCTCTGATATGCAGTTGTAAACTGTGCTATTTTTATGTATGTTTTATACATTTTTAAGTAAGTTCTTGGAATTTTCTCCCTAGGCCTCCGCTGAAAATGGACATATATCCAGTTGGACAAAATGAGTTAGTGATAAGCAAATTCAATTAACATTTTTGTGCCAAAAGTAAATATAATTCATGTGAGGCCATATTTTTACAGATGTGTACATGCTAAGGACAAGTGTGTGGAAGTGTTTGTGAGATGATTATATGAACAGGCAAAAAAATGTGGCTTGTAATGGCACACAAGATGAGCAAAATATGAGACAGAATTGTGATTGGACTGTCTGATGTGGACATGCCACAAATGTTACAGCCTGAAGTTAATCTAACTTTAGACAAGAAAGTACAAATAGCTGCTAAAGAGACTGAGTTAGTGGAAAGTCAGAATGCTAACTTAATATGTATCCAACTCATTGTCTCTCTTGTGTCCAATAACCTATCCCACTATTATCTTCCTTTCTCTAAATCTCACATATCTTCATTGTCCATTTCCACTTTCTCCTCACTACTTATACCTTTCCTCTTCTTCTACAAACCAGCTTTTATTTATACAGCCTCAACTGTTCCCTTTACTGTTCATAGCTGTTTGAATTAATCCATAAGCCTTTTGTATCTTATCAAAATTCTATAACATCTTGTATAAAGTAATGAATGATTTATGGCTTTGTACACCCCAACAAAGCATGTAAAAAATGTTGATATGAATAAGTCTTTATTTACTGCATCAGTTTTTTTTTATTTCTTGCTATTTATTTTATACTCACTAATTACAAACTGTTATATTCATGTAACTTTCTTGTACATTGTGGATTTTTTCTCCCTGTGCCTCCTCTGAAAAAGGGCTTTGCCTCAGTCAGAGTTTTCCTAGTAACTAATAACAAGAAAGAAAGAAAGACAGACATACATAATGCAAATGAGATGTGTAAAGTAAAATGCAAGGCTAATTGCAAGCAATATACATACCCAGCATGCAACTCATTGTTGATATCCTGTCCAGAAATCCTACACGTGACCAGCCATTATCTGAAAAGAAACCGATGCAGCATCCAACATACAAAGTATCACAATGACAAGACCCGTAACTACTAATAGACTAGAAAAGGTTAAAGAAGCAGCTGTCATCAAACATGTTTGCCATGGAAGGCCAAATCACTGGAATTAAAGCAAACAGCTTGCATAAAAATATCTTTATAGTCAGAGTAATCAGAAATGATGGCTTACTGTTATTACAATATAAAATGTATTCATCCATTCATCAGTTCTTTTTTCCCATTTTTACACATGGAGTTGTGGTATCACATTAACAGTGACCATCATCTAGACTCAATGTTTAAATACCCGAGTGGCTAGCCCTGCAACAGTTGCTCTACCATACTGCAATTGTTCTACCATACCACACACACACACACACACACACACACACACACACACACACACACACACACACACACACACACACACACACACACACACACGCACTATAACACATCTATGGTTAATTTGGAGTCTCAAATCAACCTACTGCAGGAAACTAGAGTGCCCTGAGAAAACCCACTAGAACATAAAGAGGACATGCAGACTCTGCACAGAAGGCATGAGAATCAAGCCAAAGAACCTCTTTCTGTGAGGCAACAACACTACTTGCTGTACCACTGTGCCACCCAATGCTACCATGAAGGCTATTAGGGTCTCAACAAATACAGACAATGAGGCAAAATCTCCATATGGTGGCCAAGCATCAACCAACACATTTTCAAATTAGTGTCAGTTCTGCATTATGCATAAACAATCACAAAGACATGAAACATTGATGTCAATGCCAGTTATCATAAAAGATAGCTGCTGACCTATGTGAGTTCAAAGGAAAAAATGATTTGTTGTTAAGGGCTATTATTCATGTGATGATGAAATAGGTCATGTGCCAACTACAACAAGCCAAAAATAACAGCTAGACTCAAGGCTATGTTCCTGAGGTATGATATACCAATAAATCTAGTTATAGATAATGGTATGTAGTTAATTTCCAGTGAATTACAACAATTTATAGCTGATCATTGTTTTAATCATACTATATAAAAGTCATCCTTATCCACAAATGCTAAAGCTGAGACAGCAGTCCAACTAGTCAGGAAGGTCTTAAAATAGACTGAGTCACATAAATCTCTAATGGCATATCAAGCTACTACACATAAATCAACGATAAGTTCTTCCCAGTTAATGCGGGAAAGTCAAATACAAACTGACATGCCAATATAAAACTCACAGCTTAAATAAAAAATGTGCAGTATCATACAGTTAACAGCAATTATCTAAAGCTAAAACTTCTTATAAAAGTTTTATGATCAATGTTATTTTGTATGTTCTCTACCTGCCTATAACCTGGTCAACCTGTTTAAAGAGGGAGAGGCAAATTCCAAACCAAAGGGCAAAAAACAGTCATAGAGCCAAACTAATCTTCAGAGTGTAATGCCTTAAACCTACTGTAGTGGAGGCCTATAGAATATATGCAAATCACCCTTAAGGACATACCAGTGGTTCAGCTAAATGGATTCTGAATGTTCATGACGTTTTAAGTGTTTATAGGTACATTCAGTCCAATATTTTTCAGACCTCATCAGTAGAGCAAAAGTGGATTATTTGCCAGTACTTTAGAAACACAGCTTAAAAGGAAGCCTAATATCTATAAGCATTAAGGTGTTTGCAAAATACCCTAAATAACACCCAAGGAAAAGGATACAAAGGTCACACAGATACACCTTTGTATCCATGCTTTGCTGCCATGTTGCTTGTAATAAAATTACCTATTAGTTGAAATGTACTGAATCCTGACAGTTCTGAGAATATGCGCACTAGAAACAGTCTGCATTTAATAGCACCACCTGGCAACTACTTTTGATGAATAGTTGGGCTTCCCTTTATGTTGTATGCTGTTTCATTTGGAGGCATAATTTGAGGATCCTTTTTCCTATTACTCCTGAATATTACAATTCTTACAAGATGTCATCACGTCTAGGCCTAAGGATGTTATAATCCCATTAGACTTGGCCCTGATCATACCAATAAATGAGCTCTGTGATCCCTTTTGTATGTACCTCACTAGACACTTGCAACAATTGGAGAGACCACAGAGGTTTATCACCAAGAAATTGCTGGGTACACAAAACAAATTTTACATGGAAAGACTGAAAGCCCTGTCACTGTATTCTGTCTCTAACAGGTTGCTAAGGGGTGACCTGTGCCTGGCTTTCAGGGCAGTCTCTGACTTAGCCCTGATGGAAATGCTACACATTCATAAATCAAACTGCACAAGGGATCCTACCCTAGCCTCTGACATGAACAGGTCATGCTGGAGAGATAGATACATCTCCAAGAGACTGCCACTTCTCTGGAACAAGCTTTGAGTTCACGTGAAACAGAGACCCTCCCTGGCCCTCTTAAAATGCGACCTAGATCAATGGATGGGTAACCACACAACAAATAAAACAAAAAATAAAAAAATATATTGAAAAGATAAATGACCAAAAAAAAAAAAAACAGGCTCCACCACTTCAGAATTTATTCCAACCTCTAGCGTCTCGGAAATAGCCTTCCAAGGATAATACAAGCAAAAAGATGCAACACATATTTATATAATAAAATTAATTGATCAGTCAAACAATTAAACAATTAAAAACACATATTAAATTTAAATAAAAACTCTCCAGTTGCATTCTGCATTAATGCCACCAGGGGCTAAAGTGCCATATTTTAGTATAAAAAGAGTTTCCTTATACAAAGTTTTTTCTTTATGTTAATACTATATTTACTAATAGGAATATGCTCTAAAATTGTGCCTAACAGTCCCTGTGGATTACTCCTATGATATTTTTTAAAGTGCATTGCAAGTAGAATTTCTAGCTTTTCACTTTTGATATCCCTAACATGTTCCTGTATCCTGGTCTTGAAAGCCCTCTTACTTTCAACCGTGTAAAACATCCCACACGGACATATAATTGCATACACAATGCTTTCTGTATTACATGAAAACATAGCATTAGGTTGAAAAAATAATCCATTAATATACCTAAATGTTATACTAACATACTGACATATTATACATCTACCACAAGGATGGGTTCCCACCAGGCTAGGATTACTGCTTAGACATATGTTGGATTTAGGAAATCTAGCATGGACCAACATGTCCTTTATATTTTTATCTCTTCTAAATGAAAAGTTCAAGTTCTTATTAAAATTATCCACCAGATCCCTATATTTAAATAAGAAAGTCCAATAAAATTGGATAATTTCTTTAACTTTTTCTGTTAGTAGATCATAAGTCATAACTACATACATCTTTCTTAAACTATTTGATTTATTACTAGATCTACCCTGACATCTATTATACCCATTATTTGACTCATAAATAACATTCTTTTTAACTTTATCTAAAGAAAGCAATACTTCATCAACATTATAACCTCTCTTAATAAATAATTGTGATGTTTTCTGTAATTCATTACTTATTTAATTAGTATTATTACATAACCTCTTTACTCTGATAAGCTCACCATAAGGTAAACATTTTAAAAGATGTGGGGGATGGCAACTAGTTTCATCCAAAAAAATGCAAGCCATCCTCAAATTTACGATAACAATCTTACCATTTTTACCTCCTTTTAGCCAGATGTCTAGAAGATTTACTTTGTTGCCCAATTGAAAGACACCAAATTTCAATAAAAATATACTCTCTTGAAGACCATTCATAAAGTCTCTGACTTCTTGTTGGCCCCCCCTACATACAAAAATTAAATTGTTAATATATCTGTAGCATTTCACCACATGTTTTTTTTTTTTTAATTCTATCTGATAAAGAAACTATCTCAAAAAGTCCCATCACAATATTTGCATACATGGGGGCAAAAGCTGCCCCCATGGCTGTACCTTTCAATTGATTGAATATTTGACTATCAAACTCAAAATAATTATTTTTTAAGCAAAATTCTGTTAATTCGATTATATATTATGTGAGAGGACTGTCCCCTAAAGTATTCTATAATGCTTCTAACCCATGTTGGTGATTAATACTTGTGTATAAACCTTTGACATCAGCTATCAACCAATACATATCCTTAGTCCACTGTAGGGGTAATACCAGATCTAAAAGTCAGAGCTATCTTTAATAAAAGTACTTTGTTTAGTAACATATGGTAGAAGAAAACTGTAGAAATATGTCCATATTATTAAGAAAATAATTACACACGGACACAATAGGTCAACCAGGTGGATGTTGAATATGCTTATGTATCTCGGGCAAACAGCAAAATCTGGCTATCTCACAGTTGTCAATTTTAAATTTTTTTATCTGCATCATCTACTGTAAACTATCCTAACCATTATCCCTTTTGTAATAAACTTCTGAATTTGTGAATAGCTTTTTCATATTCTTTAACAGTACATTTTCTATAAGTCATACAATCATTTAAGTGCTCTAGGCACATCTGAACATACTGTGAAAAATGCATTATTACAACTTTATTCCCCTTGTCTGCTGGTTTTATAACCAATTCTTTATTTTTACTAAGTTGTTGCAGTGCCTTCCAATCAATGGATGCGTGACTGCAAACTCACTCCTGAACAGAGGAAGTTGTTAATTACCATAGACTCTTAACTTTTGTGAACTTTATTCACCTAACCACTGACATTTAGGGCAACTTGGGATTAATATGGCTAGCTTTGTAAGGACTCTAGAGCGCTGTTAACCTAGCAGCCTTCTATGAACTTATGAACCTGTATTTTCTTGCAACAGGACTTATTATGACAATTGTGGGTGCCATTCTGCCTGGATATTTTACATTTTGTATCTTCATTTTGTGTCCACTGCATGTCAGCCATCCATCCTCATGTGACCCATTCAGCCATTTGTTCCTCAAAGGGTGAGAGCTAATTGCAGGACATCATCATCCAGACAGCCATCATGTTTTTTTTTTCTTGTTTTGGGCCTTATCCCTCCCCTAGCGGCTGACATGCATGCATACCTCTCAACTGTACAGCTTTTTACGGAATGTCCAAATTTTGTGCCTTAAATGTTTAGAATATTCCTCATAAAATGTGTGGTTTTCTGCCAAATCACTAAAGATTGAAGTCACTAAAATAGTGACATACATTTGAGTTTCAGATTTAATATAATTCAGAAAATCCATGCTAACACAAAACCTGTTATTCTAGCAATGTTCTAAGTTTATACAAGCAGTATTTAAACTATGTCCCTATTTTTGGGCCTTTGTCCCCCCATTATTTTAGGCTTTGTCCAGATTTCCTGCATAAAGAGGTTGAGAGGTATGCACCCATGCATGCCTACAGATGTGAAGCCTTATGATGCCTTCCTGGACATTCCTGCATATTCCCCAGTGAAAGCTACCACTGGAGCACTGAGTGCACATCCCAGGCCCATCTGATGCATGCCATACATGCCCTCTCTCTCCAGCAGGTGCTTGTGTTGCAGCAGGTCTGATCACCTCCATCTCCCCAGGGAGGTGGGAGGCATTGGCTCCTTACTCTCACCCTCTTCCTCCCAACTCTTACAGTGCCAGAGATACTAATAGAACTCATGTTGTTGGAGTCACAGCCAGGGATCCATAACTTTTATTCCACAGAGCATGACAGAACTCTAATGTATCTGTCTTGTATAAATGCTTGCAGTCTCTTCTGTACAGCTTACCATATGCCCAATGAAATACCTAGGCCCTTTGTTCAAACTGCTTTACAAATGACTGCAGCTTCAGGCTGTGAATATTGCCATTGTTTTATTAGGATTCTGATCTGGTATTCTTCTGCAGCTTCAGTTATGGTAATATTTCTGTCTCTTCTGATTTCTTTCCAACATTATTTCTGATTTATATTGACTTTCTGGCATCAACAGTGTAGTTGAAACATGCCATTTGCTTTTCAACTTTTGATCCATCCACTGTTAAGCTTAAAATAAGAATAAGAATGGCAGGGCCACCACACCTCACAAGTACAAACACTTATTAAAATAATAAAACAGATGAGTGCTTTCACGTTGTGCAATCAATGCATCTTTAAATCTACAAAATAACATCACTACACCATTTAAAAATACTTGAATGGTAATTACATAGACCCTCCTCATCAATTAAATCATTACATCAATTTCTTTCCCTTTAGTATGGGTCTTAAAGAGACACATGCATTCAAGCCAGTATGTTTGTCAGCTTGAAGTCTTAAAATCCATTTGAGTTCCATAGATTCAATGTAAATTGTCAAATCACCCCCCTAGCACTCACAGGAACAATCTAAAGTACTCTAAACACAAACTCATGACCTTCATTTTCTTTAATATGTTTGGATAAAGCATTTTTTATATTGCCTGCTCTAATATCATAGGAATGACCAAATATTCTGTCTTTCAACCTTTTGTTAGATTTGCCAACATAAAAACCATTACAGAAAGGACCTGCAGGTCACTAAATATACAATGTTCTCAGTGCTGCAGTCTGCATAAAACTTGGGACAAAAAGTATAGTTCAACCAAGGATGTTCAAATACTTGTTCTTGGGATATATAAGTGCATGCCCTACAGTGTCAGCATCTGAAAGTGTCCATTCTGTTGGACTGTTGATGCCCTTCCCCCATATTGGACGGACATCCAGCACATAGCTGCCTCTTCAGACTCAAACAATTCTTGTATGAAAAGGAGGGGTTAGTTCCAACTAATTCTACTGTCTTATCACTCATGAGTACCCCCCAATTCTTATGTATTATATTGCATACAGTTCCTACATCACTGGTATATTTCAAGCCAAATCTAAGCTTAGATGTCTTAATAGTGGACACCCTATTGCTGGCATTACATCTTGAAAAATATGGGGCAGCAAAATTTCTCCTCTCATTCATAACTCGCTCCTTGTTCTGGGTTAAAATACTGCTCAAATAACTCCTCTTAGAAAAATGATTCATCATCTTCTCTATGTTTTGAATACAGTCATCACCTTGCATACATAGTCATGAAACCCTCATGTATTGACCCCCTACTATGTTGGGGTATATAAACCTAGGGTGCATACCATCAAAAGATAGTAGACTATTTTTCCAACACCTTTTATGAAACAAAGTTGTCTCAACCCCACCTATGTCATTGATTACTACATGTACATCTAAAAAATCCACTCCTTTGGGGAGCTTTGCATCGTGAATCTCAAAAAGTCAGTTGTGTGGTTTATGTAATCGAGGAAGGTGTTCAGTTCGTCTTGACCTCCTCCCCATACAATAAACACCCCATCAACAAAATGATGGTAAAATTTTACATGCTGCTGATACACTAAGTTCTTGAGTACATATTGCCCCTCCCACACATTCATAACCAAATTGGCATAGGAATTTCCACAGGGGGTGCCCATGGCAACCCCCCATTTCTGTGCAAAAATGGAATCCCCATAGATGAAAAAGTTGTTTAGAACCAAATCTAATATGGAACAAATCGTGTATACATCAATATTATCAAAATCCTCTCTTTGAGCTAATACGGCCCTAATGGTATCCAATCCATAGTCATTAGGAATACAGGTGAACAAGTTTACAACATCCAGAGTCACAAATAGTGGTCCTGTTACCCTTTCATATGTTTCCATAAACGTAAACAAATCTGTCAAAAACTGTTCTGTATCCTTAAGTACAACAAGAATAGATGTTAATATACATTTCAATTTCTTTACAACATAAAGAGAACATGCATAACCCAACCCTCCTCCAATACTTTTGGACATGGGGGGGGGGGTTGTTAGAGATTTATGGACCTTTGCTAGGCCTTTAATAGCTGGTATTTTTGGTTCAATTATATTCAAAAAATCATATAGTTCATGATTTATGGTACCATCAAAAAGCATCTCATATAAGGCACTGTGTACATAATCTATTATGGATCTCACTCTATCCTTATTTATGAATTTATATGTGGCCTCTTTATTTACCATTTTAAGCATCATACGATTGCAGTCACTAAAATTCATGACCACAGTCGACCCTCCCTTATTCAAGGGTCTGATGCTGTTGTCACAATTGCCCTTTAAACCTTTCAAAGCATTATTTTCTTTAGCAGTTAGATTATAATATCTCCTGTCCCTATTTCCCTATGTATATTTACATAGGTCATTCTCACAAGTTTTAATGAACAATTGTATATGTAAAGGCATCACTGGCATATATGTACTGGGACTCCTAAATTGGCGTCTGTTCATACCATCATTGTTGTCATTAAACATTAACTTCAAAGTCAAATTGTGGCAAAACAATCATAAATCAGTCAGTACATCACTCACATATGAAGGTGCAGAGGGGATAAAACTCAGTCCTTTGTTTAAGACTGACAGTTCTACTTTGCTCAAAATATAATCCGATAAGTTGTATACAAGGGAATTCATCTCCTTACTTTGTGTGTTTCCTGATAACGTTCGCTGGAGTGTTTCCTTTTGTGCCAGCCTCTGCTGTTCAACCGAGGTGATTGCGCCATCACTGGAAGAGAAGGAAAACCCTTGCATGTAGCTGACCTCACTTTTGGTCTAGCCCCTGTGTCATGATGATGAGCTGTATTCCACATTAGCGTTAGGGCAACAGGTGGCTGATTTCCATTGACTAAAGGATTGTTCAGCACAGCATTGCCTAAATTGTTAGGAGGCTGATTTACCCTCCTATTGGTGTTAATCTCCTGTTGACAAAGTTGTTCTTGCACAGTCTCTGTGATAAGTGGAGTTTCTATAGTATTGTTATCTGCTCCAGTAGAAACTGGGTCATTACTGACTCTTTCTGTTGTCTTTGGCCAGGCAAAAATGTGTCCTGACACAAAGTCATTATTAATCTCTCATTAATTTCTTTGTTTTATTATGCTGCAGTTTCAACTTAAAACTGGTCACGTTAGAGAATATATTTTCTAACATATCTGCATGCTGTTCGTTCCTGTAGCGTTGCTCAATGTTCAGCCTACATTTCTCTACTACTTCCAAAAGCTGACATTCAATGGGTTGAAAGTATTCTATCAGCAGATTTATATACTTAAAACTTAAATCTAAATTCATTTGTTGCAATTGTTTGAGAAGTCTGGCATGTCTCTTGCCATAACTTGGCATGCAGCCTCCTGGGGAACATTTTATAAGGCAGGCAAGCCTCTAAATGAAGGTGTTGCCATTGTTGTCTTTTTAATTTAAAAGGATTGACCTCCAGTTCTCGTACCATTTAAAAGAAGTCAGGAAAATCATAATTAACAAATTGTACCTCTTCATTGCTGTCCCCAAAGTTAAGCCCAAGGAAAGGATTTTCAGATGGATGAATCACCTTATTCTACTTCTGTTGTAGATTTCTGTTAATCGGATTATACTCCAGTTCCAGTGCTGCACTTTCAGCCATGTCCAGTGTGGAACTAACAGTCAGAATCAAAACAAAGGCATACAAAAAGTTCCAACTAGCGGTAAAGGTTGCTGCCAAAACAACAAGTTTCCAAAGCATAAAGAAGAATAAGAATGGCAGGACCACCACAGCTCACAAGTACAAACACTTTTATTAAAATAATAAAGGAGATGAGCACTTTTGCGTTCTGCAACCGACACTTCTTCAGATCTAAAAAATAACATCACTACACCATTTAAAATACTTGAATGGTAATTGCATAGACCCTCCTGATCAATTACATCATTACATCAATTTCCTTCCCTTTAGTACAGGTCTTAAAGAGACAAATGCATTCAAGCCAGGATGTTTGTCAGCTTGAAGCCTTAAAATCCATTTGAGTTCCATAGATTCAGTGTAGTTTGTCAACTCACACTCCCCAGCACTCACAGGAACAATCTGAAGTACTCTAAAAACAAACTCTTGACTTTCATTTTCTTTAATATGTTTGGCCAAAGCATTTTTAATATTGCCTGTTCTCATATCATAGGAATGACCAAATATTCTGTATTTCAACCACTTGTTACATTTGCCAACATAAAAACCCTGACAGGACCTGCAAGTTGCTAAATATATAATGTTCTCAGTGCTGCAGTCTGCATAAAACCTGGGACAAAAAGTATAGTTTAACCAAGGATGTTCAAATACTTGTTTTATTATTTTAATAAAAGTGTTTATACTTGTGAGCTGTGGTGGTCCTACCACTCTTATTCTTATTTTATGCTTTGGAAACTTGTTGCTGTTTTGGCAGCAACTTTACCAGTAGTTGGAACTTTTTGTGTGCCTCAGCTGTTAAGCTTGTGAAAGTCTGAGTCCTTGCAGTAGAATATTCTTATACTCCACTGATTGGGTAGTTCTCTGGACACACACATTGGACTGAGGATAGTGTAGGCTAGGTCTTAATTGTTTGGAGTCCTGGTCAAAAATAATTCTTGCCTTTTGTATTATAGATCATTATCAGATATTATGATATGTTCTGGTATCCTTTGTCTTAAAAATATTTGCCAGGATTTAATAAAATCTGTGTAAGCACCGTGTAGAGCCTACATGGAATGTATCCATGTACATGGCCACTGTTCCCCTTCAGCAGCATGCCATGCATATTAATCATGGCATGCTGCTGAGGAAGACCATAGGAACAGGGATATTAAATCCATGTAGGAAAAAGTGTAGAGGCTACCCTTGGTTGTGGATGCTTGGTCAGATGTTATGTACAGGGTGATGTTCTCTGTAATGCTCCCCGCTACTTTTGAAATGCTGTGAATTGTTCATAGGTTCATGGGTAGGTACTAGGCTATTAGCCCTAGGGCCTATATAAACCTAGCCAAAAAAGTACCCTGGCTTTCACCACCCAAGAAAATTATTTTCCTGTGCCCCTGTTGAACAGAGCCACAGAAGTGATCCCTGGGGTGAATTTCCTATTTCCCATCCAATCATCAAGATTTTTCTTGAAGAGTGCTAATGAGGAGCTCTGTTTGACATAAATAGGTAGTCTGTTCCAGAGTATGGGAAGTCTCTGGGACAGGAATCTATCCCTTCAGCATGTTCTGTTTATTGTGGTGACAAGATTTAGGTCCCTAGAGCTTGTAGCTCGGAGGGATTAGGATTTCTTTAAGTGGAGCATGTCCAACAGCTCTGAGTTTGACATAGCATTGTATGTTAGGCAGAGATCACCTCTGAGTAGGCGATATGCGATGGAGTAAAGCTGGAGTTTTTTTAGATGGTCTGAGTAGGGCATCTGTTTGAGGCCAGTAATCCTCTTTGTGAGGTATTTCTGTGGCCTTTCCAGTTGTTGTAGATGACTTGTGAGGTACATACCAAAAGGGGTGCTGTACTCTATAATGGTTCTAATGAGTGATGAGTAGAAGGGAACAATGATCTCTTTTTTTCTGGATTACAAACCTTTTGTGATGAGGTGAGCCATGTAGAAGGATTTCCTGACCACTGTGGCAATGTGATTATCAAAGGAGAGATTACTGTCCACCTGTGTCCCAAGGTCTCTTATCATACCTCTAGTGGGGGTAAGAACAAGCTGGTCCAGGGCAATGGAATTAATGAATTCCAGGAAATGTTGGGCAAGTGCATTGGTACATGGGTAGTTTTCCCAGTTAATGGAGGGGTAGTTGAAGCTGCCCAGTATGAGAGTGTTAGGTTGGACCCTAATATTCTCCAGGGTGCTTAGTAACAGGAAGTGTAAATCTTGGGACATGGTTGGGGACCTATAGCAGGCTACGACCTGAATCGCTGTCTTACCCAATGTTAGCTGTACCTAAAGTATTTCTGATGTGTTATGTTGGGCTACCAGTCTAGAGGTGTGTGCATCTTTATGAATATGGAAACACCACTGCCTTTGGAGCTTCGGTCCAAGTTCTGGGGCTGAAAGGTGTGGAATGAGTTATAGCCTGGCAGTGCAAGGGTGCTTTCTGCTGCCTTGAACCAGGTCTCTATTACAGCACAAATGTCGATGCTCTCCATTTTAAGGAGTGCTTTGAGTGAGAGCATTTTGAGATTTAGACTTCTAGCGTTGAGCAGCATGACCCTCAGATTACATTTGTTTGTAGCTGTTACGGTGATAATTTGGTCTTTGGAACACCGCCTAAAAAAGGCACTATAAGGGTGGCAAAAGCATTGACCAGTATCTGGAAGTCCAGAGATGACAGATGCAGGCCACCTCTTGCAAAGCATCAAGGTCTGTCAATCATGTCATCCCAGGCAGACAGATACTGGATCCCCTTAGAATGACACCAGAAACTTAGCCAATTGTTGAAATCAATAATTTTCTGCTTGTACTGTGGTATCATTCTGGTTGATGGTAGGATGCTGCTCAGGGCTAGGGTCATACCTGCCTAGGCTACTTAATCTGAGAGCTCCTCCATGTCTCTTTTCATGTAGTCTAGGGAGGTACAGCTCAGGTCATTCACACCCACATGTACAATGACAGAGTCATATTTGTACCTGTTGTTGAGAGACCTGAGTGCATGCGTTATTTGGCAGATCCTGGCACCTGATAGGCAGCTGACTGTTACTTTCTCCTTATTCAACCTAGTGAGTGGGACATCAGTGTGCCTCACTATCGAGTCACCTATGACTAGTGTGTTGGGCATGATGATTTACCTTAGGGGCTTTGGTTGAGTGGCACACTGTTTAGGAGAGTTACATATCTCATGATTGGTGTTGTATTGTGGTGGTCAAGTGCATTTCTGCCTTGGAGGTGTCTGCTGTTTGGGTAGATTTTTATTGAGAGCCTCCATGAAGGTGGGTGTGTGGTTTGTCTTTTTATGTGCAGGCAGTGCTGGTGTGTGTTCTGAAGGGCTATGTATTCCATGTGGTGTGGTGCAAGTGTTGACCTTGGCCAGGGAACTTACTATTGCTACTGGTATCCCCCACACTGGTGAGTCATGGTGTCACCATTATGACAACCTGAGGAGGAGAAAGTGGGGAACCTTGGACACCTGGGTCCAAGAGGCATGAGTTAGGAAAGGCTCACAAATATGTAAGTATGTTTTCCACTGTTTTATCAAACTGCAGACTGAATGTCTGCAAAACTGGTACACATAATGGTGTGCTTCTTTTCCAACAGCTGCAGCAGAGAGGGCTCACAATGTTGATTCCCATGCTAGCCGCCTGGCCAATTTGTGCCATGAGTGTGGTAAATGGGGATTTATTATCCTAACTGTAGTGCAATAAACAAGAAAGAGTAAAGCATTTACTGCAATAAAAAATTCACAATAAAACTGTAGTATAATAAATGGGCAAGTAGAACTGCAGTGCAATAAATGGGCAATTAGAGCTGTAGTGCAATAAATGAACAATGATTGTATTGCAATAAACAATAAACAATATCAATAGCAGTAAGCAAAATAATGAACAGCAGGATTGTGTTGTCATTACCATTGCAGTAGAGCTGTATGCATTGTTTGTCTATGGTAAGATTGCTGCAGTCAAATGTAGCACTGTCTTCAGGCCAGTATTGGTCACATAAAGATCTCTGTTCCTCCTACTTCAGCTAATAAAGGTATATGGGTGAGGTAGCCCACTCTATGGGTAGATATTGTGTGTGGACTTCACAGACAGTTATCAGCAATAGCAATAAAGTGTTAAGCAGCATTGTGGATTCCTAAAGACATCTGTTTTAATAAATGCAGTACAGCTGTATTCCTTGCAAGTCTGTACTAAGTTGCTGCAGTCAATCATTGCATTTTTCCAGATGTCCCCTTCAGTCACGGCTATTGGGTTCTATTTCCATGCCTGCCAACTAAGGCATGACAGATGTCTAATTTATGTACTGTACACAAACATGCCTCTCAAGTGACACAGTTTCTTGTAATATAATTAAAACTGCCTAATCCATCACAGGATTAGCAGGAAAATGATTACCTGGAATGCAGTGTATTACCAAATTGACTTACAGAACACCTTGGTAGTTATATAAGTCCACATTATGTGAAAGTGTTCTTTGTAGTTGTGTTTCTGCATTTCTTAATGCTTGGCCCATACTGACCCATGCTAACAGCTTGAGAGGTATGTACATGCTACATCAGTTTTGGAAGAATTGTAGTCACTGCACTCAAAAATGATATCACATACCTGAAGAGTATTTATTATCAGTTTTTTCAGGGATATAGTCTGCATTGTCAGTAATGGAATGTTTGTTTCTCTCTCTGTCTCTCTCTCACTCTCTGTCTCTCTGTCTCTGTCTCTCTCTCTCTCTCTCTCCCCCTTATCTTCATTTATTTATTATTATGATTTAATATTAACACAATTTGTTAACCTAACTATATTTTGGTAAAATGTGATTTATTATTGTTATGTTTTATTATGATTCAATATTAACATATTTTGTTAAACTAACTGTTTTGTTGGCTTTATGGTTTAATTCTTACTGGCCTACTGTTAACATATTGACTGTTCATAGGTTCATAGGTCTGTACTAGGCTAATGGCCCTGGAGCCTTTACAAGCCTAGCCCATAGGATTACCGTGGCATCTTGCCACCCAACCTTAGTTCCTAGTGCCTCTGTCAAGTAGAGCCACTGGAGTGATCCCTGGGGTGAATTTTTGATTTCCCATCCACTCATCAAGATTTCTCTTGAAGAGGACCAGTGAGGTGCTCTGCTTGACATGCATGGGAAGTCTATTCCACAGCATGGGCAGTCTCTGGGTTATGAACCTGTCCCTCTAGCATGTTCTTTTTATTGTGGTAATGAGGTTGAGGTCTCCGAAGCATGTGGTGTGGAGTGATTAGGATTTCTTTAGATGTAGCATTTCTAACAGAGCTGGGTCAGACATGGCTTTGTAAGTCAAGCAGAGATCGCCTCTAAGTAGGCGATATCAGACAGAGAATAGTTGGAGTTTTCTGAGTCTGTCCATATAGGACAAGTGTTTAAGGCCTAGGATACTCTTTGTGAGGTATTTTTGCAGCCTCTCCAGTTGTTGCAGGTGTCTAGTGAGGTACATGCCAAATGGGGCATTGTACTCGATGACTGGCCTAATGAGAGAAGAGTAGATGGAGACAATGACCTCTTTCTTCCTGGATGTAAAACACTTAGTAATGAGATGTGCCACATAGAAGAACTTTCTGACCACAGTGGCAATGTGGTGGTCAAAAGAAAGGTTGCTGTCAACCTGTGTTCCCAGATCTCTAATGATGCCCTCTGTTATGTTACTTAATGTTGTGTTACACATAACATACATTAATATGTATTTGGATTGATAAATATGATGTTCCATTCCATTAATACTAACAATGGTTTGGTTATTACTAACCTTAACTTATTGCTATACCTCATTTACCACAGCACGTCAAGGTAGGCTGGTTCTGTCTGATCTGCCTACCTTGCCTCATCCAGCTGTGACACCAGGTTCCAGCATGTCTGGGACCCAGACTGGTGGTGCCCCCTCTGCTGCCTTTGCACTACCTGTGGCATTGGGTATTACCACCCCACTGGATGGGGATGGGCCCCCCTCTGGAAGTGGTGGTGGAGGGGGAGTCATCAGCTGGGCTGAGCTGCTGCTTTTGGTGTGCAGGTCAGTCTAGAGTAGGTTTGACCACCATCTGCACTGGATTGAGGACATGTTGGCCAACCAAGTGGGGGCAGCCTCATCCCGGTACCCAGCCTCCACCACTGCCACCCCCAGGGCAGTGATGGAGCCATGCAGATAGTCCCATGGGTGGGGATGTGAGTCACGGCTTATGTCTTCTGTAGGCACATGGGACTTAGATTCCATAACAACCTCTCTATCCAAGGTGTTCACCCCCTCATGAGTCACTCACGACCCCTGTCTGCTATCTTGTTTGTCTTGTCTGTCTGCAAATGCATCCTCACCTACCCAACTTACCTCCCCCACACATACCTATGTCCCTTCCCCAACATTCCGCTCTCACTGTAAAAAAAAATAAAACTTAAAAAAATGGGCACCTGTCTCCCCCTAAAAAAAAAAAAATCATCCCATAAATAGCTCTCCATTTTGCACGTGTCCACTGGACACATGTAATTTGGACCAATTGACTTGACAACACAGTTATGTTGTCCTCACCCCTCTCTCTGTGGGTGAGAGTTCCAAGTCGTACAAATTATGTCAAAGTGCACACTTGTTTCCCTACAAAATATGGATAGCTATGGTTCTTCCTTGCACCCTTCCTGCTCATCCCTACCTGCCTTTCACTATGTTTTTTCCCCTGCTTGTACCCTGTTTCACCACTTTCCTATCTCACAATTTTCTTTTCTTTATATTTTTATTGTGACACTGCACAATGCACCACATCGCGCAACTTCTCTAAGCTTAGCTAAATAGAGCTATATTGACTATATGTGTCTTTAAAATTGTAATACAGAAATAAACACCTGTCCCATATTTTTAACCCAAGACAATCACACCTGCAGACCACTGCATTAACCTGCCATGCTACATAACTATTAATTAAAACAGCTGGTTTAAACAATACATAGTATTTGCCAGTTACAGTCATTAAGCGTGTTTCAGCGGAGCTACATGCCACACCTAGCAAACTTGATTAAAAAGTAATGGAAAAAAAATGGTAGTTTACTTTGGACTCTGGTGCAATAGTACACCACCAGAAAGCCAAAGACATAATAATAGATGTAAAGTGATACCTGTGATAGCAGGTAAATGTGCCCTTTTATCAGCAACATGTAGAAAGACACCTGCTAAAGCATTAATGGCAAAATACATGTTCAAATGGGACCCTGATGCAGAAATGCATCATATAAAACCATGCACATATTGATGGATGTAGAAAATGTTTGTCACAGCCTGTATGTGTGCACATATATCTTGCAAATACACCCACTGTAGAAGTGACTCAGTAGCTCAGTCTATTAAATGCTTTCCAAATAGTACAGTTTGCCAAACACAGTCCTGGGTACAAATCCAGTGGTGTAGCACTGGAATTATAGTACTGTGAGGTCAGCAAATAATGACTGAGTCATGCACTGTTTATCCATACAATGCATATCAAATTAAAAGTCTGCATTTCACTGATGGAAGACACAGGCCTGCAGATAGAAACACACTTCACATATCCCTATAGCAAAAGTATAAGTGCATAAAGTGTCATGTCATGCATTACTATGCATTCACAGAGAAATTCAACTCAGGCACTGCAAATGATGGCCACTAATATTACAGTGCACCAAACAATCCTTTCAAATCCACAGTACTGATTATCACAGCTGCACACCTAGCATACACATTTGAAGTACCTGCTTGTAACATGGACTGCCCTCGTACATGCTCCAAATTACTACCAGACTGCCATGGTCTGAGAGTTGCCCAAATGGTGGACATATTGTTATATTAATCCCCCATGTTGCTCAAGGACACAACAAACATATGGCCTACTACTCTTGTTAGTGATACCATTGTCTAACACACTTACCTTAAACACATGCCTTATTTGGACTGGAAAGGGTAGCCTTACTCTGACTCTGCCTCTACAACAAGGCTGACACAGCTCACACAGTTACTCCTACAGCTTGTTGTCCTGCAAAGTGCTCACACTTTCTGCTTATGCCTGTTAACTGCAGCAGCAGCAGCTTCAGCCTGTAGCACACCCATCTCTATGTATAAGGTGCTGCTACATACCTACCCTCTGTGATGAAATAGTCTCCTCACGCCAGCATTGCCCAGTATAACATATCAGAATAGGCCCTTAATCTACATGAAGGCCTTATATATTGTACTTGGGTTGAATGTGACTGACTGATGATAGCGCAAATCAGCTGTGTTGGCTGCAATTAGCATTTTAGAACCACAGATTGGTTAAGAGGCAATCACCTGCTGATGAGAAGCATGTTAAAAAGGTAAGCATTTGACTCTGGAGAACCATTCTGTATCAGATTTTCCTCACACAGACCAGGTGTATGCAAAGTATGAACTGTCAGCACATATCAGCAGAGGAGTATTGCACTCCATCAGGTACATAACCATCTACAGGCAATAGGGATCACAGCATTAAGCCTTTCTTATAACTGTGATAATTAATTGTCAATGATCTCCAGATTTTGTTACACATACAGAAAATGTGCAAGACATCAAGGATGGAATGTATATTGTCAATGTGGTGCACTGGGTTCGTTGAAATCTCTCTTTACAGTGGTTGCAAGAGCACATTGCTATTTGTTTGGCACAGTTGGTTTGACATATTATCAGAGGGGTTACCCCTTGGGGACACACTACATTAGACTCCAGTGTCAGCTGTATGAACATACAGCAGTATCTGTCATAGCACACATGGGAATATCTGACTATCACCAGTATCCCAGTTGTATTCACCACATGCTTAGTATGTTTGCACACTGTGGAATATGACATGTGTGATCAAGCAGTGGATATTACCAGCCATTCTGTCCTTGCTGTATCTCTACATAGTGTACTTCCACATATGTGATCCTAACATGTGTTCCCATGTTGTTGTCTTTCAGGGAACATATATGCAAGACATCGTGCAACTTTCAAGGATGCAGAGTATGAGTTACTAGTGGAAGCACTCCATCAACACCATGAAGTCCTACTGTCCAGTAGGAGGCACAACAGGGAACAGTGGGAGGCATTGTGGGCTGACCTTGTCCATGATGTCAATGCCACTGGTCATCAGGGAAGAACATATGAGTAGATTCAACACCAAGCTATGGATGTGATCAATGCTGCACGCAGAATAGCAGCAGCTGTAGCCAGGAATTGTGGTGCCACCGGTGGAGGGCCTGCAGTGAAACAACCACTCTCAGGCACTGAAGAATTCCCGGCAAATCTAGGCACAAACATCAGCTCCCAGGCATCCATCACACCCTACATCATGGATGTGGGTGCCACAATGTTTACAGCAGAGAAGCGTGCATGTAAGCTTAGTTTGGTCAGCACTGCAATATTGTAGCATTCAGTGTGTCAGGGTGTACATAGTCTTATGTGGGTGTCAGGACTGTCTGCTTTGGGGGGAGAGAAGGGTTTCACTGAAGTTTGACAGATTTTGACCAATATAACAATTAAATCAGTAACTACTGTAAATGTGAGATATATGGACGTATTACCTTGTGGTGGTGGAACATGCAGTCGTACTGACATTACCTCTCCCTTGACTTTTCACAGGTCCATCAGGTATTGGCCAAGCCTATGGTCCTGCTCCTGGCAAGCATGACACTGTTTTGTTACAGATGTAGGTTTACAGCATTGTAATCCCTAGACTGTCATCCCAGGTCTGCTGCCTGCATTGCTATACTGTTGGCATGATTGCCAACTGCACACATACATTATGACTGTACACATGTTAGACTCATATCGATGCTTTGTAGGTGTGACCACACTGATAGATGTGCTGGTATAGTCAGGACACTACAGAGTGTCATATATGTCAACTGTGCAGAGTCTACATAAATGTCAACAGTGTACCTTACTGTTGGTGATGATATTGCAATGTAATGAGATGTTATTTTCAAGTAACTACAGCTGTTAGTGGGAAGAGTACTGTCTTCATGTCTTACTATATGATGTTGGGTTTTCAACAGGTTTGTCATAGTGATGACAGTGTATAGAGCCATGCATATATCACAGCATAGTACTGAAAAGCGTAATAGTGTAGGCATTAATGTACTGTTTTTTTCTTTGTTATCACAGGTGACCGTGGGGGGGGGGGGTGTTGGTGTCTGTCCCCTTCACAACCTGATGTTATTGTCTCCTCAGACTCTGATGATTATGGTGGCCACAGTGTGATAAAGGTTTGGGTTTTGGGGACTGACTCTGTCCCAGAGGTTGACATCCCTCTTCTTCCCTCTTTGTCACCGCACTTAGTCAGTATGCCCACACATACCCTGTCCCCAGAGGCAAAAGATATTGGAGTGTCAGAGGGTGGGGACATTGAACAGGAAAGTGTGATGACTATGGCTCCAGTGAGTGTAGTCACTGTCCATAGCCAGAGAGCTGGCAAGTCACACACAGGCAGATTGACAAGGGTGCTTGTAGGAGGCCTGCTGTCTGTCCACCACATGTTGCAGGTGTCACATCACGGATCGCTCGATGCATGTTTCAGGTGGGCTGTCATGAAGGCATAGACATGTTAGGAATGGAACACCAGACATATGCTTAGGGTCATGGATGCAGCACAGTCTGACATCTGTGACTGCCTGGGGACACCCTGGATCAGTTCAGTGATGCAGTGGACAGAAGGTGGGCTGAGAGTGTCTGTCTCAGACTGCACATTGTCTGTGCTGAAATGTATTGATAAAGTAGAGCATAGGACTCGTGGGCATTGGTCAGCAACCCCATCTGCTGAGAGTCCAAGTGGCCATGCACAATCACGCTCTTGTAGTGGCAGTACATCCAGCACTACAGAGGGGAGTGTGCTATCCATACCACAATGTGGCAGGCCATGGGCTTGTGGTCCTGGGTGTTCCCATGGGGGACACTGTGCTAGCAGGCAGCAATCAACATCAGGTACTAGCACCACTTCTGACTTGGGCATGAAGGTGCCAGTACAACTCCTGGCAGAGCCAGTTCCTGTGTTTGGGGCCAGAGATGATGAGCAGTCAACTCTACCATGTACAGTCCAAAGCTGTCCAACATACACACATGTAGGGCTAGCACTGTGGTTGACTGTGTACACACTCACACACCATTGTCAAATACAGGTCATCTACAAAAACACACGGCACCTTTCCATTGTCCATCTTATCTGCTTCCCTTCCTGACTTACATACCTGCTGTCAACCATCTGCCTCCTGCACCCCCACACAACACCCTATGCAAGTGATGATACCTGTGCCATATCCCTGTCATCCTCACCATTGATGCTGGGAAACGAAGCAATGTTTCTGATGCACAGGCTGACTGTATTACTTAACATGTACTTATGCAATGCAGTGTTATTTTGCCATGCCACTTGTATTGGTTAATGGCAGATACTGTATGCTGACATTTGTCATGAGTACACCACAAACTGTTGTGTACCTTATGTTGTATGATATTGTAATGGCTGTATAGTTACACAATGATGGGTGTGTCATGGACCTGTTTCTGTTTCAGGAGTTTGTTGGGATAGCCTATGGATACATAGCAGCAATAAAGCAGCACAGGATGGCATGTCAGCACAGCAGAAATATGTCTTCAGCAAGGTACAGCACTATAAGTGCATGGCTCCATAGGTTCATATGTGTATAACAGGCTAACAAGGACAATGTCGGCATTCAGCATACTCATGCATCCCTAATCTGTGAACAGGTGTGCTACTTTTAATAAGTGTCACCAGGGTTTTGAGAACTCACACATCTACAAGCTGTGGTGATGGAGATGACCCCTCTACAAATATCCTGTGTCCAGTACAGACAGTTGCCTGACACCAGTTATGATTGTCGTGTTCTGCATCCCATTTTGTAATCTGTTCATGATGTGTGTCACAGCAGATATATGCTTCACATGCATGGGTGGCCTGTTTCATGTAGGGTGTACTGTTTGTGTTATGTACCTATCTCTCCAGCATGTACTATGTATACCACAGTGATGTTGTAGGCATGTACACGGGAGGTAAACAGTGGGATCCAACACCTCCCTGTATGGAGCCATACACATTTCATCCAAAGCATTTAGGAAACAGACTATACATGTACGGATGTGATACGGACTCCATAGGATATGCTATCTACACTGTGTATTGGTATACCATAGAACCTGTGTGGTGTACAGTTGTACGATATGCCTGTGTAGTGACATAGCAAATGTGACATTGCATACAATGATAGGTGTGATGACTGCCACATTCAGTATAGCAGTGACAGTCTGGGATTTACATCCTAAACCTGTCAGTATAGGTTGTACAATAGTGAATGCATCTCCACATTTTACTGACCAGTGAAAGTCAAAGGCTACATTACTTTCTGTGTCCATAATTCCATGTGTAATGGCTCAACTATGTGAGGTGTGCAGACATTACAATATTTTGTAGGGGTGAATAATTTCCCACAGGATAGTATTGTGCAGTCATTGGCAGTTAGTCTTTGTCAGTGGCTCAGACAACAACTGACTGTGTGTTAGGCTATCATAGGTTCATAGGTTGGTACTAGGCTATCGGCCCTAGGGCCAGTACAAGCCTAGCCATAACAGTTCCCTGGCCATTTCTTCCCACAGTGTTTACTTTCCTGGAACCCTGTCAAGCAGGGTGACTGACGTGATCCTCGGGGTAAATTTCCTATCTCCCATCCAATCATCAAGGTTCATTTTGAAGAGGACCAAAGAGGTGCTCTGCTTGACATGTATGAGCAGTCTATTCCAGAGTCTGGGGAGACTCTGGGTCAGGAACCTATCCCTCCAGCATGTTTTGTTCATTGTGATGACAAGGTTTAGATCCCTGGAGTGTGTGTCTCTGAGGGATTGGGATTTATTTAAGTGTAGCATGTCCAACAGCTCTGGGTTTGACATGGCCTTGTATGTTAAGCAGATAACTGTTGGTTCTGTGTGGGAGTCTGTGACTAATGTACTCAGTCAGAGGTCACTGACAGTGGCTGTGACTGCAGAGAGGGAATAGGTAGACAGGGTACCCTAATAATGGAGGATGCTGAACTCCACTGGTGACTGGCATTATTGCAGCGTAGGTGTCCCAATACTATCTTCCCAGAGTATGACTGTCAGACATGTACCTATCCACCAGCTGACATAACACTCTTTACATGATGTACACAGTTTCCAACAAGTCCTGATGGCCTAATATTGTCATACACCTTCTCAGGCCATGGTTGGTGGAGTGAGACATATGCCCGACATCCACTACATAGTCTAACAGTCAATGGGCTCAGCCAGTTACAGTCAGTAGGCATGATCTGGCATTGAGCAAAAGTAACAGTGTTTGGTCCAGTGTCAGGAGATATATGACAGTGTTAGTACTCATATCCATGCTAATTCCTATGATAGCATTTCAGGTGACATGACTCAGAGATCTGGAGACACCGCTTGGCACTACCTGCTAGTTGTCCTCCGTGCAAGTAAGTGTTGCAGTTACTTCCAGCATGTTGCAGGAAGAGAGTCATGCAAGGTGTCTGTACAGAGCACAGACAAACATGTCAGGGAAGAGTAATATGTACACACTGTGTTGCCTAGTCATACTGAAGCTCACTAGCCCAAAAGATGGTCCAGGTCCTTACCTACAATGCCCTGCAGTAGTGCCATGATATCTCCACACTGGTAACCAATGTATTGCATCATGTGTTTACCAATATGGGTGACCAGTACAGCCACCCCCCCCCCCCCAATGTGAGGTCCTCCCTGGTGGGATCTGGCCACAGATCAGTCTCACAGACAATACAGACATTTATGTCAAGAAAGCTATTTATTACCTCCTGTGGGATGGTTGACATAGAGTGACTGCACCTCCCCCTTCAGATGGGACAGGCAAGTCTGCAGAGCTCTACACCCATGCATTATGTCAGCAGCATTACATCTCCATGAACTTGGCTATATGTGACAGGAGTTCCTCACAGGCTCATCATGGCTCAGCAAACCTGACTTGTGGACAACTGCCATTAGCAGGCTGTACAATAACAGGTGGACAGTGCCATGTGACAGTTGGGGTGATGGTGCCCCCCTAACATAGAGGCACTTCCTCCTCAGCTAAAAGAAGCACATAATGTTGTAATGTTGAGAAGATATGGTAGCTGACAAAAGTAACCACCCACACAAAGCAGAACCACAATGCACAGTATAGCTACATGTGTGATCTCAAAGGACAGGCCCAGATTGTTGGTGAACTCATACGTCATGATGCCACATATGATGGGTATGTAGTCATACCTAATCTGCACTCTAACACTGCCTGTGTCAACTACACTCCTTTATCCTCACCACATGTGACACATGACATTCCTACAACCTATCCCATAACTTCCATATATACAGAGCAGTTTGTAACCGGCCTCTCATTGGAAGATACACTATTGCACATGCTAACATTCCAGGCTGCATCCCACATGTGACCTGACAAGGATTACTAACACCATTGGGAAACGCTTGCAATTGTACTGACACTACTGGCTGCACACCAGCTGAGTGGACAATGGCAACTGCTATGCCCTCGCACAGAAGTGGAGCATCTACTGACAAACATAACTATACATGTCTTTGTCTAAGTATCCATATCCATATCATAGGGGCAATCATCAATGAGCTGATCAGCACACATATATGTGCTCTACACACAGTTGACTATACACAGTTTGGATGTGTGACAGGTGGAGTATGACTGTTATATGCGGTGGACATTTCTGCGGCAGTCACCAAGTACCTGGGTTAAGGTACATCAGGGACCACAACCCCCTAGACTGATCCAAGCTATTTGACTATATCTCCCGCTCAAGCAGCATTTACAAAACACCCACTTAGGCATCCATGATACTGTCATTGTAGGGGTCACTAAGTGGCCCATTGCTGGCACACATACGCAACATAGGGAAATCTACCTCCAATACCTGATCTGTAAGCAGAGTGCTCAACAGGGTGCAGTCCTTGGTCCTCTACTGCTTGGAATCCATTCAACCACAATACACAAGACTACTGACTGACTGTGGCTAACAATATTGGCTGATGACTGCAAATTGTGAGCACTTATAGAGTGTTTGTGGTATATCACTATCCTGCAAGAGGGCATTGCCATAAACTCCATGCAAATATATATGTAGTATCTTTTCCATCAGTTAGACCTATGTACCTGGTAAGTAGCACATCAGTCGCAACATGTGATGTGCATACTCAAGGGTGAATGAACTGGGCACACAGATCTGGCCACACAGGTTTACACCTAATGTGCCTCAGATCACCATGTCTCTACAGTGGTATGGCAAAAATCATATGACATAGCTGAGGGCATAGTTACCTGTAAGTGACATACTCATAACTTTCAAGTACTCTTCCCTCAGCATGCCAATATCTGAGTATAATGGCCATTTGTTGATGTACCTTTCCAAGCAGTACTGGCAATTGCACACAATATTATAGTCCCTCACAAGGACACTTCACATCTTCAGTATGTGTTCAATGGGAATCATCTGCAATGAGTGTCATTGTAGCCTGTGGCATGTAGACTACTCAGAGTTGACATGTGCCTTGCATACGGGGCAATGTGTAACCCTGCTTGATTGCATATGCTGTTATCTGTAGGAGGGATAATAGAAGGATAACTCACTGTAAGGACATTACCCTCGTATGTGACATTAGTACTACATGCTTGTGGGAGAGATTTGTCTAGCAGGCTTAAAACACACCCTTAAAATAGAACCCTGCCTAATGGCACACAGAGCACCTCAGTGCACCTCAGCACATGCCATCTATATGACTGGATAGGCGACCATCATATCATCACAGGGCATCTGCCTGTGTCCCTCTCAGACTGGGGCAATATGTGCTGATCCTGTAACTGAAATCATAAACGATTGTGAAAGTTGTATGACCATTATGCTAGTGAAGTTCAAATGTCCCATGGTTCCATAACATGATGTAAAATGCCCTAACAGGCTCACACACAAACATGGCTACACTGAGGCTAGCACCACTTCCAATCACTGTGTACAGGACATGCCAAGGCACACACATAGTGCAAGTTGGCTGCAAGTTGACTGTATGTAGATGAGAACACTTACCTATGTAATGGTACACACTACAGATGACAGTACATGATGCAGGAAACACACCTAATGTCTTCTACCACTATTAGTTCAGGGCATATTATGCTTGATGACATCAGCAGGCTTTGTTGTGGTCAGTCCTTTGTGGTGTCACATCACATGCTACAAATAAAATATTTCACAACCCTACCTATTTCTAGGTTACCAAGGTAATCATATTCATGTCATATGAGCATACACACACACACACACACACACACACACACACACACACACACACACACACACACACACACACACCAAGTAGCCTAGAATGAGATTAGAACCCCTACCTATCTAGTCTTCACATTATAGCTCACCAAGCCAATAAGGTCCGGAAAAGGTGCACAATTTAATATAACACTTTAATAAAAACAAAATGGTTAAGCTCTTTCATCCAAACACATAGGACTTCTTCAGAATCATTTAACATAACTAAAACATCATTTGAATAGCAATTAAAATCCATCATGTGATCAGCTTACTCAGTATTGCCTTAAAGAAAAACTAACAATGAAATCCACAATAAGATGACTCATAAAATCATTGCTTTCTCCTTTAATATAGGTAAAATGGATATATGCTCGTTAATACCAGGCAAAGTTATAGCGTTTAGCCTTAAAGGCCACTTTAATTCACATTCTTCTACTTTATTCTCCAAAAAACTACCCTTTTCATCCTTTTTAACTTTCTCCTAAATGCCAAATAAAAATTTAGAATCATAACCAAAATATGTTATATGCTTATATAAAGCATTGTTTTCATCATTATTTTTAATGGCATATAAATGTTCATAAATTTGTTTACATAAACTCCTAATAGTTTTCCCAGTGTAGAAATAATTACATTTTGAGCAAGTTGCAATATATACAAGACCGTGTACCATGAACCATGGATTATGTACTGTTACACCCTTAGTTTGGCTTCCTTGAGCAACAGTATGGATATGTGATAGTGCAGATTTACTCACCATTATTAGGGTATGTAAGACAATACAGAAATCCAGACACATATTTATCTATATACAAGGGATATATATATATATATATATATATATAGCTGTGTCTATGTATGATATGTATATGTGTTATGTAGATATATGGGGAGAGTCTATGCATCATTCCAATATATGTACCTAGATATATCGGTATATATCTGTTTGACACTACATAGAGGTAGATATACTATGTATGTGAGAGAGAGAGATAGTGACAGATGGATATGTATACGTATATGTCTGTATGTATAGACATATCTATACATAACAATTCATTTTGATGCGGGGGCAACATAGTTGCACTCATTTTAACTGCCCAGTAGGACTGTCAGTACTTATAAATTGACTCCAGGCCACATCTACCTGTACTCCAGTCCGGGATTTTGTACGTTAAAGACAATGACCTGTCCCTGTTTCTGCAGTACTGCTCTTCACTCAAAATTTCCATGGCATTCCCCAGCTGTCTGCTGTACTTAATATGTGACTGAGGTTCATAATTTTATATCACACACAGAGTGACAGTCTGTGAAAACACCAATAAATAATACCTCACATGCAAAAAATTTAACTACTTCCAGATTTGAACCATCAACACCATCACCAGTGCTAACCTCCTTAGTCCACTGAGCCACACAAACTGCCAGCCCAAGAGGAGTCAACCATCACACAATCAACAGCGTAAATATGTACGTTGTTATTCCTGCATTACGTGTGACATACAATGTGTGATCGAGTTCTATATTACAGCCCTAAGATTCCCTAGTCTGCTGATATAGCATTGCTGACTTACTGTTAAAGCAGTTATATGGGAACACTGCTGTGTTGGGGGTGGGGAACAACAGCACATGATCTGCTGGGATAGACAGTAGTCCAAATATCATGTGACCCCACTGTTTAACATCTCCTATGACTGATGTAGTGAATATTCCAACCATGAGACCTAATGATTATTAGAGAACAAATACTATTGGACTGGGTATCTGTAGTCCCATGTGGATGTTACGTCTGTCCACATAGCCCACTTTACCTTGCATAAATGCAACAGATCCATACATACGATACCATATTATAGTAATCCTTACAAGTAGTGTGTAGGTTAGAGACTTACCTTGTGAATGCAGCAGTTGACAGAACTGTAGTTCAGGGCTGACTCTGTGTTATGCAACCAGTACACAGCCAATACATGGATAGGTACAGGTTATGTGGGTTGCTTGGTATCAATTTTACTATATGTATGTGAGTAGGAATAAGGTGTCAGTCCCTAGGGCCCTAGGTTGTCAGTGAATGTGCTATGCATTGTCTCTTAGCCAAAGCCAGGGCATACTGGACACACCTATATCTGCCTACAGTGACATCATCAGAAGTTCTTCCTCTGAGTCCTCCTGTGACTGTGGCTATGATGAGCTAAGCAGTGGTGGTGTGCCATGTATCCCTTCACTTTGCTGATCCTGCTGCAGCTGTTTCTGCAGGATCATATTGTGTAGCATGTCACATACTGTGAATATATGAGCACATGTGGCTGGAGAGTACTGCAGGGCTCCACCAGATATAATGAGGCACCAAAACCGTGACTTCAGAAGCCCAAACACATGCTCTGTGATGTTTCTTGTTCATAAAAGGACATGTGGAATGTCCCCACTAGCAAACATCTGGTACAGCTGTAATGCATGCCAGATATGGAGTCGTGATAACTTCCAGGGCTACCAGCACACACATTCATGATAATCCCCTGGGCATTGCACATGACCTGGCAGTTGATGGAATGGTACCCCATGCAGTTGACGTAAATTCTACCATCCTCACCAGGTGGTGACTTGATGTGTACATGAGTGCAATCTGTGGCACCCAGTATCACAGGGTAGTGTGCTACACAGTAGATGTGTTGCATACTGCTGGCCCTCCCCTTAGGAGTGAAGGGAAAAGAAATGTGCTCACTGGCATGTGGTAGTATGGTGTTCAGGAACTGGTGGAGTACCCTGGAAGCAGATGCTTGTGAGACCCCCATCATGTCCCCAGTAGGTCTTTGGAAAGTAGTTGTAGCTAATATCCTAATGGCTACACATAGCTATGTTTCCAGTGGGATGGGTTCCCTCCTGTTGGCTCTGGATCTGAGTTGAGGATGGCAGAGCTCAGAGAGTTCTTGTAGTATGTCCCTGTCCACCCTGTAGCACTCTACAATCTCCAGTTCATGTAGCTCCTGGAAGGTTACCATGGGCCTGAACACTCTTCTCCTTCTTTGTCTAGGCCTATTGTCAGCAGCAGCAGCAGCATTGACTTCAGCATCCAGCACATACAGATGCAGCAGACCTGCAGCAGCCCCTAGCATTTTCTCATTTAAAATTCTGAAGTCTGTATTCCAATGGTGCAGAGTATGGGGAAAAAATCATATTCTAGGGTGTATGTAGTAGTCCTCTGCTGTAGGTGTTGAGTATGTGACTGGCTACCTATGATGCATTCTACCTGCCTAGTATTTCATTAACATTATTTAATGGCCCTAGTTTAAGCTAAACAGATGTCAGAAGTAATTAATATGTCATTGGCTTTTTAGATACACTCAGCACTGTGCCACACCATGCAAACATGCACCCCACAGGTAAACAAAGCTTAGCACTTAGTGTATATGCCCCCCCCCAGACCTCCACGCACAGCATAGCAGTGCAATACACAAACATGTGGAAACATGTGTCCCTTAGTGAAACAAAGCTTAGAAGTTAGTGCACACCCCCCCCCCCAAAGTACACACTCATCACAGCAGAGCACCGCTCAAACATGCACAGCTGAGCTATAATAAGTTTAGAAGTCATGGGACACACCCTCCCCTGATATCAGCTACCACCACTGTAAACAGCTATATGGTTCTCTGCCTACACGATGGGGATATGTGGACACGATTACCCTTTTATCCTATTCAGTAACTCCACCTCATTTGCATAGGGATTCTTGCTCACAGCCTGGAAACTACACACTTCCTAGCCCTACTACATTAACGACAGCACCAATGCACCATTTTTGATACTCCTTGCAAGGTCCTGTAATACATTTTTGTCACATAATATTAATTTTGTTTTTTCCATTTTTTTTTCCTAAAGCATGTTTATGCACTACGGTGGTCCACAAATTAATTTATCTTATTTCATTTCATTTTTCAGACATACAGAAGGATAGTTTCGCTCATATCTGTATGTGGTATGCCATTTCAGTCAATATATTTGCATTTTTACAGCCCCTTTTGTCTATCTACACTCCTATACATGGAACTTTTCTGTGTACACTACAGACACTAACACAGGGTCTGAACAGCTGACTATCTGCTTGCTGGTTTGCTCTACCTGACTCATTTGCATGAGATTCCCATGTTGGCGCATGTGTGTTCACCACTCACCAATGTTTATAGAATCTAAAACCTGCTTAATTTCATTTAAGCAGTGCGGGGAGATGACAACATGGTCAAAAAACACCATGTAGGCTTTATTAAATTCCCCCCCTTAACTTTAATGCATCAGTATCACTTGCAGTTTTTGTGTCTGTCAGTTGTATTATTGCTGTGAACGTAGAGTAATAATCCATAGATATGATAATTATGGCTTCTCTGAAATGGAGCCATCACTGCTTACCCAACTCCATGAATGATCTAAAACTGTGTATGCTAGCCTCTTTACATTCAAATTGTTGCTGTGATATGCATTATGAATGCAGTCCTGTACTGCTTTTGATATCTGAGTTGAAAATCCAGCCAAAACAGTATATATATATATATATATATATATATATATATATATATAGATATATAGACATATATATATATATATATATATATATATATATGTATACTTTACTGTTCCATATATGACTCATCCCAAACATTTGTCTTCTCAGCAGATCAGTAACTATTATATTATTAACTTTAATCATGCAGCTCTAGACAGAACTTACTCCTCCCTGAAAATAAACATGAGACCAAATTTTAGCATTAATAAGTGCTTCTCTTTACTCCACAGTTTGCAGTCATTTAGTTAGTAAATTTCCATTGTGAAAGTTTGAGGCCAAAGCCTCATATGGGGATTGTAGGGGGCTTGCCCACTGCAAATATGCTTTAATAAGATTCTCACGCAAAGATTCGGCAAGTGAGTTTCTCAGAAAGGTTTACTATTCAAATTTGTTGTCAGCAGCTTATTCTTTGACTTCTCCAAGGGAATCCCAACTGAAATGGCTTAGGTAGAATTATAAAACATATTAATCAATATAAAAACTTGTAAAAATTCATTATTGAATACTGATCTTTAGGAATAAATATATATATAAAAATAAATATATAGACTCATTCATTTAACATTTCTGAAAATTCTAGTGCAAAATGAGAAAAAATATATATTATGTATATATATATATGTAAACATAAACTGTAAATAATTCAAATATTGTTGGCCCTTTCTATAAGTAATGGTGTTAATGACACTGTTTCATTTAGTCCTGGGGGAAACATAGAGGCCAATCTGAACTGCCATTGGCTCTCCTTCTTTTTTAATAGGTTTTTCCAATCCCCACCTCTAATATCTATTTTAACAGTGTCCAAAATACCAAAGACAAATTTCTTAAATTTTAAACAAGATATACTGTGTTTGTAAAGAGAATTAGTATTCTTGTGGTTCTTGATATCGTTTAGATGTTCATATATCCTGTTTTTAAATAGTCTTTCAGTCTTACCTACATAAAAATGTTTACAAGTACAACATAAAGCCAGGTAGACCACTCCCCTGGTGTTGCAATTGCCATCTTGCAAATATACTTTACTGTTCATAACATTGTTTAGCCTAATAATAGGTTCAACACAAATGTAAGAACAATAATTGCACATGCCACATCTTTTTGTACCCCGTTTATTTTGAAGAATATTAGGTCTTTTATATTCCAAAAGTTGTTTCATGTTGAAGCCCACTTTGTTAACAAATCTGGGTGCATTACCCAGCTTCTTGTGTATACCATCATTTGCTCTAAAAATATTCCAATTTCTTTGGAAAATGTTTTTAATAGCAGGGGTTCTTGTGTTGTATGTTAAAACACAAGTAGTATTAAAATCATGGGTGTTCTCCCTATCGATTGTAGTGCTTTCAAAAGAACCTAATAGGGGAATATATTTTTGACCCCATTGTTGGTACACATTTTGTAAAGTAAAATTAATCAAGTCTAAAGGGTATCCCCTCTCTAGAAACATTTCCCTTAACAAAGTGAACTCTACTTTCAGGTCTTCTAGATGCGAAGTCATCCTGGCAATTCGGATAGCTTGCCCTTTAATTATACTGACCTTTTGTGATGTGGGATGACAACTATCAAAGTGTAAATAGGCATTGCAAAATGTTTTCTTTCTAAATATTTTTGATTTAAACTGTTTATTAGATGTATCTTTATAGATGCAAGTGTCAAGGTAATTAATGTTCGTAATGTTGTACTGAAAGGTAAAAGAAAGAAAGGTGGTACTACTATTAATATGGTTTATGAAATTAATGATTTCCTCTTCACGTCCCCCCCATAAAATAAAAATATCATCCAAGTACCGGAGATATAATTTAATATGGGGCCAAAATGGACCATCAAATACAAACTGTGTTTCCCAACCCAATTGAACCAAATTAGAATACACTGGTGAACAAGTAGCACCCATGGGAACGCCAGTGACTTGTTGGTAAAATTCCCCTTCAAAACATAAAAAATTGTTTTCAAGAACTATATTCATCAATTCACATATTAGTAATATTTTGTCATTCTCAAGGTCCGAGTATTTGAACAATACTTCTTCAAACAAATTCATCCCTTCATTTTTGGGAATACATGTAAACAAGTCTCTCATGTCTATAGTTAAAAATAAGACGTCTTCATGAAATAAATCCTGTTTAATACTTTTTAAAAATTCCCAAGAGTCTTTTAACAAATGGGGGGTCTTGTGAACCACATGTTGTATGTAAGAATCAATGAACACAGATAGTGAATGTGTTTTCGATCCCTTGGCTGCCACTATGGGTCTAAAAGGAGGCCTAGAAATATCTTTGTGTATTTTTGGTATTCCAAAAAATACTGGAATTCTAGGAAATTTTGTAAAAAGAAAATCATATTCACTAGGACTAATTCTCCTTTCTAATAAATATTCCTCTAAGTAACTATTAATTCTAGAATATGAAATGTTGATTTGGTTTTTGGAAGTGTGACTATAGGTATTCTCATCAAACAGAAGTTTTTGCATGGCATTAGAATAATCCTCACTTTTGAAAATGGCAATTCCCCCACCTTTGTCTGGAACCATAATACGAATGCTGTGGTCATTCCTGAGATCACAAAGAAGATGAAACTCATTCTTGGTAAGATTCAAATGTTCCAACCTGTGATTTTGTTTGAATTCATTATATATGTCTTCAATAACTAGTTTTTCATAGGTTTCCAATAAGGGATGTAGGGGTGGGTTATATACACTCTTCTTTTTTATTTTATCAGCAGTTTCTGTATGGTTTGTAACATTGTCCTGCAATGGTTCAAAAAGTATCTTTAAATTTAATTTTCTCACAACAGCTTCAGAGCTTCTATACTTTCTACAAGGTCACCACTGTGAGATGGAATAAACTTAATACCCTTTGAAAAAAGGTTGAAATAATCATCAGTAATAACCAAATCCGAATAATTATAGATGGTAAACCCATCTCTCTTGAAAACTATGTTTTCTTCTGGTGCAGAAGAGAAAATAGAAATGTTTGACTCTAAAATGCATTCATGTGATGGGAAAACTGATTCTTTTTCTGGGGATAGTATGTTCTGTTGTATTCCCCTTTCTTGTTGTAATGCTGTGCCAGTCCCTCAGAGCGCCTGAGAGTGGGAAAATCCCTTTCATCTAAATTTTGTATATCCATTCCTTCCTCCACCCATTCATCCGTTTGCCCTGCATACTGGTCCCTAGAAGTGGGTGAAAATCTTTGTGGAGAAACAACGTTGTCATATCCAAGATGTTGTTTATACACAAACTTATTTCTATTGGATTGGTTGTAAGGTAATTTATGGTTCTTATTAATGTATACCGCATTGTCCTGATAATTTTTCTGATCCCTAATAATTTTTCTTTTTTTCTTTTGAAAAATGTTGAAACATCTATTTTCAACTCTATCCAACATTTTAAAATACATGGTACTGTAATGAGAAAATACTAAATCATTTCTAATTATGTTATCCAAACTCTGCACATCCTTAAAAACATGTTCTTTTTGAACTTCATAATAGTGTACAGTTTTTCTTAAAAGACCCAAACCAATTTCATTGAAATAGTCACAAAAGTCAGTCATAATATCTACTGAATATTCAATGCCAAAAGGAAACTTAAAAATTCTTAGCCCTTGTGGCACAATCTTTAGCTCAATACATTGTTTTAAATAAGCGATATCAATTTCTAGACTTTTGAGTTTAAAAAGTCTCTTTTCCATGGAAAAAATTAAATCTTTTAAGGAAGCATTGTCATAGTCCTTGTGTGCATGGTGAAGATCGTTGGCATTTGAATTAAGGTTTTCACCAGCAGAAAAACAGAATTTCTTAGAAAAAACTTTGTCAAATCTATTAGTGGCCTCTTGCTGAGAAATTGTCACTGCACGAGAACCCGATGTGACGCCACTATCTTTGTCAACCATATTGTTATTAGAAAGTCTATCATGGTTAACTATAGGCAAAAACACAGTACCTGTTTTAGGTCGAACGACACCGTTCGTGTATGCATGAGAGGTATTTCCTGACTCAATAAGGATGGGCGATGGACCCAGGTCACAGCGACATCCGTTTGAAATTCCTTTTGTGCCATTGGAACAGTTAGAATCAACATTTTTAGCAACGCCATCCTGAAAGCCTTGTTTTTCCGCCTCGCAACTGCTGTGAACCATTCTAACTTGGTTAACCAAGTTTGGATGATGAAACAGAAGTCCCACACCGTTAGTGTGGTGAACACCATACCCCGGAGGCACAAACACATTATGCTCACCCATTAAGGAAGGAACGTTCGCATCACAGTTGTTTCTTGGCGTTAATAGATCTAAAAGCTTTGTAAGATCACCTTTTAGTTGGGAGAGTTCTCCCCGTAATTCTTTAATCTCCGCTCCATGATCCTCGGCAAGCGTAGTGTTAGATAAATTGAATTCCCCAGAAATATCCATGGTTCAAAGTACACCAAATACAAATCACAAAAATGAACGGACCAGACTGTTGAATATATCCAAATGAACCAGGAATTCAGGACACCAGTTAGAAAATATAAAAGAAAGAATCCATTTATTGTAACCAACAGTTTTAGCGCTTTCATCTCATTGTAGAGACTTCTTCAGAAACAATTAACCACATTTAATCATACTTTATATAGCCCTTCAATCAATGACATCACACAATTAATTAAGAATTTAAACAAACATCGACCTGAAAATGTGTATCAAACCAAAAATAGGTATGTTTGATACATAATGCCTGTTATGTTTTATACAAGAATAAAAACAAAAACAAAAACAGTTTAGTAAATACTGGCACAAAAGGTTTGATTTAAAACATATTAATCAATATAAAAACTTGTAAAAATTCATTATTGAATACTGATCTTTAGGAATAAATATATATATAAAAATAAATATATAGACTCATTCATTTAACATTTCTGAAAATTCTAGTGCAAAATGAGAAAAAATATATATTATGTATATATATATATATATGTAAACGTAAACTGTAAATAATTCAAATATTGTTGGCCCTTTCTATAAGTAATGGTGTTAATGACACTGTTTCATTTAGTCCTGGGGGAAACATAGAGGCCAATCTGAACTGCCATTGGCTCTCCTTCTTTTTTAATAGGTTTTTCCAATCCCCACCTCTAATATCTATTTTAACAGTGTCCAAAATACCAAAGACAAATTTCTTAAATTTTAAACAAGATATACTGTGTTTGTAAAGAGAATTAGTATTCTTGTGGTTCTTGATATCGTTTAGATGTTCATATATCCTGTTTTTAAATAGTCTTTCAGTCTTACCTACATAAAAATGTTTACAAGTACAACATAAAGCCAGGTAGACCACTCCCCTGGCGTTGCAATTGCCATCTTGCAAATATACTTTACTGAAAAACCTATTAAAAAAGAAGGAGAGCCAATGGCAGTTCAGATTGGCCTCTATGTTTCCCCCAGGACTAAATGAAACAGTGTCATTAACACCATTACTTATAGAAAGGGCCAACAATATTTGAATTATTTACAGTTTACGTTTACATATATATATATATATATATATATATATATATATACATAATATATATTTTTTCTCATTTTGCACTAGAATTTTCAGAAATGTTAAATGAATGAGTCTATATATTTATTTTTATATATATATTTATTCCTAAAGATCAGTATTCAATAATGAATTTTTACAAGTTTTTATATTGATTAATATGTTTTAAATCAAACCTTTTGTGCCAGTATTTACTAAACTGTTTTTGTTTTTGTTTTTATTCTTAGGTAGAATTATAAAAATGCAACCATGATGTCTCTTGCTAGAGTTGTTCAGGGCAGAGACTTTTGGTACATCCAGAGTAAGCAGACAAGAATTTATCAGTATTATCAGTAGTCTGGCTGAATAACTTAAAAACAATGAATAAAGCCATGGCAATTCGTGATAATCACAAGTCTCAGTGCACTATGGATACAAACACTAAACTTCGTGAAAATGTTCAGTTCTGTTTTTAGCTTCAAGCTGACGAGTGAGGGCTCGGCATTTAATACTAAATTTGATTGTTTAGGTGAGCAGGTGTGTCAGTTCCATTTTAGATTTAAGATTTACTTGTTTTTTAATTCATGGTTCTGAAGATGTTCAATGCTGTGGATGGCCTCTATGTTTCCCCCAGGACTAAATGAAACAGTGTCATTAACACCATTACTTATAGAAAGGGCCAACAATCCCCACCTCTAATATCTATTTTAACAGTGTCCAAAATACCAAAGACAAATTTCTTAAATTTTAAACAAGATATACTGTGTTTGTAAAGAGAATTAGTATTCTTGTGGTTCTTGATATCGTTTAGATGTTCATATATCCTGTTTTTAAATAGTCTTTCAGTCTTACCTACATAAAAATGTTTACAAGTACAACATAAAGCCAGGTAGACCACTCCCCTGGTGTTGCAATTGCCATCTTGCAAATATACTTTACTGAAAAACCTATTAAAAAAGAAGGAGAGCCAATGGCAGTTCAGATTGGCCTCTATGTTTCCCCCAGGACTAAATGAAACAGTGTCATTAACACCATTACTTATAGAAAGGGCCAACAATATTTGAATTATTTACAGTTTACGTTTACATATATATATATATATATATACATAATATATATTTTTTCTCATTTTGCACTAGAATTTTCAGAAATGTTAAATGAATGAGTCTATATATTTATTTTTATATATATATTTATTCCTAAAGATCAGTATTCAATAATGAATTTTTACAAGTTTTTATATTGATTAATATGTTTTAAATCAAACCTTTTGTGCCAGTATTTACTAAACTGTTTTTGTTTTTGTTTTTATTCTTAGGTAGAATTATAAAAATGCAACCATGATGTCTCTTGCTAGAGTTGTTCAGGGCAGAGACTTTTGGTACATCCAGAGTAAGCAGACAAGAATTTATCAGTATTATCTGTAGTCTGGCTGAATAACTTAAAAACAATGAATAAAGCCATGGCAATTCGTGATAATCACAAGTCTCAGTGCACTATGGATACAAACACTAAACTTTGTGAAAATGTTCAGTTCTATTTTTAGCTTCAAGCTGACGAGTGAGGGCTCGGCATGTAATACTAAATTTGATTGTTTAGGTGAGCAGGTGTGTCAGTTCCATTTTAGATTTAAGATTTACTTGTTTTTTAATTCATGGTTCTGAAGATGTTCAATGCTGTGGATGGCCTCTATGTTTCCCCCAGGACTAAATGAAACAGTGTCATTAACACCATTACTTATAGAAAGGGCCAACAATCCCCACCTCTAATATCTATTTTAACAGTGTCCAAAATACCAAAGACAAATTTCTTAAATTTTAAACAAGATATACTGTGTTTGTAAAGAGAATTAGTATTCTTGTGGTTCTTGATATCGTTTAGATGTTCATATATCCTGTTTTTAAATAGTCTTTCAGTCTTACCTACATAAAAATGTTTACAAGTACAACATAAAGCCAGGTAGACCACTCCCCTGGTGTTGCAATTGCCATCTTGCAAATATACTTTACTGAAAAACCTATTAAAAAAGAAGGAGAGCCAATGGCAGTTCAGATTGGCCTCTATGTTTCCCCCAGGACTAAATGAAACAGTGTCATTAACACCATTACTTATAGAAAGGGCCAACAATATTTGAATTATTTACAGTTTACGTTTACATATATATATATATATACATAATATATATTTTTTCTCATTTTGCACTAGAATTTTCAGAAATGTTAAATGAATGAGTCTATATATTTATTTTTATATATATATTTATTCCTAAAGATCAGTATTCAATAATGAATTTTTACAAGTTTTATATTGATTAATATGTTTTAAATCAAACCTTTTGTGCCAGTATTTACTAAACTGTTTTTGTTTTTGTTTTTATTCTTAGGTAGAATTATAAAAATGCAACCATGATGTCTCTTGCTAGAGTTGTTCAGGGCAGAGACTTTTGGTACATCCAGAGTAAGCAGACAAGAATTTATCAGTATTATCAGTAGTCTGGCTGAATAACTTAAAAACAATGAATAAAGCCATGGCAATTCGTGATAATCACAAGTCTCAGTGCACTATGGATACAAACACTAAACTTCGTGAAAATGTTCAGTTCTGTTTTTAGCTTCAAGCTGACGAGTGAGGGCTCGGCATGTAATACTAAATTTGATTGTTTAGGTGAGCAGGTGTGTCAGTTCCATTTTAGATTTAAGATTTACTTGTTTTTTAATTCATGGTTCTGAAGATGTTCAATGCTGTGGATGAAAGCGCTTAACCTGAATGTGAATGTTATTCATCACTTGGTTTTAAGTTATATTAAACGTAAAGGGAGGTTGGCCTAATGGTTAAGGTGTTTACCTTGCAAACACAAGGTGCAGGGTTTGAGTCTCACAAGGAATAATTGGCTAGGCTTAAAATGGCTCGCAAGGGCAGTTAGCCTAGTACTAACTTATGAACATTTTCACAAAGTTTAGTGTTTGTATCCGTAGTTCACAGAGGTTTGTGATTTTTGGGAATTGTCACGGCTTTAGTGGTTGTTTTTAAGTTATTTGGCCAAATTATCTTCCAATACTAAAATGGGCGGCCACAGTGGTGCAGTGGTTAGCATTGTCACCTCACAGCAAGAGGTTCTCTGGTTCAATCCTCAGCTCGGGTGCCTTCTGTGCGGTGTCTGCATGTCCTCCCTGTGGCTGCATGGGTTTCCTCCCACATCCCAAAGACATGCTGCAGGTGGATTGGACACTCTAAATTGGCCCTAGGTGTGAGTGAGTGCATGTGTGTGTGTGTGTGTGTGTGTGTGTGTGTGTGTGTGTGTGTGTGTGTGTGTGTGTGTGTGTGTGTGTGTGTGTGTGTGTGTGTGTGTGTGTGTGCGCCTTCTGTAGAAGGTTGGGTGCCGGGCTGGCAACTCGACACTGCAAAACTCCACTGCCAATCATGAGCAGACAGGTGATCCGCTGTGGCGACCCCTAACCGGGAAAAGCCAAAAGAAGAAGAAGAATCTTCCAATACCAGTGAATACTTAGAGATCTCCAGAATGAGCTGGAATCAAAAACTGGTGAAACTGAAGTCTGTCCTGCCATGTTTGGTCCGTTGCTACTGTGACCTCACCAGGTGAAAACAAATGAAAAGAAAATGCAGAGAAGTATATCAGTGCATTGAGAGATGGTCTGATATTTATGCAACTGTTTAGCTATCAAAACCTACAACTTTCATGCAAAAAGTGAATGCTTTATACAGGTACCTCTTTGTGCAAGAGCTCAGAGGTCAATAAGTACTTTTAGACATTTTCAAAGTGAAATGTACTGCAATGAAGCTAGCTTCTGGTTTTAAATTCTGGCAGCTAAACATGTTGTCTGCATAACTGTCATCATTTTCTTTTAATATTCATACCAGCTGTCTTCAACTTATTCTGCCAGATGTTGCTAACAATGTATGTGCTAGTTTTCAGAAAGTTATAGCATAAAAAAATGTTATGTCAGAGCCAAGCAGATCTCTAGTAATGCTAGTAAAAGATGACAAGTTATAACAGGGTAGGGGATAGGGAGAAGACTCTTGTCATGATAGGAGAATTAATAAATTATGCACAGAAGAAACACACACAGGAAACATAGTCTAAACTCTGTGAAGGAAATACTGAAAACTAAATTTTCTGGAAATTCTACATTTCGCTTTATGCGTTAATCACTGTAGCTAACTCATTAGCATCTAAATGTACATACCCTACATCTAACAAGCTTATAGTGGCAGTATGTCATTTTTGAGTGGCCTTATGGTACAGTGAGCAGTATTTTTACCCCAGAGCAATAAGTTCTCCAGTTCGGTTGGCCAAGGTGCCTTGTGGATAGAGTCTGAATGTACCCCCATGGTTTCATGTGGATTTTACTCTGGCACACGGGTGTTTCCTCCAACATCCCAAAAATGTGTTAAGTGGATTGGTGCTTCTTAGGAGAAAAGAAATAAATTTGTTTAAAATATGTGAAAATGAAGATGCAGCCAGCCAAATGAAGGAAAACTGTCTAAACCTAATATTAAAAACAGACAAAGTGATACCACATATACAATGTTCTTACTCAAACCAAGTAAGAACACAGTTTTAAAATACTAGCAATAGACAAACTGTTATTTAAACCTCGATGTTTTAAAGCATTAAGCTTGATTTGCCATCTTAACTCATGGTATTCAATAATATCTTTCCATGGACCACCTCTAGCATTTTTAATACCATAACCAATACATAAAAACAAAACTTATGAGTAGAATATTGTATAATATGTTTATACAAAGCATTATTTAAATTTTTGTTTTTTATGTTTAAATTATGTTCATATATTCTGTCCTCAATTGTCTCTTTGTTTTTCCTACATAAAAACATTTGCAGTGTTGACACAAGGCAGCATAAATAACCCCTACAGAATTACAGTTGACATGATACTTAGACATTATTTTACACCCATTAATAAAAACAGAATCACTCTCCAAAATGAACTTACATTGTGGGCAAAACCCATGTGTATAGAGTGGTGGGGGAAAGCATTTTTTGACTGGTTTTTGCTAACCTGATTTTTTTCAAGAGGGTTATTGAAACCAAATGTGATTTACTATTGCTTAGATTCTAGTGAATTATGTTTGTTATACACCAGATGAAAGCATTAAATCTTTTGTGTGTGTAATAAAGAATTCCATTTTCCTTCACATGGCTGGCTGCATCTTCATCTGTTTGTTGCCTGGTTCCTTGTGGATTTGTGATGTCTGCATCTGGTTCCTCTGAAGGTGTTGGCTGTGCCTCAGTGTCAGTAACTGAAGGATTTGTGAATAGCATTGAGCTACTTATTTGACTTGTGCAACAAGTTTCCCAGCAAAGCAAGAATTGTGAGCTGTGTGTTAATGGTAATCAAGCTTTAACTACAATTTCTTCCTCTCTGCCTTTACTTCTCAGACAGAGGACTTTTATTTTTAATGATGTTGGTGAGATTAGAAGCTGTCAGTCCTTATCAAATGGGCAGAATGCAGATACTGAAGAGAATGTAGGGCTTCCAGCACATTTTAACTCCATTCTTGGCTTAACAAACCTGTTGCTTTTAATGACAATGGGTGTGGTCTTAGTGAAACTGTGAACCATTCTCTTTACCAGTTAGAAAATGCTCTCCTAAGATGTAGGAAATTACAAATGGAGAACTAATATTTTTGTGAGTGGATTAATAATAAAATTGTGCTAACTCTCCTTTCCATAAAGACTTTCTTGATTTATTTGATAGATAAGGTTTTGAACTCATGAAGGTACTTATGAAACATAATCAACGTACTGCTGAAAGCTTGATTCTGGAAGCTACTAGATTGGATTTGCAAATCACTAAAAACTTATTTAATAATTATTCTGGATAGTATAAGGACATTTTTTTAAAGTAGACAAGGCATTCAATGATATAAAAATTAAAAAAGCTAAGAAGCTATTACATGACAAGCTTAATTATCAAAATGGTTGTGCATATCCAAAAAAAGGAGGCATGGTTGCCTCTGCGGATGAATTTGCGGCCTTTGATAACCAAGCTCCTAACTCCTATGATAAAGAGTTTCCCCCTTTACAAGAGGTCCCTTTAAGGCAGTCCGAACATCTGCAGAACAAGAGGAACCAGCGGACATGTCCATCAAATAGAGGAAGAGGGAGAGGAAGTCGGACATGGCAGAACCAGCAGGGGAACAGTCACACCAGGAGGAGATATCAGCAAACAACAGCATAGAGAAGAACTTTGTGAAAATGATTTGCAATTCTTCAGGTGACTTTAAATTATTTAACTGTACATCATCATTGTTTGGGCAAGAATGTGCTAACCTTCCTGCTAAAGGACAGACATTTGTACCCGAGTTTGATGCTAATATTTCTGATTTAATTATTGATCTTAAATTGTTTTATGGAAGTTGAATTTTAAAGTTATATTTAGAAATATCAATACTGTTTTCAAACCATCGGAGTTAAAGTGTAGCAGTATATTTAATCCATCCCTTCCTTTGCCTTTGCTTATATTATGTGAGTTTGACTTTAGAAAGCTTGTTTGTAAGAAAATTAGTTTTTGTAGCAATATGACCGATGCTGAGTACAAATTACTTTTTCAGCTAAGCAAGGATAAAAAATACTAGGCTTATGAAACCTGATAAAGGTGTGGGGTGGTAGTTATGTACCAAGCTGATTATATTTTTCAAATACAAGAACTTTTATCTGATGAAGATTTTTATTAAGCCACCTCTATGCATTGTATTTCTAAGTCTTATAAGTATATTGAATTTTTACTTGAAGACTGTGATGAATGAATATATTAGTCCTGAAACATTCCATTTTTTGAATGTAACATTTCCTACTGTTCCTAAAATATTCAGTATACCTAAGTTGCATAAGAATATAGCAAGACCCCCTATGAGACCCATTGTAGATGCATGTAAATGTAAGACATAACTCCTTGCTAAATACATTGATGTAAAATTGAATAACTGCCTTGAGCCTTTCCATCATTTGTGTCGTGACTCGGGATTTTTTGGAAAAACTTGATGTTACCTGTACCGAGGAAGTTATATTTGTATCTATAGATGTGGCTAATTTATTTAATGTAATTTTTTATGATATTGGGCTTGAATGGCTCCATGATTTTATTGTTGAAAATGCAGAGTATGATGACAAGGAAACATATGTGTTGGACACTTTCATAGAATTAGTACTGAAACATAATTATTTATATCGGGATGGGAAAAACTTTGTACAGAAGAAGGGGGTGGCTATGGGGGCATCTTGCGTCCCCATCTTTGCCAATATTATGCTATTACAATGGGAAATGGAATACTTATTTAACATAGTTACTCCCTCTCCCTGGTCCTTTTATGTCCCCTTTTTGGATGATATTTTTTGATTTGGAATGTAAACAACAGGGAGATCGAGGAATTTGTGATTTATTTAAACATAACTACATCTTTTTTACAGTTCACTTACATGCATAATGTAGAGAGATCAGCTATTTGGATGTTTTGATTAGTAAAGATATTACCCATGAAAGGTTTGTTAGTACCATCTACAGGACAACTACATACTCAAACAGTTTGCTTCATTATTCCAATTGTCACCTCCAACATCAGAAAAGGCAGTAGTAAAAGGTCAATATGTAAGACTTGCTCAAATAGTATCTGAATATGACCCATACTTGGTGGAAGGCCATAGGTTAAGTAGAATGTTTAAGCCTAGGAGTTACCCCTATAACAATATTAATGAAGTGTTTGAAGAAGTTACTAGAAAAAGAAACAGTGGCCATTTTAGACCACTACTAAGAAGTGTTACTAGTTGTGTTAATGTCAGTTTGAGTCAACAGCCACATAAAGATTATTCCCATGCATTTTTTACTGAGTTTAACAGTGAATATTGTGAAATTACTTATATTCTCAAGAACAATTGGGATTGTTTTTCTTGCTTTAATACTATGTATGAAGTTTTGGGGGAAGCTCCTGTGGTGGTTTACAGAAAAGTTAAGTTTTTCAAGCAATTTTTTGACCATGCTGTGAGTGAACAGGTGTATAAAACTAACAAAAAAGTGGGAAAGTTTAAATATGGGTTTTGCCCACAATGCTAGTTCAATTTGGAGAGTGATTCTGTTATTATTGATGGGTGTAAAATAATGTCTAAGTATCATGTCAATTGTAATTCTGTAGGGGTTATTTATGCTGCCTTGTGTCACCACTGCAAATGATTTTATGTAGGAAAAACAGAGAGACACTGGAGGGACAGAATATATGAACAAAATTTAGACATAAAAACAAAAATTTAAACAATGCTTTGTATAAACATATTATGCAATATTCTACTCATAATTTTTATTTTTATGTATTGAATATGGTATTAAAAATGCTAGAGGTGACCCATGGGAAGATATTATTGAATACTATGAATTAAGATGGCAAATCAAGCTTAATACTTTAAAACATTCAGGTTTAAATGACAGTTTTTCTATTGCTAGTGTTTTAAAATCACACGTTTAGCCCATTTTCTATAGAGTTTGGATTTTAGAAATATAATTTGCTATTAATGGATGTGTTGCTGATTGATTAGTGTAATGTATGAGTAAGCTTACCTTGCTATGTGCAATCTACTGTTTCTCATCCCTACCTTCTCTCTCTTGCCTCCTCAAGTTACCTGCTCATCTTGTGCTACCTGCACTAGTCTTTAGGAGCATAAAGGACCCTCTACAACTTATCGGAGGCTCACCTCACTGAATAATCCACCCTACAATCCATCTCCAAAGGACACCAGCAAAGTATGTTTGTGGAATAATTCCTGCCAGAAAGACTTTCTACTATTGTACCTATACTACATGGCTAGAGAAAGTCCTGAGCTAGGGCAGCCAGCAGCCTCTACCCCCCCCCCCCGCTGTACCGCATACACTCTCTTCCATCCCCTTTTTTAAAACTCCCTTTGTACAACAACCTTTTCCTTGTTTGTACGCTAACTCCCTCTCTTATCAGCCTTGGAATTATCAGACCTGTCCAATAGGGGGCTCCCTTACCCCAGTTATTCTCTCTTTCTTGTCTCTTATGCCCTGAACTTACATTAATTTTCTCCTGCTGTTCCTTAACTACTATTTAGTCTACTCACTTTACCCTCTATTTCTACTATTCACACCCACCTCTTCTAGACTTACTTCTCACTATCCTTTTCCCACACCTGTCTTTTCTAACTTACCTTCTGGAGTCAGTCTCGCTGATTGTTTTTTACAACTGCATTTGTATCTGTCTCAACCCGCTCCATTCACCCTGCAGGCTCACTCCACTCCCCTCCCTACCCCCAAATCTCACCCACCCCCAGGGGTCCTACTCTTATACTTACTTAACCACACCTCTTCCTCCTCCAATTACTTCTAGAAATTACTAGCCACACCTCTTCCTTCTCCTAGTACTCTCAGAACACTCTACCACTTTTCATCTTCTCTTACATCTACCTTCTCTTAACACTCCCTTCCATCTTACCACAACCTTCATATTTCTCCAACCTCACCCTTTTTACTTCCAAATTTTACCTATATATATATCTAATAGTAAATCTGCACAATGTATAAACCTCCCACCTCATTACTTATCCTACTTTTATTTACACTACTATTACTTCTTCCTCTAATCTTTGTTACTTACTCACTTCCTATGAATATCCAGTACATCTACACCATCTCTATCCTAACAAGGAAACCAGTGCTCTATCCCTTCCACTCCTCTTTAACCATGCTAATATAACACCTTCACCCAAATACCTACTTGCAAAGTATCATAGAATATTACATATTAAATATTACACCCTTAAACTCAGGAAAAATATATTTCTATACAACAAATTCCCTAACCCAAGCTATATAGGATTACTACTCTCAATTAAAGATGGAGATATACACCCTAGCCCAGGCACAACAAATACTCCTAGTACTCTCCACAGCCAAAATCCCTACCCTATCAATTCCCTTAGTAAAACATCTAACTCCCTCCAAGTAGCCCATCTTAATATACGTAGCATAAACAATAAAGTACCTCAACTCCAAGCTCTAGTAGAAGTATATTCCTTTGATATCCTCTGCTTAACAGAAACATGGTTAAAACCTGCTACCAAAGACAATGAATTCCTTCCACCTGGATATAACATACTAAGACTCGACTGAGTAGCCAAGAAAGGAGGACGGGTAGCTATTCTATTTAAATCAGGCTTACAGTTAACCACCTACAACTGTAAAATACCTCTTTATTCTAATGCAGAAATTCTCATCTCCAAACTTCATAGTAACAATGCCAAATCCATCTATATCATCTGTATGTATCTTCCTCCTGGTAATAACATTGCCACCATGGAAAATATTCTTTGCTGGCTATCCCAACACTTGCCTCAAGAAACCATAATCCTAGGAGATATAAACATTGACTGGAACTGCTATTCTAGCAGCCTCCATACAACCCACATTAACCTGTATGGTTTTACTCAAACTATTACATCCCCCACCAGGATCAATAAAACTAACCACAAAGCTAGAATATTAGACTGGATTCTCATAAACCATCTCCCTCACAACTATGATTCAGGAACCCTCCCTGATGATATAAGTGACCACTCACTTACCCATATTATCAGGCACAAAACCCATACTCCCAATCCAACATCTGTCAAAAATATCAGATCCAAAAAGAACTTTAACCCTGAGCTATTCGAAAAAGAACTAAGAGCTTGCAATTGGACTCCCTTAAAACACTTCCCTTTAGAAGAAGCCATCAATTACTTTAACTCTAACTTTCTTGCCATTCTCAACCAACACGCTCCAACCAGATTAATTAGAGTTAAAACCAAGTCTGCCCCATGGCTTTCAAAAGCAACCAAATGCAAAATGCACCTTAGAAATAAACACTGGACCAAATGGAGAATGACTAAAAACCCTGTTGACCAACAAACCTTTAGACAGTTAAGAAATGACTCTAAGAAAGCTATATCTCTCTGATAAAATAAATGACTACCTACAATTCCAACAAACTAATCAAAACAACCCTCAAAAATTCTGGACTAGCATTAACCAATTACTCCACCCAGGTCAATCCACCACACCTAACCCTCAAAATACTGACCATACTAATCCCATGAATACAGCCAATACATTCAATACCTTCTTTACTAATACTATTCAAACACTGGCTAGTCAGCTATCACCTAATAACTTCACTCTACCTTCCTATAACACTACCTCACCCCCTCCTTTTCATTTACAACCTGTCCCAACTACATACATTCTTACCCTCAAACTAAAACTAAAACCATGCTCTCCCTCAGCAGATCAACTACCTGCTGATTTTCTACAGCTATCACCCAAAGCTATAGCTTATCCTATTTCCATTCTGATCAATAGGACTATTACCAAAGGTCACATACCTAACCTATGGAAAGTCTCTCATATTATCCCCCTCCATAAAGGCGGACACTCAAATGAGCTCTCTAACTACAGCCCTATTGCCCTTCTTTCACCCCTAGCAAAGATCATGGAGAAATGTATCCATAGGCAATTACTTGACCACTTAACCCAAAATAACTTACTTTCCAACTGTCAACATGGTTTCAGACCTCAACACAGCACTACCACTGCCCTCCTTTCCTTTACAGATTGCATAAACAAAAACCGTAACCTTAATAACCTTTCTTCAGCACTATTCATTGACCTGCCCAAAGCATTTGACATGGTCAATCATCAGATTCTCATCAACATACTAGAATCCCTATCATTAGATGCACCTTCTATAAAATGGTTCCAGTCCAACCTAGATAAAAGACAACAGGCAGTAATTTGGCATAAGACTATTTCTACCCTCCAACCAGTTATCCTAGGTGTCCCTCAAGGGTACATACTAGGACCTCTCCTCTTCTCAATATTTATTAATGACCTTCATTTAGCCATCCCCCAAGCCACATGCATACAATATGCTGATGACTCCACACTTATATGCTCAGCCAAATCCACAACTGAACTTCTCTCTCATACCCAGAAGGCATTTAACACAGTTGAACAATGGTTTACACAGCGTTGCCTTCTTTTGAAACCTAAAAAAACTAAACTCCTCCTCTTTAATCCAACTCACAAGTTCTCTCCACTTGATTTCTCAATTATATCCACTAATGGCACCATTATATCACCCGACACAACCACCAAACTATTGGGTATCACCATTGATAACAATTTGAACTTTGACATCCATATCAACAATACAATAAAAACTGTCAACAAAAAACTTGGCTCCCTCTATAGAATTAAATCTTACCTTTCTCCCACAGCTAGAACAACCATAGCTCATACTCATCTAATCTCTACCCTCCTCTATGCCTCACCTATTTTTACTAACCTTTCTAAAAATAACCTCAGCAAACTGGAAACTTCCTACAATAACATCACTAGATTTGCAACAGGAAACCCTTACAGAACCCACCACTGCATAAATATAAAGCAGCTTGGATGGCTTGAACTACAAAACGTGATTAAATTCCATCAACTAACCACTGCCCATAAAACTCTTTATAAACCTTCCTGTACTCCTATTCTAACTACCCTCATCACTCCATACACAAATCTGAAATCACTATGTTCCTCACACAAAAATCTTCTATATACTTCTAAACCTAACAACAAGGCTGGTGAATCTCTCTTCTCTAATGCTGTTGGAAAAACCTGGAATCTTCTCCCCAGCGACCTTTCCTCTCTTCCCTCTCTATCACTCTTCAAAAATAGACTAAAACTCTACCTTAGAACACACTGGTTGTGCCCCTGTACTAAACCTGACTAGGTTTCTATCCACCTGATTAAACTTAGCTCTGCCTATCCCTCACTACTCATAAGCCAATACATATTATTTTACCTATAAATATAGATTTCCTTCTAAACTACACTGTGCCCAGTCACTCTATACACTTCCTACTGAAGAATATTTTTTTTTCTTTTACATTATATTTGTATATAATTAACCTGTCTCCTCTTTTGACCTTAGTCTTTCTGTTTATCTATATTTTATACCTGCATATTGTATAGTATAAGCATTCTTGCACTACAAGTTTTTTTTGTCCTCACAGAATTTTATGTTGTAACCTGTAATATTCATTGTTTACAACTAATGCAGCTATTTAATCATTTTTTCTTTTATTTTTCTCTTGATGTACCTGAAATCTGCTTGTTTAATATGAATATTTTTATTTAGTCTTATTTTGTATATTGATTACTAAGTTTTTCATTTATCTGTATTGGAGCTTATCTCCCTGGGCCTCTACTGAAAATGGACATGTATCCAGCTAGACTAGCCCGGTCAACAAATGTAAAATAAAATAAATAAATAATTCTTACTTTGTTTGAGTAAGAACATTTTTATATTTGTGTATCACTTTAAGTATAGTTTTAACATTAGCTTCAGCTATGTGTATAGAGTGGTGGGGAAAGCACTTTTGAATTATTTTTGCTAACATGATTTCTTCAAGAGGGTTATTTTAACCAAATGTGAATTACTGTTGCTTAGATTCTCATGAAGTCTGTTTGTTATACACCAGATGAAAGTGCTAAATCTTTTGTGTGAGTAATAAAGAATTCAGTTTTCCTTCACCTGGATGACTGCATCTTCGTTTTTATCTGTTTGTTGCCTGGTTTCTGATGGATTTGTGAAGTTTAAAATATGTGTTTTATCTGTCTACTGTCCAGAATGCATAGTGAGACTGAGGTGGTAACATAAAGTATTTAATTATTACACATATACACCACCATAAAAGCTTGGAAGCAGACTACCTGTACACCCCTCAAACTGTCCCAATACCATGCTAATGTCTACGCCCTGTAACCGTACTTCAGTTGTCCATATAAGAAGTGCTCATGTTTGCAGTACGCCTCAAATGACTTACCTCCAAGTATCATGTTATGTAAATGTTCATGTAAAGGAGCTCGCCAACCTACATTCATAAAAATAAAACGTTATACTAATGCTCACATATATTATATTCCTTCTTCCATTTAATTCAACCTGCTCAGCTTAGCACTGTAAAGAATGACAACAGGAAGTATAATAAATGGCATAATAAAAGTGTAATTAAAAATAAAATCTAGCTGAAGTTCAAATGATAAAATAAAGTTCAAGAATTACAAATTAAACAGTTTAAAATTTAACAGAGTACCAGACAGTCCAAATGCAGAATGCTGATTGTCCTTAAAAGCTACTGACTAACAAGAACTTGAAATTCATTAAGATTAAAAACAGCTATAAACAGCAAAAAAGTGTAATTTTCTTAGTAGATATAAGCTGGGAGAGGACACAAAGACCATAAGACAAAATGACAAGAAGAACACATTGGGAAGTCATGAATGTCAGAGCCCAAACCAAGAAAGAAATAGTATTTAATACAAATACAAGTTAGCAGCTATAGCTCATCAGATGGAAGCACCCAAATTAATCATCAGGTTTCACTTTATTGTCAACCTGTCAAAGTCAAGACTTGGACAATGGATGCAGAAACAAGTAGTCCCTCATATGTGGAAGCCATTGCATTCAACATTAATGGTCTGGGCAGCAACGAATAAAGAGAGTGATAACATTTAGAACCCGTAGCAAGAATCCAGTGAAAACAGTACAAACCAGCAGCTGGAAACAGGCATTTATTTGGCTGTAACCACACTGAACAAGCAGATCAAAGCAAAGAATGACATTTGTGGCTAAATACAATATCATAGAAGAGTAGAAGTGGTAATCAAATCAAAGCAAAATAACCTCAGGTCATGGAGAAAAACACAAGACTATAAAAAGAACAGAGTAGAAGACCATTATTGGGAGAGAAGGAGATAGGGAGCATGGAAGAAGTAGGAATGTAGGAAGGGACAACAGCAGGGTTGAGGGGGTAAGATTTATTAATTAAATGGCTATGACAAGGCAATAATAGTGAAATGAGTGAATATAGGAAAGGTATCAAGGTAGTGAAAGAATGGTAAGAGGAGGGGAGTTGATAGGAGATGTGATGGGAATTAAAACAAATAGATATACCAAATGGAAAAGTAGAGAGATCTGTGAATATTTAGCTAGATCAAGCAAACTCACAGTTACAATATGTTACTGGGTAAGCAAGACTTGCTGGCCATTTTGAAACTTTGTTTGGAAAGAATGCTTGTATGCTTGAGGAAGTTTATTTTATGCTGTTTTGCGCTGCCTAATCCGATATGCTTCATTTCTATGCTTAGCAATAAACTATTTGGCTGTTTAGGAACTTAACTTGTACCTGACTGATGAGCACCAATGCAAATATTCAGTGGAATGAGAACTACAAAACTTGCAACCTAATACATAGGTTTGGTTTACTTGGAGTTAATTATTTCAGTTAAGGAGTAAATGGGGCAGCCCCCCTCATGAGGGGTGTTGAGGGCTTAGACTTCAAGCTCAGCTTAACTGTCCTGAATCACAGCATCTTCAAATTGTCATACAATATATGATGGATTGACTAATATTAGCACATCAGTAACAAAACATGCAGTCCTATTCTAGGGTACCTCAGTATATCATGACTTTGAAAGGGTTGACTAGTACATGGGAAGCATATAGAAGACTGGGGAGCAGGAAAACATTCACTGCATCAGTTTTGATATAGTTGGTGATAAAAGCCTTGGCATTATCCAACTTGCTAAGCCTGTGACTAGCTTTTGCGAAGATGAGCTTGATATTCAGTTCATGTTCAGATCATTGTCTGGCAGATATTTCAGAGGATTAAGGCTATGAAATGGTATTAAGCTACTTCCTGTGGTCCAGAGTTCAATTCCCTCAGTCCTCATTTTCCTACTGTGTGACTTTTAGCAAGTCACTTAACCAGACAGTGTTTTGTGGTAGAGGGAAATTTCAGCTAGGCTATGAAAGGGTCTCCTAGGCTGCATGCCTAGTAAATTCCTATAACTGCAAAATCTTTGCAAATGTCAAACCTTGAAAGGGTAAGTGATTCCTTGTGCTTAATAATTAAGTCCAAAGCAAGTGGAGGAGAGGTGGCTCCCTATTGAAATGCTGATGGTTGAAATGCCAAGTGCCAAAAAGCACCCGCCCCCCCAAAAAAAAAGGCTGAAAACAAGGAAAAGAGTGAATCTCAAAAATCAATCTCTTCTTTAAATTTCTTTATGCAAGGGGAAGACCCCTGCCCCTCCCCCTTGAACTTATATATACCAACTCCGAGCTCACCATACCTTGTAGAAAAGGAAATATTCCCAGAAATGGCATTTCAGAGTTACTATATGTAAGTCCAATCTTTCGGCCATTCATTCTCTGAATTTTGGGACTCATTCTAGCAGGTCCCAACATTTCAAATGGCTTGGAAAGAGGCTGCTATATACCAAATTAATTTGAATGTTTTTTGAGCTCATTTAGGTAAAAAGTCAAGTTTGACACCCAAGCACGAGGAAAGCTAAATCCATGCTTAAATACTCATTCTGTAGCTGATACAGAAGAGCTTCATCAGAGTAGTGAAGAGTCATCACTGCCTGGGCTAACCTGCTTGCAGCACAATGTTTCCACAGGTTTACTATCAAAATGTGGAAAATCAAAATAATTTTCCACCTTTTGATTGAACCAGTTTGCCAAAATTGGTAATAACGAATTACAATATTTTGGAAATGGTAACATGGAATTTATGTTTGAACACCGGAAGTTCCAATATCAAAAGTCTGTGTTACTGGTGACATTTTTGCAGGGGGCAAGCCCCCTGGTACCCCCCCCCCTGCATATTTTATATTTTGACTCCGAGATCACACTATAGTGAGAAAAGGGTGCACTTACCGATCCCCACTGTAGTGCAATCTATCAGAACATCGATTTCACATTAGCAAATGCACATTACCATTTGCTAATGTGGATTCAAACATTTTCCAGATAGACATTACAAAAACTTGAAAACAAACTTTTGACCTTCCCAGCTTCACTTAAGTACCAGTCTAAATTCTGATAGTAAACCGTTTATATATGTCATTTATAAAGATGGAAAAAAGGAAGGAGCCTTGTGGAACACCCAGAGTGACCAGTTGATCAGGAAAGTTATACTATTCCATTTGTTGATCTAATAGCTGCCTTCATGACAGCGGCTGAACCTCTGGATAGTATCTACAGACAGTCCAACAGCTGAGAACCTGATGGGAATGAGTTGCTCATGCTATGCTAATGCTCACATGCAATGAGGTTTCCCTTCCCAGCCTTATTCTTGTAATATGTCATGTTAATGCCTTCACTGGAACTCTCCTCACTAGGGTGATGATGAAGCCTTTTCTAGATCCTGTTAATAGCTGAAAAATTAAAAGATGTTTAGATCCAAATTCCTTTATCAGTGTTTTTTGCACAAACACCGCTATCTATCTGCTCACTCCATGAAACTGTATAAACCCATTTCCTTAAATATCTAGGGGGCATAAAAGAACTGACATAGGGCAAATATGGTACCAGCAATTTACCATACCCGGTTACAAATATATACATTAAAACAGGCAAAATGGCTGCAAAACATGTCTTTATAGTTATATGTGCTCATCTGCAGCATTTAATCACAGACATCTTTTAGTAATAAAGGTATGGAACACCAAAATCAGCATGTGCAGCTTGTACTTATTTGATGAGTATAGTGATATGAATTTTCCCACTCTCCACCACCTTTCATAATGTTGAATGGTCAGCTGGCTTCATGAGATATAGGAATAAAGACATGACTAACACCAAAGCATCCTGGAATCAAGCAGAGGACTGGTCCATATTCATTGAAGGAACTGATGAGTGGGAATGCAAGTGTCTGGCCAACACCATCTCATGCATTTTGGGGTGAGGAAGCTTGTCCTATTTCTTCACTGTTGGCACCTATCAGACAACCTGGGCATGTGCGTGCCCTGTCAAGCCATGTATGGTAGCTATCATGGGGTGAGTGTGGAGGAGCTTGCATGCTTCAGGAGTTAGGCATAGCTGACCAAAATGCCATGTGTGCAGACTTTGTTTATGGGTAGGCCATGGCAAAAAATGCCAAGAGTTATTTGTCATTACTAATGTGGCCCGTGGGTCATCAGCTTCTAGGTAGTTTCTCAGCCCAGAGACAGTTAGGGTCATTAACTAAACATAGAAGGACCTGGACTAAGAGGTAAGTCAGATCCTCAGGCTATTTAGACATAGGAGGCAATGTAGCATATAGATCTAATAAAAGGAAGAGCCAGGTGGAGGGCTAACATTCATAAAACTTACCACAACTGAAATTGTATTAAATACCAAAATAGTTGCAGTCACTATAAATGAAAACCTAAAATTTGATGTTTGTGTCCAACAAGAGATTAAAAAAACATCAAATGCTAGGCATACTACATACAGTCAAACCCTTCTTGGCAGACTCCAACAGGAAATGCATAGCATCTCTCCACCTTCTGCCTACTTTATCATATGCAGACTCAGCCTTCACTGATCTGCAATCACCTCAACTAACAAAGCTTGAACAGAACTATGATAAAATTGCTAAATTTGCCACTAATTCCCTCACTTGCATCCATCACTGTATGGCAGTCGGAAAACTTATTTGGCTTGAATACCCTAACTTTGAAATTTTATAGGGAAAAGAATCAAAATGCTCCTAATGTAGGCTGAGTAGCACGTGCTACATCATCAAAGGTATTAAACTGTCTGATAATCAAAAGTTTGATAAATGGTGATACTCCAATAGTGGATGAAGCAACATGAGAAACTATTTACTGAACATTGTTTGGATCTCTAAGAGATTAACTGGATGGTTGTAACATAGGTCCTGAACTGGGAAGCTCTGACCACTTAAGTGTAAGCTTTAAGGTTGTTTTCAAATGTCCAAAGTAAGCATTATGAAATAATGAAAAAAATGTTATCAGTCAGACTTTGAATCGATTAAGGAGGCTATTGAAACTTGGGATTGGTATTCTACTTTTGAAAATATTCTGTTATATTTTACTCTCTTATATTTCAGCTCCCCCAACTTCACCCAAACACTCCTGTAGCTTAGCAAATTGTAACCTTTCCCAAGCAAAATCTTAATATGTAATAATTAATCTGCTCTTTATCCATAATTCCATTTGTTCTCTAAATTCATGTAATTGTGCTATAAATCTGCTCTACCCGAAACTGTGTGAACTTCTTTACCCCCAGAAAATGTGTATCCCCCGGATTCAGCAAGCCTTGCACGATGTGCAGGAACAGTGTAGGAGCTCCAGCAGGCAATATGTCCACCGTGCGATCCAGGAATAAGCTGCAGGGACGTGCACAAGCACTCCTGCACTATTCCTGCATGAATGCAACTCCAGTATGCAAATTACCCCATTTGCAGGTGTAAACCATGCAAATGAGGTGAATTTGCAAACCAGGAAGCTGGCAGCTGGCCGTGCAGGACTAGTGTAATCTGCAGAAATGTACTCGGTTAGTAACCGAGTACATTTCTGCAAACTACAAAATAGAGCCATGACACCTACAAATAAAGGGTGTATAGAACGTGTAAAGCATGCCAATGGCCAAATATATGGCCATTGGCATGGAAAACAGTAAAAAAATTAAATAAATAACTTTTATTATTTTTTAGCCAATTTCGGCTGTTTAAGCATAGGGCAGTGGCTCGCAAATGGGATCGGGCAAAAAATAAAACAAATAACCTGAAATAAGCATTCTATCCAAAATCACTATTTTGCCATTATACTCAATGGTAGGCAGAAGACAACATGGCCAGTAAATAGTGGTTGCTAAGCGGGTAGGCTCAGTGTAGGACCTGTAACTATGCATCATCAGGCAATCCTATGCAAATGAGGGGAATGATACTGAATCCCCGATTTCCCCTCAATGCTAGTCAGCACGCAACAGTGTAAATGCAGGAATAGCTTGGTGCAAGCCTAGGAGTTAGCTGACATCATGGGGGGGGGGTGTCAGGCATACTGTAAGTGGATTGGAGCCCTGGGCTCAGGTTTGCTCTTAGCTTAGCAGAGCTAAGAAAGGGGGTGAGTCTGAGGCTGCCTAGCACTCTTTACATTGCCTAAGTGGGTGTGCGCGCCACACACTGGGTTTTAAAGGGAAAAAAAAAAGTGAACCAGGAAATAACAGCTCTGTGCACATTTGAGCACTGTGTTTGCATGGCACACCTCCGGGCTTCAACAGGAAGGCAATGGGAAGGGAAAACAGCAGTAGGAAGGTAATCTAGGAGAACTAGCATAGCTGGCAGGTGAAATGTATCATAATCAGCCAATTACACAGGCAGCAGCCCAGCCCAGAACACTACTATAAACTATGCAAACACCTTTCCCTCTGGTTTTTCCCACATACTCTACACCACCGGTGTATACAAGCAGGGAAATTTTAACAAATGAAAACAACAACATGTTAGGGGCTACAGCAGCTATCATACATCAACATCCAGACTCTGCTACACTTTGCTGTGAAGGAAAGGTTAGTTTGCTGTTATTTTTTGTATTTCTGTATTGCCTTTCTATATTTTGAATACTGTAGTTTGTTTTCTTTACCTTGTGTTTTGCTTGCATTCTGTTTAACAGCATATTAAAACTTCATTGCCTTTCTATATTTTGAATACTGTAGTTTGTTTTCTTTACCTTGTGTTTTGCTTGCATTCTGTTTAACAGCATATTAAAACTTCAAAAGAGACCACAGCTCTCTCTGTTCTGAGTCAGGCAGAATTTTTCCCCTCCCTCCCACTCATTTAAGTTGTCTTGTTAAATACCACTGTCTTTCTAGTTGCCCGCCTCTTATGTTAATCTGACCATATATCTCATTTCTCTCTACTTTCACTGGCTTATGTGAGTAATCACAAAACCATCACTTTTGAAATCCCACCCCTTCAATTATTTAAATTTATTGGCCATCCTACAGTATTTCATAGTACCAAAATACAAAAGTAACCACCCCTTTCAGTCCATCTTGTTGTTTTAAAAATAGTAACTCTCCACTAAACCTTAACTTTTTAAACAGGTAAAACTCAAGTTACCTACTTTCATATCTAACTTCTCTAGTGCACACTGCAGAGTGCATTCTTTTCAATCTTACCTTTAAGCATCCCTGTTACTAGCACTTTCTCTAATACCTAAAAAGATCATCTCTACTTGACTCCAAGTAGACTTTTCTCTATCTGTTAAACCTAGCACTTGCTCCTACAGTACTTATTACCTTGATACGGCACTCTTATAGATAGCACCCCAAAAAGGCAAAGCCCATTTCTCGGTCACTCACGTCCCCCGGAATCTCTTTTAAAGTTTTTTTGTCTAGTCCTTCTAGCATGTCGAGGGATCAGTTGCTAGTGTCCTCTCCTGCTCAGCTGGTGAACCTGGGAATATTGAGGCAATGTTACAATTGCCTCATGTACACAGACAACCCTCTCCTCCTCCCAAAAAACACAAATACATGCGAGAGATGCAACTATACGGCCAAACTGGAGGCTGAGCTCTCTCAACATAGGACTGGCAAGACCAGGCAGGAGGAGAAGGTTACCACACACACTATAGACCCAGTCTCACATAGTACCATCACAACCTCAAATCATACACATAAACACACAAAGACATACTCGGCTCTGATCAAAAATCTACCAAAACAGCAGAGGCCACCAAAGCAGACACCCAAACAACCACCACCTCAGAACACAACACCTGCAACACATAGACCTCACAGTCAGAGTGTCAAACAGTCACAGCCCTTAAGGCCAAACACAATGCCAGACACACTAGTCATTGGTGACTCCATAGTCAGACACACTGACGCCCCGCCACCAGACTGAGTAAGGAGAAGGTCACAGTAAGCTGCCTGTCGGGCGCTAGAATCCGCCACATAACGCAAGCACTCAGGTCTCTCAACAGCAGGTACAAATATGACTCAGTCATTGTCCACGCTGGTGTAAACGACCTGAACGCACCTCCTTGGACTACATGAAAAGAGACATTGAGGAGCTCTCTGATTATGTAGCCCAGGCAGGTATGACCCTGACCTTGAGCAGTATCCTACCTTCACCAAGAATGATGCCACAATACAGAGATAAGATGATCAGCTTTAACAATTGGCTTAAACTCTGGTGTCATTCAAAGGGGATCCAATGTCTGTCTGCCTGGGATGACATGCTGGACAAGCCACGCTGCTTCAAGGGACGGCTTGCACCTGTCACCCCTGGGATTCCGGATATTGGCAAAGGCTCTTGCCACCCCCATAGTGCCTTTTTTACGCAAGGCTCAAATTCTAAACCTACCACCCTAGAACACAAACAAGGAAAAAAACTAAGGGTAATGCTGCTCAATGCCAGAAGTCTAAATCTCAAAATGCACGCACTCGAGGCCCTTCTCAGTATGGAGAACATTGATGTCTGTGCAGTGACAGAAACCTTGTTCAAGGCTCCTGAGAGCACCCCAGCACTATCAGGTTTTACCTCTTATCATGCGTTCCGGCCCCAAAATCCGGACAATACCAAGAAAGGAGGGGGTATCCATATTCATCAAAGACACCCACACCTCAAGACTGGTGGCAACGCACGATGCATCGGAGACCATCCAGGTGCAATTAACCATAGGCAAGACTGCTCTGCAAATTGTAGCATGTTACAGGCCACCCTCACAAACTCAGGAACCTCACATGGCCTTCCTGAAAACACTAGAGGGATAAATGTATCACCAAACACCATCATACTAGGTGACTTCAATTACCCTAATATAGACTGGGAACACTACTCAAGCCCAAACACCCTAGCCCAAAAGTTCCTGGAATTCATAAACTCAAATGCCATGGAACAACTAGTCACCATCCCCACAAGAGGAGAAAACATACTTGATCTCATCATCACGAACATGGGAGCACAATGTTCAACACCGAAGTATACCACTCACTGGTGAGAACAGATCACAAACTAATCTCGCTGGAGGTCCTCATCCCACCACCACCTGAAATAAAAAAGACCACAGTAAAGAACTTCTCGTAAGCCGACATCACACTTCTAAAGACTAGTGTGGTCTCCTTTAAGGCCCCCGAGCCGACGGAAAACAGTACTCAAGCCGCTGAATCACTTACAAATGCCTTCTACCAACACCTGCAGGACTGCATGGATAAGGCAATCCCAAGCAAAACGAAGACTCTTTGTACCAAAGGCAAGCGTCCACTCTGGTGGACCCCAGCCATAAACAAACTCTACAACAAAAGGAGGAAGCTACTACAAGATAGAGCAAAATCCTTAAAAGGTAAGACACCCTTGATCACTATAAGTAAAAAACTAGGAGCTCTCATAAAATCATCCAAAGCAAATTTTGAGAGAAAAATAGCTAAAGACTCAAAAGACAATCATAAGGCCTTCTTTAGCTATGTTAGAAACCTGGGAGGAAACTCCCAGATATGCTCAGAACTAGTTCAAAATGATGTGAAGATTACTGATCCTACAGACATTGCCAACATACTGGCTGACAGGTTCAGTGCAAACTTCTCCCAAAAGGAGAGATATCTATACCAAGCGATTGCAGCCCCCAAACATCTCCAACGCCCAAGTGAGAACTGCTCTCTCCAAAGCAAAAACACAGCATCCATGGGACCTGATGGTGTCCCCGGCTGTGTGCTCCACGAACTCAACGAGGAATTAAACCCACAGCTAGGACAGCTGTTTAATCATAGTCTTACCTCTGGATACGTACCCAGGAGTGGCACTGCAACTGTGGTCCCACTTCACAAAGGCGGTGCCTCCACCGACCCTGGAAATTACCGCCCATTAGCTTGACAAGCCTTATCTGCAAAGCCATGGAGAGGATCATAATGGACCTCATAAATAAAGACATAGGGAATTTGCAGACTTTGGATCCATCCCAGTTTGGCTTTGTCAAAGGCAGATCATGCCTTCTAAACTTGGTTGACTTTTTGAAACAGTCACCAAAGCCATTGATGAGGGAAAGGCAGTCCATACAGCCTACCTCGATCTGGCGAAGGCCTTTGATACAATACCCCACTCGGGTATCATTGAAAAACTCATCAGCTTAAATGTTAACCCATACATCACAAGATGGGTTGCAAACTGGCTGAGTGACAGAACCCACAGGGTCAGAGTTGCTGGCGCCATGTCAGACTCAAAGCCTGTCACAAGTGGTGTACCACAGGGCTCAGTCCTGGGCCCACTCTTGTTTGGCATCTACTTTTCCAAGTACAAGCAAACACAGGAGGGTTATGGCTGACAAAGTTTGCAGATGACTGCAAACTGGGCCATAGTAAAAACACATCTGACACAGATATCCTTCAGAAGGGTCTCACAGAAACGGATAACTGGTGCCAGAGCCATGGCCTAAAGTTAAATGCCAAAAATGCATAGTCATACCCTTCGGGAAAAACAAGGTTACCCCTAGCTACCAAATAGGTGGCAATCCACTGAGTACAGAAGAAGTTATCAGGGACCTGGGGACCCAGGTTGATAGTAGTCTGTCATTCGACACCCATGTAGCTAAAGTAGTTAGGAAGACCTTCTACATTGCCCACCTTATCATGAAGGGATTCTCATCTATATCAAGGGAGGTCATAGTCTCCCTATACTCATCACTCATCAGACCAATGATTGAGTACAATGCCCCATTCGGAATGTATCTAACCCGACACTTGCAGCAGCTGGAGAGGCCACAAAGTTCCTCACCAAAAGGATAAAGGGTCTCAAACATCTGTCCTATGCTGCCCGACTGAAAGAACTCCAGCTCTATTCAGTCGCACCGCTGCTCAGAGGTGACCTTTGCCTAACATACAAGGCCATGTCAAACCCAGATTTGATGAATATGCTTCACCTCAAAAAATCTAGATCCGTCAGAGCCACAAGGGCGGAGACTTAAACCTCGACACGGCTATTAATAGGACGTGCTGGAGGGATAGATTCATCACCAAAAGACTCCCTATGCTGTGGAATAAAATCCCGGTATATGTGAGGCAGAGCACCTCGCTGGCCTTGTTCAAGAGAAATCTTGACCAATGGATGGGAGATCGCAGATATACCCCAGGGATTACCTCAGTGTCACTGCTCAACAGAGGCACAGCAAAATAATGGGTATAGTTCCCCATACTAAAGGGGTGGCGTAAGCCACAAAACTATGGGCTAGGCTTGTAAATGCCCTCGGGCAGATAGCCTAGTATGAACCTATGAACCTATGTGGAAGAGGCTGCGGGTGGTGAGGATGCTGTCGACCAACCCATAGTGAGGAGACGGAGAAGAGTGTATAGACCTAGGGTAACCTACCAGGGGCTACATGAGCTGGAGATAGTGGAGTGCTATACGGTGGACAGGGACCTTCTACAGCAAATTGTTGAGCTGTGCTGGCCACTCCTGACACACAGAACTAACAGAGGGGAACCCATCCCAGTGGATACCAAGGTATGTGTAGGCCTAAGAATACTAGCCACAGGTACCTTCCAAAGGCCAACTGGGGATATCATGAGGATCTCACAGGCATCAGCATCCAGGGTACTACACCAGTTCCTGGATGCCATGTCAGCACATGTCGGTGAGCACTTATATTTCCCCAACACTAGTGAGGAGTTGGCCAGCAATGTGCGTCTCTTCCACCAAATAGCAGAATACCCTGAGGTAGTGGGTGCTATAGACTGCACGCGCATATGCATCAAAGCACCACCCGGTGAGCAGGGTAGGGTCTACACCAACCACAAGGGCTTCCCCTCCATCAACTGCCAGGTTGTGTACGATGCCGAGGACATTATAATGAATGTGTGTGCTGAGTGCTTTGGAAGCTATCATGATTCCCACATCTGGCATCTGATGCAACTGTACCAGAGATTTGCCATTGGGGACATCCCTTACAGTCACCTAGTGGGGGATGCTGGTTACACACTGGAGCCGTGGCTGATGACACCCATCAGAAATGCACACATACCCGAAAGAAAAACTCTATAATGAGGCACACGCACAGACCAGAATTATAACAGAGCATGTGTTTGGGATGCTCAAGTCACGGTTCCAGTGCCTGGACACATCTGGTGGAGCCTTGCATTACTCACCAGCTACATGTACTCAAATTGTCATTGTATGTGCCATGCTACACAATATGATCCTGTGGAAACAGCTGCAGCAGGAACAGCATGGGGCAGGGCCACACAGCCCCTCACCATTGCCAAGGCCTGCAGAGGCACAGAGTAACTTGGAGGAGGAGCAATCTGAGCCTGCCCCAGTAGGCAGAAGGAGGCATGCCCAGTATGCTCTGGCCTTGGCAAAGAGGCAACGCATAGCACATACACTGACACAGTAGGGACCCTGGGAATGACACCTCTCTCTGACTCGCACATACAGTAAAACGGATGCCAAACATGACACTACCTGTGTTCAACCATGTATAGGGAGTGTACTATGTGCATCCGACAAAGGCAGCCCTCCAGCACCATCCTCAATACTGGCACACCCACAAGGTAAGTCACTCTTCTTACCAGTTGCCTAATGGAGTAGTATTTGTTACTTGTATCTATGGTATGGATGTGAGCATGCAAGGAAATTGGGTGGCTGAATGGGATGCCAGCAGATAGTAGACACTTATAGTGGCAGCATGCGATCTGTAACAAATACTGGTGTCACCATGGTAGCCAGTACTACACATGGTGACAAAACCCACTGCAGGAAATGTGATGGGCCACGTGTGTCCATATGACACACAGGACAGTCAGGGCGGTTCACACACCCAACAACAGTCTCAGCCAGCAGGACAGGTGTACACAAACACAAACAAAGGCTGTGCTAAGGCCTCTGAATGATGGCTATGGGTAACCTTCCCCCCGGCCTACACAGACAGACTACATCACGTCATGCAGTGGGATGTTAGTTCTGAAGGGTAAGAAGTCAGAAATTGATATGTAGCTCAATCAGACTTAAGACCTATAGTACACTGATATGCCTCTATTCAGCATAATAGGTTAGAATACAGAATGAAATGGAGTATGTGACATACCAGTACAGTCATAGCAAATGTGTACAAGTGTCAGGTGTGCCCCCCCAATCCTATGTAGAAATGTAATAACAGTCAGGTGTGCCCCCCAATCCTATGTAGAAATGTAGTAACAGTCTGGTGTGCCCTCCCAATCCGATGTAGACACGTTGCAACAGTCAGGTGTCCCCCCCCAATCCTATGTAGAAATGTAGAAACAGTCAGGTGTGCCCCCCCAATCCTATGTAGAAATGTAGAAACAGTCAGTTGTGCCCCCAAATCCGATGTAGACATGTAACAGTCAGGTGTGCCGCCCCTCAATCCTATGTAGAAATGTAGTAACAGTCAGGTGTGCCCCCCCTTCCAATCCGATGTAGAAATGTAGTAACATGTATCTGTAGGTATAATACCAGTGGAGTACAGATGACCTGAGGTGGCCAAGGTAGCAGGATAGAATGTAGCATTTGTACAATATGCAGGTATGCATGTGTTAGGTTGGTGTGTGTTACATATTGTGTGAGAGTGGTCAGTATGTATGCATGTTGAGGTTTAACCTGGTGGCCATTGCCCAGTACTGCCGATAACAGGGCCAAGTCCTCACAATTGCAGTGCCAAACACAATGCTCCCCAGTATAACACATTCTAGCAGTAAACCATTGTAAATGTATGGAGGTAATATGTGTCACCATCTGAAAGATGGACATGGCATGACTGTTGGGCCAGATATACAAGTAGTACACAGGGGAAAGTACCCCAGACAGACAGTGTACAATGTGTAACCATGAAATGGACATACCCTTAGAATTGTACATATAGGTTTGCATCACATTATCTGGCCTTGCAGTAAGGAATACCAATGTCATCTGGCCAAACACCCGCAGATCACAAAGGTCATAGGAATGGTGTATTGAGAAACACCTGATGTCCCTGCACAAGCCAGCATAACTGGAATGCCCCATGCATATCTGTGAGTCAGATGCAAGTAGTATCCATAGCACACATGCACCCAGATCACCCAACCACCACCCACAGGTACCTCTCTAGTCTTATCCCTGCTGTTGGGAATGGGTACAATATGGCCCCCATCTGTGTATGGCAATAGCGAAAGAATGCACCACCTGATCAATACTGATAAAAAGTATTGGCATGAACACCTATCACACCTACCCTGTCACCCCATGGGAATATACTGTATGGCAGTCTGGGACTGTAGGACTGACAGAATGCAACGGCCTGCTACAGCTGGCCTGCATCACTACCAGATAGCCTACAGTTTTCTGCCAAAGGCCTGCATCTCACCCGTACTGTCAATGTATGTTATGTCATGGACTCCCAAGTAACAACATAATACAGTCCACAGAACCCATATGCAAGGCCATGTAGACAAACCACAGTACCATGTCCACCATGTCCCACTGCAAGAACTGTGGACCAACACCAATACACTGCTGTGATGAGGTGATAACTATAGGGAAAGTATCAGAGAATGTTTGTATAATGAATGGAAAAGGATAGAATAATAGGGAGGGGGTGGGAGCATGGGCAGCATGGAATGTGCGAAGTCTGAAACACAGCCATGTGCACATACTATCCCTGGCTGCAAACACAAGACTGAGTAGCTACAAACCTGCCCATTCACCACAATAGAGATAATGTCCTGACTTATGACCACTGCCTCAGGGTAACCTGTGTGAATCTGTACAGCTGTGAGGTGTTGCTTCAGCAAGATAAGGCCATACTGTCACGTCAATGGATGTACAAATATGGGATCCTCTGCCACCACTGTACCAAGGTGCTGAACCAGTTACACAGACCCAGCAGCAAGTGTCTGCAACTCCCCCTCCAGAATGGCATTAGTTTGCAGGAATATGTAGGTGTTTGACCACAATACTGGACACAGCTGCATTCACCCTGTGTTCCCAGGACATCACTGTGAGCAAAAATGTCTACCTGGCAATACTTGAGGACATAAAACATCACAGTGTATAACACTATGTCTGAATATCTCTGCTAACACCAGTACCATGTAGCAGAAGCAGCACAGACAAAGTTACCTACAGTACCCACTATCCCTTGTCCAGTTTGACCCCATATTGCCAAATGATATACAGATATCCTGCAGAAACAGTTTGCTAGCTGTAGGTGCAGAACACAAAAGTTTGCACTGGAGTACAATCTACCTGGAATGGATCCACACATTCAATACAGAAGGGCATACTGAGCATGCTCCCACTCTTGGGGAAATTAAGGCAATGTCAGAGAACAACATACTGAAAGGTCATACTGGGCATGCTCACACACAAACAAATGAAGCCCATGTCTGGCAACAACAGTGGACCATACTTATCTGACAGTTGCAGATGTTAGTGCATGCATGCCTCAGTATGCACCAGTCATGCTTTGCATCACATTGAATAGGAATACACACATATATCCAAGGACAACACACTATAATATGCCAAAAGTACACATGCATAGATGTGTGGAAGAGAGTGGCAGTGACAAAGAGCCTTCCATCATGAGGTCTGTCCCACCCAGCACACAGCCAAATGGCTACACCCACATGATGTGGAAGTGTCACTCACAGTAAAAATTAGCCACTAGTGTTCCTCAGCATTATAGACTTTGTGGTGCTAGTGCTAACTGTGCAACATGACTGTACAAGGCAGTAGTCATCTAGCAGTTGTATACACATACCTGCGGAATATAAACCTGAGTGTGCTTGAGTGTGGTGTATCTACCTCTAGATGAATGGGTTATGGCCCATGCACACACACTGACCTTCCCATAGCCCTACTATGGCAAGCCTGCTGATGTCAGTCACTGTGAAATACACCTTTGGGGAAGGAAACGCCCATTAATCTCTGTGGTGCATCTTATAACTGTGTAATGCTCCAGTGTGATATACTAGGTGGGTAGGAGGCCTAATCTGAGACGTGGAAACTGTGTGTGTGTGTTTGTCTGTGTAGGGAGCAATGTTTTTTAGGCTAGTCACACCCACTACAATTCAAATGCCCAAACTAGTTAGGTAGGAGTTCTAATCCCAGACATGGTAATGGTGTGTGTGTGTGTGTGTGTGTGTGTGTGTGTGTGTGTGTGTGTGTGTGTGTGTGTGTGTGTGTCTGTGTTGGAAGCAATGCTTTTTAGGCTAGTCACACTCACTACAATTCAAATGCCCTACTTTGGCAAGCCTGCTGATGTCATTCACTTTGAAATACACCTTTGGGAAAGAAGTAATCCAGTAATCTCTGTGGTGCATCCTATAACTGTGTAATGCTCTAGTGTGATAAACTAGTTAGGAAGGAATTCTATTGTCAGACAGGCAAGTGTTGGTGTTTGTCTGTGTAGGGAGCAATGCTTTTGAGGCCATTCAGAGTCACTCCAACCTCCATTGTCCTTATTTGGCAAGCCTGCTGATGTCATTCCCAGTAAAATACACCTTTGGAGAAGGAGTAGTCCAGTAATCTCTGTGGTGTGTCCTATAACAGCGTAATGCTGTAGTGTGATATAGTAGTTTGTTAGGGCTTCTATTCCCAGACAGGAAACGTGTGGAGGTGTATGTAGGGAGCAATGCTTTTGAGGCCATTTACAGTCACTACAACCTCCATTGCCCTTCTTTGGCAAGCCTGCTTATATCATTCCCAGTAAAATACACCTTTGGGGAATGAGTAGTTCAGTAATCTCTGTGGCACGTCCTATGAGTGTGTGATGCTGTAGTGTGATAAACTAGTTAGGTAAGAGTTCTAACCCCAGACATGGCAACTGTGTGCATGTGTGTGTGTGTGTGTGTGTGTGTGTGTGTGTGTGTGTGTGTGTGTGTGTGTGTGTGTGTGTGTGTCATTTGTATCCACAGGTAGCAGTGGGTGAAACAACTGGACTCATTGTGGAGTGGGTTTTGCAAATTTCTTATATGGTGGGCCTATTATATGTCACAATGTCCACCTTACAAGGATAACAGATGTCAAATAGTCGAGAGGCTGGGGTGCCAATCCATACCCCTACATGTGACATCAAGGCCTGGCGAACAAAGTAAGCAACCCTTGTATTACCCAGAGAACATTCTCAGCCCATGTCTCATACATAAACACAGTTGCCTAGGCAACAACCGCTATATTGGTAGTACCCTGCATATTGCCCACAGATAGTAACCATTGTGTGAGTGCAGTGGACTACTAAGTGTGTGACACAAACATGCTTAGGTTTTACTCTCCCACCCCCTCCCTGACTTACTTTGTCTCTGTCTGTCTCTCTCACTCCTCTCTGGTGGATGTGGAGAAGTACACCTGCTTTGCTTAGGCAGCAGCTTGTGTTTTGTAAGTGATGCTCATGATCAGCTGATGGCCTCTGCATGAACTGCAGTCCCCCTTTAGCTGATTGCATGTGGAACAGCTGTGGTAACATTCCCAAAGTCAGTTGCATGGGAACACACTCCAATATCTAGGAACATCAGGTTGGTGTTGGGCCTTTTCAGTCACGGTGAGCAGGACCTAAATCTGGTGTTTGGCATACAGCATCACATATGGTATTGGGATTTATCTATAGCAACATACACTGTGGAAACAGGCTAACAGACAGGAGGGGGATGTGCCAGACATGACTACAGAATGTAAGTGTTGCTTTTCTGCATTTGGAGTAATGTCACTTTAACAGGGTGTGTGTGGATATGGCTGGTCTACATGATTTAATACCTGTCATGACAGTGTTGTGTGTTTGAGAAAACTCTCATCTGTAGGGTTATCTACAGACTGGGCAGTGTGTGGAGCCTGTTGTTTCTTGTGTTACTCACAGAACACCTATCTGAGAACTGCAGAAGCATAGTGTGAGGATTGCAGTCAGTACATGGTGACAGCCATGAGAGTTACTGACTTCCTATCCCTCATAGGACATATGTCACAACAAACCCTGGTACAACAGTAAATGTTTGAGGTTATCACAGCAACATGCCAATATTGGGCAAGTGTTTGTAGCTCCAGCCACAAGTGTGTCAACCTTTGTACATATGTCATGCAGTACTAGATGCATATGTACTGTACACCATTATTTATTGACATCATACCTGATAACAAGCTAGTCAGATATCAGACTGCTAGACATGTTATGTATAGTAGGTATTGTTTCTGCAGACATAATTTGGGCATTCTGCAGTTGTGTGTACAGTACTGGGGTCTGTGTACTTATGGTGATTGTCGACACGCATACGCACCTTGAGCTATGCAGACTGTGGTAGATGCCATTGCTCTTGATCCTGTTCTATCTGATGTTACATACTGCTCCAGTGTAGGGTATCCTATTGGCTCACATGTCTGTAGGGCCAGACACATACGTGTCCCATACCACAGACAGGCATCAGACCACACTGTGTCATGACCCAGTTTATGTAGGGTTAGTGTGTGTGAGTGGCATATATGAGGATGGTGTTTATCAGACAGTCCATATAGTGACATATTAAGCTTGCATACCATATGTTCACATTGGTTGTGGGTATGCATTTTCTCACAGGTGTCTGTTACTCTGTGCTGTGGCATGTGTGTAGAGCCTGCTATAATTGCAGTTACATGTGTATTCCCCCATACAAAATGTAGTCCAGTGCTGTGGCAGTCTGCTTGTAGTTTGCACAGTGCTTTGTGACATGCCTAACAGCCTAGTGTAATTACCCAGTGTGCAGTTATGTCCAGTTATTTGCAAGACATACTGCTGCCAGGCCACCATACTTGTTGTGTATTTTTGACAAAGCAGTGGGATTCTGTACAGATGTATATCACTAACTACTGGATAGTATGTGGCCATGTGACCTCTGCACCACCCAGTATTATGTGTCAGGTCAGACTGGCGTGTGTGAATGCATAAATTGTGTGGATATATGTAGTCCAATATTTACGTGATATACCCATGTACATGGCTATTAACATCCACATTGTGAGGAGTGTTCCACATGTCTCACATGAAGGCGATTTGCGTACACCTCTGGACTGACCACAGAGTGCCAGACTGTCCACATATATTGGTCATATCTCTGCTGTAGTCCACAGGATCATTACTGTGCTAGCAGTGGTACTGTATTATGATGTCCTTAGGATGCCTGTCAGTAGCCAATGGTGTACATGCCAAAAGCATATGTGACCTCTAACACACAACATGTCTGTTAAGACAGCCCTTGTTACAGTAGCAACAGTCTACATATATACCTGCAATACGTACATGACATCCTCTTGCACCAAGAGGTTGGGACTATTGGTGCTGAGGTAGGACTCCACTCCATGTTCTGGACATATGGTAAACATATATGTATATATATATATATATATATATATATATATATATATATATATATATATATCCATATATCTATATAGATATATACACATATACATATCTACATACATATATGGATATATATATATATATATATATATATATATATATATATATATATATATATATATATACATATATATAAGTACACACACACACACACACACACACACACATATATATATATATATATATATATATATATATATATATATATATATATATACACTCAAATATATACATATACTCATCAATATATGTCTACACATATACAGAGATATAGATACATATGCACATATAGTTATGGATATCTACTATATATCAACATTAATAGGTATATCTGATTAGATATGTATGCACATATAGTTCTAGATATCTTCATATATATATATATATATATATATATATATATATATATATATATACATATATATATAAATATATATATATATATATATATATCAACATAAATAGGTATTTCTGTACACATAGGATGTGCATACATATATATCTATATATAAATCTATATATATATATATATATATATATATATATATATAAAAGAGATCTATAAATGGCCATATATAGGATGCACTATACAGATGTGTAGACATACATATGTATGAATATGTATGTGTATGTACATGTAGACATATATCAACATATGTATATATCCATATTCCTGTCGTGTAAACATCATGGTTGTGTATACCTTCCCAGATGTATTTCACCGTATGTATCTGATATGTGTATATTTAGATAGAACAACATGTGATGCAACAGTAATATCAATAACAAGTACTACACAATTGTGGAAGTCATTGCAATTGTTCAATACTATTCAATATGTGTAGTGACAGATATATTGGAAAAACAATAGCTGTCTTCACAGCTGTCATGGCATAGTGGTTAACTGTTGTCACTATAGTGTACAGGGTGCTGGGTTGAAGGGCTGTATACTTTGTTGCTGGGCAGAACAAAGGCTGTCAGATACAGAGTGGTTAAGGCAGTTTTGAGCAGCTTTAAGGGTGTTTGTGTGGGTTTGCGTGAAGCTAAGTGGTGCTAAGCTATGATTAAACATACAGGCACTTACACCGTGTAGCCTTCGCTTACCAGTGTGCAAGTCTGCTTAGCTGTTAAATTGCTATAATGCTGACACCTGCTAAGCATGGCTCAGCCCTGGGAACCAGTGCTCGCATCCCAGCCTGCTAACATAGCAGGGTAATGACATCTGTAATAATTGTATGTAATGCCATGTACAATACATGCGTCTATGTGCTGTCATTACAGTAGCAAGGGGTGTGAGTGCCATGTGTGGGACACACAAGTATATAAGACCTGTACAGCACTGTTATCCACGTGAATGTGTTACATACAAGGGAAGTTACCCAGGTTATGTGCTGTCACACTGGCATGTAGTGTATCATGGCAGTACTACTGTTGACAGTGCTTTCCCAGGCAAGAGTACAGTGCTAAATGTAGTACTAACAACAAGCACACCTGCAGACATAGCTGGTCTCTGAGGCCTCACTGTCATGTTCCTGGTGTGTGAGCCATGTCACAGTATATATCCCCTACTGGATAATTATCTGACATGTGGAATGTAACTGTAGACTACCGTCTGTGCAGCACATGTCAGCAAGGGCTTCCAACATGTAGTAATGGCATACATACTGTTGTCAAACGACTATCTGTCGACACATTCATCCTACTGCATAGCTACTTGCCAAGCTGATGTCTGTCAGTCCCTGTACAGATGTGCAGATGGTAGGTATCCAGCTTGGATTCATACAGGCAATCTATGCTTGACTGACACTGACATATCTGCCCAGCTGTGTTATAACGGGCACATATAGGAGATAACACCCGTATGCACCACATGCCATGGGTACCTACACTACACTACCACAGTCAACAGAACATGCTTGGGTACAGGTCTCCATCACAGACACTAACCATGTGTTGTAAGACATGTTGCATACATGTCAACTGGATCACCTCAGTGGCCATTCGCAGGAGGCACCCAGAGGATTGGCTGATGTATGTCACTCTCACCCTGAGGGTCACCACAGTGGTGTCTGTCGATAGATTGCCTGCTGGTACAATGGCAGGTGGCATGATACCATTGGACACACATGCCCTACACAACCCATCTCTCCATGGACAATAGCCAGGTACACACCTATTACCACCTGCAGCGATGCACCCCAGTACTAGCATTACTGAGGATAGCAGTGTCTGTGTGTTGGTACACCTGTAGTTGGGAATACCATGAGGGCTTTCACAACCACTGCAACACTCATCGCCATAGTAAGATGTGGTTGCTGCTGTATCAGACATTACATGTACCCTGTTATGCTCCTCTCCCTAATGGCTACATGAGCCTTGCAGTACCAGCACAACAGTGTTGTACAAATGGGTCGATAGGCATGGGATACCCATTGAGTTCTAGCACGTGTGTGTATGTGTGCATGTCTGTATATCTGTAGAGTACAGCATTCCGAGGCCACATGCTCTTATTACATTATGCATCGCCACAAAGTAATATTGATAGTGTTGTTGCTGCCCATAGGTGAGGCATGACAATGCAACACCCTACTATGCCTGTGGCATATGCATTAGATGCATATCCCTGTAGTACCACTGTAGGGATATACAATGGGTTGTATTGCAGTCATTGGTAATGTGTGATGGTGGGTATATCAGGGTGTCATTATGGGTTCCAGTGAGTACAATATCCACTGTGGGATGTGGGTGCTGTGTACACTGTCAGTACACCATGGTACACACGATATATGCCCCATGTATCACTGTATGGTGACCACTGTCACCCTCAGCCATACAGGTAACTGTTAAAACAATCCAGCCCAGTTATGCATGTGCTGTGTGCAGCCTACCTATAACACATTGGACACACTGACAAGTTAGTTAGCACCAATAGGCCCAGGTCTCTCGGATGTGTATCTACCTGTTATGGGTCTGTTAATGTGTATATGATGGTATGTAACACTATGTATTGTCCATATACAACCTTTACATCCCCCATTACCATACTGTACATATCTGGGGATGTTCTGCATGTAACATGTAACCTGGAACACACCTCACCATAAATGCTGTGTAGTTGTGCAATGAAAGCCACACACTTCAGTAGCACTACATACCTAGGTAGGGGTCTAGTCCCAGTGTTGCCAAGTAAGAGTGTGTGTGTTCGTGGGTGGGTCTACATCATTTTGCTGATTATACATGTCCCTGCGGGTCACCTGTCCATGTGGCACAGGCAATAACTGTTATATCAACCTGTGACGTGTTCAACTGTACTCTGGATATGTCACAGCCATTGTGTCACCACAGTGCCATAACCCTTGTGGAATATGATGGCAGACCATCCACCTGCTTACACCTGTACACCTGAGACCCAAATGGATAACATTATGGAGACCACAATCACACAGTGTTACTAATAGCTATAATGCATAATTTCTGGACAGCTAAACTACCTGACATGTATGCATTAAACATTACCCTTGACAGCATGTTACACTGCGGTACATTGGTCACCGTGTGTATCAGAACCATATTAGCCTGTCCCTGCATAAATGTTATGGATGACAGGGATGTGGCACAGGTATCATCATATGCACAGAGTGTGTTGTTGGTTTGGCAGAGACCTAGGGCAGGCCATATGTTTGACACCATGTGTGTGAGTGAGGGGTGTAATAGTTTAAATGAGTGTGGTGATATGGTGTGTGTAGGTATGGGATTGCCCTAGGTGTGTTCGTATAGTGTGTGGGTATGCATGCACACAGTTCTGGCATGTGGCTGCCCTATACAGGTGTTTTTGGACAGCTGCACACCATACCTGGCAAGGTGTGCAGTTCACCACCTCCGGACATGGACACGCGGACTGTGCCTGCCAGGGATTCCATGGGCACATCCAGGTACAGGCCTCAATGTGCTACTCTCCCCTGATGATGACAGATGTCCACTGGAGCTAGGTCTCTCCTAGGACTGGCCAGGGCCATGTGCACTTGGCCTGCTGTGGTGTGATGTGGACAGCGCCCCCCTGTAGTGCTGGGGCTGGTACTGCCACTACAGGAGTGCCTTGGTGTCCTAGTACATCCACGTTGACCATCAGCTGTTGGTGTTGCTGGCCTACGTCCATGCAGCCGTCTTCACACTCCCACCACATGTTCAAGCACGGACAAGTCACGGTCGATGAGGCCCACCATCTCACCCATCCATATATCCATGACCTCTGTATAATCACGGAGGGCACCAGAACATTCATGGAAGTTGTCGCTTGCAGATGTGATAGCAGCCCTCTGCAGCCTCAGGCCCTGCCTGGTATACAGTTCCATACATGCCTGCACCCCATGACAGTATGAAACATGCACCTGGTGGTACCAGTTGTGGCGCTTCTGCCAGGGGCATGATGACCAGCGGCCCTACGATGAGCACACGGTACATCTGCCTATGTGGTGCCCTGTCGGACGTCCAGCTATGCCTGCTGTGACCAGACACAGTAGGCATAGATACCACCCTCTCCTGTGCACTGCCACCAATCGCCAACTGTCCCTCTGCTCTGGCCACTGATGATGGGGTATGTATAAGCACTGTAACTGTGTGCGGGGTTGGGGTGGCTAAGAAGAGGATGACAAACGATGGTGCAGTTTCAGTCCCTGACAACCCAGCCTGTGTCTCAACAGTACTATCGTCATCTGTGTGTCCATATGGACACCAACATCAGATTGCATGCAGGAGGGACCTTAACCCACTTCACCACCTGTGGGGGAAAACAAGAAACGCACTTTAAGACCTGTACAGCAGTGCATAACAGTACACACACACACACACACACACACACACACACACACACACACACACACACACACACACTCTACCGTAATACCTACCTGTCCCTGATTTTACAGACAGTCCCACCTTTATTCACATAAGTTCCCCATCCTGCATCACACTTGGTAACTTACACTCATTAATACCGCTTATTAACGTACACTCATTAATACCACTCATTAATGTATCATTCCTCTAAATGCCTAGACAAGTAATCACAACACAAGACCTGTTACTCCATTACCTCCTTGACCTGAGTGGAGTAGGTTTTACATGGCCTCACTGCTGTCATTCAGTGTTCACCCTGTGTATGTCCAGACATCGTGAGCATGGCCCCTATATGTTAGGGGCTACTACGTTCACTCCATAATGTCATGCACTGGATTGTCTTGTGTAAGTATTGCTCAGTACATGCCAGATCTGCTGCTCAATCAACCTGTCATGTGACAACTGTAATATATGGATACACTCCCCGGTGTTGTCTAGTAATTCTCCAATGCATCTGTAGTGCTGCATACGTGGTTTGTCACTCACCTCTCTGCTGATTGCAATATTGAGAGTATACCTGGTGTCTACTTTCCCTCTCAATGCATGTTTCATGCTGCAGACCTTATTATACTTTCAGCTGTCCTGTGATTACATATCAGACAAGTATTCCTGGTGTCTCATGTTCAGTCCATGTCCATGTACTGCACGATCCCAAAGGTAAGTGTTGCTGTATGAACAACCCCACAATCACACATGCATACATGGACACCCACACAAACACACATACACATCCTACATGCATCAACCCTCCACCACTCCACCAGATTGCACTTACAGACAAAATAACAGCCCCCCCCACACACACACACACACGTGAGGTTGCACAAAGATAGTACACACAGTCCTCCCATTACCCATCTGTCAACATGCATAACATATGGTACTCAACAGCATGCAGTGCAGCTATACTCAATCCATTCTAGCAACAGTATACATATGTGTGATGCATGGGCTGTGTTAGTAGGTGATGCCCCTTCCCCTGGAAAATATTGCACTCATGTACACAGTATTGCTGTGCATCTGTTCTGCACCTTGCCATGTACTGTGCACCAAACCTCACATGTGTACAACCCATTGCTGAATGTGTAGTACTGTGTCAGTTATATCTGCTCTAATGCTCACAGCCCCTAGGTTTTTCAGCGACACATACCTGGATGATATGTGGACAGATGTCATTTGTGAATGCCTGATGTCTGGTTTACAGATCTCAACATCAGCGGAACATGTATGACCAATCCAATACTATTATACTGACAACCATCAGACCATACCATGGCTAAGGGGAGTGTACACACCCTTATTGATATGATGCACTCTTCCTTGATCTGCCATGGGACGACATCACCACATATATTAACAGTACATGAGCCTGATATGTGACATATGTCCTGTACATTCACATGCAGTGTCTAAGAAATGTGTTAGGTGTGCAGATGCTGACTGCGATGCATACACTTCGTGGGTGCATATGTGTGCACGCCCTTATCATGACGGTTTGTTGCACCTATTGTTATGTGTACTACAGCAGTCACTATTCCTGGCAGGGTATACTAGCTTGGGCAATCTGCATTTGCCAGTATATGCTCAGTCTGCCCTACACATGTCCCCCAACTCTGCATGATTGCAAGTTTTACTCATGTGCACATCCCTTGGTGTTCACACACTGCCATCACTATTGCTGTGGGAGTAGGGTTACATCTGCCACAGTTCCTAAACCTGACTGTGTGCAGATACAGCCATGCTTAGCATCCTTAGGAGGCCTGCTGCAGTGCACTGGTGTGCCATACTGACACACCATCCCCACCTTCAGCCTTTTTGCAGATGCTTGACAAGTATGGCCTACACATGTGTGTCAGTTTGCAGAGTCCCATACTCTGAACACCACGTGTTACCGCCTAGTCCCAGCTAATAATGTGGACCACAGTAATATGTTATGCCATAGTGTAGATCTGTAACATTTGCCATTGTAATACTGGTCTATACACTGTTGTTGCACTGTATAAGGGTGATGTTTCACAAATGTCCCTACTGTAGGCCATGTGTCCCACCATTATGTTCATCCCTGTGGGCACATTTCACAATGACAGGATGTTAGTTATCTTGCAGATGTCTGACATACCCTTCCGATACCCCATCATGGTCACCACTGTAATGCAGTGCATTTAACAGCAACAATACGTTAACATGTATGGCATGCATTATGGGTAGGTGTGTTAGATGTGTGCATGGAATATACCATGGCCATTACATGACACTGGCAAGCATCAACATAAATCATACTCACCAACTACAGGCTGCTGCCTTGGTGGTATACCAGAGGGACCTACATAACAGTGTGAGAGATGCAATGTCAGTGGCCACAGCTGTGGCATTGCTACAGGGTGGGTGCAGCATTACAGTACATCAACAGTACAAGTCCACAATACTACCACTTATGCACATCTGTTTATTACTACTATGCAGCAACAGACTATATATATGACATGTCAGATATGCATGATCTACCTGTAGAGATGCGGATGCATACGCAACAGTGGTATACTGATGTGCCCTGTGGCCTTACCTGCATGCTCCTCAGCAGGTGTGTGGGTGGCACCCACCTCCACAATGGTTTCTGCCAGTTGCTGGGTGTACAGGCAGGCAGGTGCCATGAGGCTGGCGAGAAGCCCCTCAACACGTGTCAGGGGAGGATGGATGGCATGACCCCCCCCATTGCGAGCTGATCCCCCCAGACTACAGCAGCATGCTGATGGGCATTGTGAAGCAGATCACTGCAATGATGCTGGACCTGCTCATAACTGCGGTTATGCAGGCCGACATCACTGACCCTGTGGACTAGATCGTTCCACAGGGTGGCCCACTCCTGCTGTTCTTGGGCGGCCCTGCCGAACAGAACAGGATAGTGCTGGATTAGGTGGTTCAACACAACCTTGTTTTCTGCTGCTGAATACGTGGATAGATGGCCATGGGACATCTTGCCTGAAAGACATAAAGATGGAAACAGGTCTGAGCAACTCATACAGCAAGGTTACCATAGTTCTTAATACATATCTCTGTCACCCCTCCCTACCATATCAGTGACAACAAACTGTTCACACAACTCAATAGGTATGGCTAAAGCTTACCTACCAGTGGGACATATAATGTATTGTACCACACTTTGTGCTATGTGTTTGTATCCATGTTCCCTGTGTGGACACTATCAATGCTGGGCTGTTACAGACTATTTCACCTCCATGCCATTGTCAGGGCCACTATGGTTCCATATATGCATGTGGTATGCTTGCTATGTGATTGCTGCACATCTGTCATTCTGTGTTACTGGGGATATCTATGAATGCTGTTGGACATGTTCCGAGATTGTGTAGATTATTACTACCCACATATGTTCTGTAACAGTGACACAATAGCATGTTTAGGGAATAGTTGCCAGCAGAACCACGTCTCCAACCTCATCTGGCCATGTTACCAGGCCACATCACATGTGGGACCCACCCTGGGGCCTCCTCATCTACTGGTTCAGCATTGCCTTCAGGTGGAACCACCTCAGGGGATGTTGGCCCTCCCCTGGGGGCACACACAGACATGATCCTGTCGCCTGGGGTCAGGTCCAGGGTCTGTTCCATAGGGGGCTCCACAGACACTTGTGGGATGTGCTACAGCACCTTTAGGCACCCAGTACACATTCACAGGGTCCACATGCTCCTCCTGCTCAGCCTGCAGGCCAGGCACCTTCAGGGCCATGGACTGCTGTTGCGATTAGCAATCCACATCACAGACCACACACACACCATCCAGGGTGTTTACCCACCACATACGTCATATACCACCCCTGTAGGCTGTCCTCTATATCTACCAACCCGAACCATCTCCACAAATATACCTGCCATCCTTCCCCATATTCACATTCCCTATGTCACAGACAAGGGAAATGTGGTCCCAACAAGGGGTTCACATGTGACATACACGTCCATGTTGCAAACATTTACAGCTGTATATATCTGTGTGTATTGCTATGTGTGCTGTTCCCTCACACATAGCATGCAGTACTGTGGTGGTAATATAGGGGACATGTATTTACATACATATATGTGTGTGTGTGTGTGTGTGTGTGTGTGTATATATATATATATATATATATATATATATATATATATGTAGACATATGCATAAATATATATATATATATATATATATATATATATATATATATATATATATATATGGATCTAGGACTATTGAACGAAAGTTCAATAGTCTGAATCCACAATCACCGAACACACTTTAACGAAAGCACTTTCACTGAAAAAGCGCTTTCGTTAAAATGCATTAAAAAATACAATAAATTTACTTTTATGCAGGGGGCAAGCCCCCCTGCACCCCTCATGTGGGATCGCACTACAATGAGGAAAAGGGAATATTCCCTTATCCACACCATAGTATGATCACCACAACAGTCATTCCCCCACAACTCCCTCTAGCTGCAGGCATACTTCTGCAAAAGTGCTTTCTCTGTAAAAAGCACTTTCGCGGAAGTATGCCCGGCTATTTATGCTTCGGTGAAAAATTCCTTCGGGATCAGTACCGATTATATATATGTATATATATATATATATATATATATATATATATATATATATATATATATATTATGTACACATATTCATACCTGTATACGGGGTACATTCAGACAGCAGGTCTACAACAATCTCTAACTCTCCTTCCTGCACAGCTGCACTGTTCTGCTTTGCTACAACACAGACAGGTGCCACATATGGACACATCCTAACATTAAGGGGGTATATATAGGGCCAGATTTCAGGTAAACCTATAACACACCTATGGGATTTCAGCATGCTACAATACATGTTAATCTTAGTGTCCTGCAAGTGGTGGGCTCTGGAACCCATGTGTCCATCATTATGGCATTACTTCCACCACCACCAGCTACTGGCCACAGTAATATACATCCTTTCCATTACACAACACACACTATATTGGCTTGCATATTGTCAGTCAGTACTGCTCTGCACAGTTGACGGGTATGACCCACTACCCACAGGGACAGACTCTAATGTCCATAGCAGTTGTTCAGCTGAAGATCATTACAGCAGCAACACCTGATGACACATGTATATCATTCCACATCATCTACCCCAGTATTATGGACCAAGTACTACAGTCAATTACATGCATGCATACTTCACATACTTGTTGGGGGATGAGGTCTGTTGTAGATAGTGTCCTTGTTGGAGGTTTGCTTTTTTTTTCTCTCCTTAGCTATGGCCTTACCTTGCTTCCTTTGTTCCTGTTTTTGGTTTGGTTGTGGTTCTGATTTTGGTTCTGGATCTGTTTTCTGTTTTCTCTCTCTCTCTCTCTCTCTCTCTCTCTCTCTCTCCAGTAAATGGATTGAGCTGCTTGGAATAGATTGGAGCATGACTTTTGTGGGTGATGCAGATGATCAGGTGATGGCTTCTGCACCAATCAGTGTAATACTTGCTACCTGCATGCAGCATGCTGTGTAATACTTCCAATTACCACTGTCATGATAACCCACTACTAAAAATCCCTACATCATGTGGGCGTGGTCCTTTTACCTTTCCTGTATGGTGGACATCCTTCCTGTGTGTAGGCAGCAGTGTTACAGACAACAGGTAGCAATACCTCTTACAAGAGAACTTGCACACTCAGGCCAGCTACATATTTGTATGATGTTCCAGAACTACAAACAGAGTGGGAGTACTGTTGTTGTATGCATTGTATAGCACTAGTGTTACAGGGTCTGTGTGTACATAATAGTTTAACATGGACTGCAGTCTGTCTGCATAGCTCTCAACTGTGTGCCTATCCACTTGATGGCCAGAGGTTTGTGTGTTATGTTTTGCCTATCCACCACATAGGTCTTGTGTCAGATATATCACTTGCTGTGTGTGTTGAGTGCTATCAGTACATGGCTACATCCATTTGTGTTTCTGACTTCATACTCCTGACTAAGGGTATGTTGCACACTATCCTGTAACACCAGCAACTTGCTTAGTGTATGACAACACTATTTCACATATGGACCTGTTTTCCAGCCTTTGTCCTCCACCTACATACTGGGCTTTGTCCATATGATATGCTGTCAGGGGTTGTTATGTAGTTGCCTGTGAGTATGTCATACTGACATTCCTGCCATCATTCCACTGCTGTTGTGCCCCCCACCCATATTGTAGGGTTGGGTCCATATATGTGGGGGCTTCATCTGCACAATACATGTGTGCCTTATGCAGTCCAGAGGTCAGTGTATGTAACAGTGGTATATGCCCCTGTATGTCATTCTATGAGGGGGTGCAACATAACTAACCTTGGCTGTTACAAAATGTGAGGGGTATCAGGGGTAAGCTGCCTTAAGGTATCTGGATGTACATTACCATACAATTCACCTTGGGTAAATGCAGGCCTACTGCTTTCTGCCATACAGACTGTTCTGTTTGTCAGTGTGAGTGCGATGGTTTCAGTTATGTCTTGGTATGTAACAGATATAGCCCATTGTGCTAACTGAAGTCGTTACCCCATAGGGATTGTGTACAGAGTGTAGATAGAGGCTGCTGGACTACACATCTGCATTACTTATTGTTGAGTGATTGTTATCCTGTGGCCCAGTCTGTCTTTACTGTTGTACTACTTGAACACCTTGGCCTGGACAGCAACATATGTAATGCTTTCAGGAATACTGTATTAATTGATTTGTTTGAGAGTTGCATTAGTCTGTTTATATGTATTTCTGAGTCTAAACAGCTATATGACATGGCATATACAGCTGTAATAGTACAAAAATAAAGCTTTCTCATGTATGCAAACCTGTGTGTGGTGTTATATCTTTTGACCTCTCTGTGGGTATATGTTTCAGGCAACAATTGTATTTTTATGGTGACTCATACGATGTCCAGTTGGTAAGTTGGCAACTGTAGGCATACTGGCTGTTCTGTATGGTGTGCACCCTCTAAATATGTATCTTCCTATACATATCTCTGTGTGTGTATGTGTAGTTACATATATATATATATATATTTTTTTGTGTATATATAGATATATATATATATATATTTTGTGTGTATATATATATATATATATATATATATATATATATATATATTTTGTATATATATATATATATATATATATATATATATATATATATTTATATGCATATACGTGTGTGTATGTGCATGTATCTTAGGAATGTTTATTGCTTTCACATTGTACATTCCCTATGGTAGCCAGACTGTACTGCACAATATGTTATTGATACCAGCCTGACATCATACAGGTGGGATGGATTACTGTTAACATCTTGTACCCATATTGTGTCGGGTTCTGGTTATGGGACTTGCAACAATTGGTATTGTATTGCAGGGCAGACCTGTTTGGCTGTGGGGGGGTAATATCAATACGTACAAGACATATGTAGCTTGGGCCCCCTCAACCCCATTAACAGTGCCTGTGGTCATATATGCATTTGTTATGTTCTCTTTTATATCTATAGATACATATCTGTATATACATATATATATATGTCTATATATATATATATATATATATATATCTATATATATATTTATGTACATATATATATATATATATATATATATATATATATATATATATATATATATATAGATATATATATATATAGATATATATATATATATATATATATATATATATATATATATATATATATATACATATATATATATATATATATATATATATATATATATATATATATACCCAGTCCAAATTGTAGCTTGCTACAGATCCCCCATCAGGCCCCAGGATTCCCACTCCTCTTTTCTTGATGTACTGGAAAATATTAGGGTTCAACCAAACACCCTAATAATGGGCGACTTCAACTACCCCACCATTAACTGGGAAAACTACTCATGGACCAACTCCTTAGCTCAATGTTGTCTGGAATTGATAAACTCCAATGCCCTGGATCAACGTATCCACACCCCCACCAGGGGCAACAATATCCTACACCTAGTCATTACCAACATGAGTGACCAGTGTTCCACACCTGAAGTCAACACCTTGTTGGTCCGATCCGACCACAAGCTAATCACTCTTGATATCCACATCCCGCCCCCACCCCCCATTAAGAAACCACGGTAAAACTTTTCTCCAAAGCCAACTTCATGCTTCTTAAGACAGAAGTGGTGAACTTCCTGACACCCATGCAGATGGACGATACAGTTACAACTGCTGAATCCTACACAAATGCACTCAATAAGCACTTACAGGAGTGCATGGATCGTGCTATCCCAAACAGAACCAAGATGCTATCCTCCAAAAAAAGGAAGCCAATCTGGTGGTCAGCTGCCATAAACAAACTGTACAACAGAAAGAAGAAACTGTTGCAAAAGAGAGTAAAATCCCATGAGTGTAGGAGCTCCCTGGTCAGCCTCAGTAAGAAGCTGAGATCCCTTATAAGATCCTCCAAAGCTAGCTACAAAAACAAAATCACCACTAATTCCAAGGACAACCACAAAGCATTCTATAGCTATGTCAAGAATCTCGATGGCAGCACCCAGATCTGCTCTGAGTTACAGCACAAAGGCACGAAAATTACAGAACCAACTGATATTGCCAACATCCTGGCAGATTGGTTTAGTGCTAACTTCACTCCCCCACCCCCTAAAGGGCCCATATCTATACAGAAAGAATGCAGAGTCCCTGTAATCACAACTATACAGATAAAATCTGCACTCTCTAAAGCCAAAAGCACAGCATCCATGGGACCTGACAACATCCCAGGCTGCGTTTTACATGAACTTCAGAACGAACTGGCTCCCCACTTAAGCACCATGCTCAACAATAGCCTCGCATCAGGCTTTGTGCCCACTGAATGGTGCACAGCAACAGTTATCCCACTCCACAAAGGGGGAGCCACCACTGATCCCGGGAACTATCAATCTATTAGCCTGATGAGCCTGGTCTGCAAGGCCATGGAACATATCATCATGGAACTCATAAACAAAGACATTGGTAACCTCCAAACTCTGGATCCCATCCAGTTCGGGTTTGTGAAAGGCAGATCATGCCTCCTGAACATGATTGACTTCTTTGAGGCAGTCACCAAAGCCGTAGATGAGGGTAAGGTGGTTCACACAGCCTATCTTGACCTCGACAAGGCTTTCAGCACCATTCCCCATTCTGGAATTATAGCTAAACTCACTAAACTAGGTATAAATCCCTACTTCACAAGATGGGTTGCCAACTGGCTCACTGACAGAACCCACACTGTAAAAGTTGCTAACTCCAAATCTGACCTCAAAGCAGTGACAAGTGGAATACCACAGAGTTCCCTCCTGGGACCTCTCCTGTTTGGTATCTACTTCTCTGAAGTACAGGCTAACACAGAAGGCCTCTGGCTAATGAAGATCACAGATGACAGCAAACTAGGAGCCATAGTCAAGTCCCCAAATGATGTGGACATCCTACAGAAGGGCCTCGCTGAGACAGATGCCTGGTGACAGAGCCATGGCCTCAAGCTCAATGCTAAAAAGTGCAGTGTCATCCCCTATGGTAAAGACTCTGTACCCATGAACTACCACATAGGCAACAATCTACTTAACACTGAATGCATGATAAGAGACCTTGGGACCCAGGTGGACAGTAGTCTCTTTTTTGATAGTCACATCACCACAGTAGTCAGGAAGTCCTTCTGCATGGCACTCCTCATCATAAAAGGGTTCTCATTCAGGAAAAAAGAGGTCATTGTTCCCCTCTACTCGACACTCATTAGACCCATTATAGAGTACAATGCCCCTTTTGGAATGTACCTCACAAGACATCTGCAGCAGCTGGAAAGGTCACAGAAGTACCTCACAAAGAGGATTACTGGCCTCAAACAAATGCCCTACATTGACCGCCTCAAAAAACTCCAGCTTTACTTTGTAGCATATCACCTACTCTGATGTGATCTCTGCCTAACATATAAAGCTATGTCAAACCCAGAGCTGTTGGACATGCTACACCTAAAGAAATCCCAATCCCTCTGAGCTACAAACTCTAGGGACCTAAACCTTGTCATCACAATAAACAGGACATGCTGGAGGGATAGGTTCCTGTCCCCGAGACTTCCCATACTCTGAAACAGGCTACCCATCTATGTCAAGCAAAGTTTTTCATTAGCACTCTTCAAGAAAAATCTTGATGAGTTGATAGGAAATAGGAAATACACCCCGGGGATCACTTCTGTGTCTCTGCTCAACAGTGGCACAGGAAAATAACTTTCTTGGGTGGCGTAAGCCAGGGAACCTTGTTGGCTAGGCTTATGAACCTATGAACCTATATATATATATATATATATATATATATATATATATATATATATATATATATATATATATATATATATATATATATATATATATATATATATATATATAATTAGCTATATATATATATATATATATATATATATATATATATATATATATATATATATGTACACACACACATACATCTACATGTTTAAATATATGTCCTGTACTGTTGAATGCCTATGCTGGATGCTATGTTTGTAAAAACATCAGGGTTATGTATATCTGACATGGCTTAGTGGTAAATCATTTTGGCTATGGTGCGCAGGGTCCTGGATTCGAGCCTTACAGAGGCTGTTTATTTTGTTGCTGGGAAGAACAAGGGTCATTAGATACAGAGTGATTAAAGCAACTGTAAGCAGTTGTAAGTGGGTTGGCACACGTTTGCGCGGAGGTAAGCACTGCTAATTTCTGGTTACAATTTCTTATACTTATTTAGCTTCTAAATTGCTTAACCTGTGTAGGCATTGCTTACCCCCACACAAACAAGCTTAAACCCGCTTACTGCTGCTTAAAAGTGCTTGCTCCTGCTTACCTCATGCTAATTTCTTTAAATGAAATGAAAAAGGGTTGATAGTAAAGTGATGAAAAGGGGCACAAAGAGGGAAAGACAGTAGGGAAAATAGTTAGGGATGTGTAGGAAGGGTGTAGGGAAGGTCCATAGCTGCCCATTTCCTCTACAGCAACAGCTGTGCTTATACACTGAATTTGGAGATATATTTGAACACTCATACCCCTGAGAGAAAGGTGAGGACAACAATAATATGTTGTTAAGCCAATTAGACCAGATTACATGTCTAGTGGACATGTGTGCAAAATGGGCAGCTATGTATGGGGCGAGTTTTTTTTTTGGGGAACAGATTGCCCTTTTTTTCAGGTGAGAGTGGGATGTTGGGGAGGGATAGTAGGTATATTTGGGGAGGTAGGTTGGGTAGGTTAAGAGACAAGACAAACAAGATGCATACAGGGGCTGTATATGATACATGTGGGGGGTAAACACTATGATGGGGAGGGGTGTTGGGAAATCAAAGTCCATGAGCTTCCTAGTGGAAACAGTGCGACTGAGGTCCCCACCCATGGGCAGTCACCACTGCACCTTCACAGCCCCAAAGATGGCTGTGCTGGAGGCTGAGTAGAAAAGCCATGCTGACCTTCTAGTCATGACATATGGACCTCAAGCTGGTATAGCAGATCTCTGACCTCCCTGTGGAGCTTGCTACATACCACAACCCAGATCTGGCACCGGGTGACAGGTTCCTGTCCATGCCCAATCCCAGGGGGAGTGATCCCCATCCCCTGAGCCAGTTCCACCTGAAGGTGGTGCAGGACCAACAGATGAGGAGGTCCTGAGTTGGGCCCCAGACACGCTGGTGCCCAGTGCCGTGGCCAGCTGAGGTGGGACAGATGGGCCCGCTGGGACCTGCATTCCCATACGTGCTATGGTGTTTAAGTTTTATCAACATATGTGGGTTAGTAATAGTCAACACATTCCAGGATTAGGTATAAAAGCATGCATAGATATTCCCATTAACCCAAACACCAGATATGGAACAGTTGCATAGCAAACAGAACACATGCATATATGGGACCACAGTGGTAATTACAACAGCATGCAGGTACATTGATAGCACCATGCCACCAATGTGGGAGTATTTCAACACAGTACATGCATAGAAACAGATTTAAATAATTATGGAACTATAGGACATATGTCCCAATATTAGAGTTAAGTCAGCACATACCAACTGAGTTGTGTATTTAGTTTATTGTTGCAGATATGGTGGGGGGATGTCAATTAACAACTATTATATTCCTGTAGTTCTCATTACTTTCCTAGTCAGTGCTGTGATCTGTACCTTACAGGTATTAGTACACTACCCTATGACCTTAATTTGGACAGTGGTATGGATGTAGACATGGCATTTAAAGTGTTTATTTTATTGTATCTGCTTTATTTTCTAAAAAATATATACTTGTTTCCCACCTTTCTGAACTAGTATAGTCCAGTTTTCAGGTTATTGCTGAATTCAGGGCTGTGTTACAAGTTTCTGTGTTGCCCATACCTTACTTGGATAGAAGGAAGTTTCTCTGTTTACCTGTGAGAGAGAGGAGCTTTGGGCAGCCTATCTTTCCCTGGAGGAGTAGTTTCAGCCCAGAAATTAGTAGTTTATTGGCCATTTTGGGCTGATTTCTATCTCTTTCATTTCCCTGCTATAAAAACTGCATTTGCATGGTTTTGCACGCCGGGTAGCCAAGGTTAAACTATTCCTGGCTCCACGAAGTCTACTCTTCAATTTTTCCCTTGGAACTAGACAAACTTTCAACTTAAGCACTCAAGCCATTCATTTTACAGCCCAGCACTTGCTCAAAACTCAGAGCAAGCACTAATTAACCCTAGCACTAGACCCCCCCTATACTGACGATATTCGTCCCTACCAGCCAATCAGTAAAACAGCTCACTTTACCTATTCAGGCATGTCCAAAGGGCAGTTTCAGGTGCACTCTCCAGTCCAACTGTTGAATCTGGGCATTTTGAGGCAATGTTACAACTGTCTCATGTACACAGACAACCCTCTCCTCCTACCACCAAACACTAATATATGCGAGAGATGCAATTATACAGCCAAACTGGAGGCAAAGCTCTCTCAACCCAAGACTGGAACTGACAGTCAAGAGGAGAAGGAAAATACTTGCAACACACTACCAGTCTCACATAGACCTACTAAACCAACACTGGCAAATAACACACATAAATACATGAAAACATACTCGGAGGCTCTAAATAAAAATCTGCAAAAGCAACAGAGACCTCAAAAGCAGACACCCAGGCAACCTCCACATCCCATCACAAACCAAGAAACACATACTTCACATAATCAGTGTGCCACGCAATCACAGCCCTTAAGGCAAAATAACATACACAACACACTAGTTATAGGCGACTCTATAGTCAGGCACACTGATGTCCCACTAACTAGGCTGGACAAGAAGAAGGTTACAGTTAGCTGCCTGTCGAGCTCCAGGAACTGCTACATAACACAAGCACTCAGGTTGCTCCAGAACAAGTGCAAATATGACTCTGTTATTGTCCATGTTGGTGTGAATGACCTGAGATGTACCTCCCTGGACTACATGAAAAGAGATATGGAAGAGCTCTCTGATCACGTAGCCCAGGCTGGTATGACCCTGACCCTGAGTAGCGTCCTGCCCTTACCAAGAATGAGGCCACAGTATAAAAAAAAATGATAAATTTCAACAATTGGCTAAGTATCTGGTGTCATTCAAAGGGGATCCAGTATCTGTTGACCTGGGATGACATGCTCAACAAGCCACGCTGCTTCGCAAGAGATGGCTTGCACCTGTCACCCTTAGACTTTTGAATACTGGCCAAGTCTTTTGTCACCCCCATAGTGCCTTTTTTAGGCAAGGCTCAAAAGACAAACCCACCACCATAAATAGCACAAGTAACCAAAGACTAAGGGTAATGCTACTCAACGCCAGAAGTCTAGACCTCAAAATGCATGCACTCAAGACACTCCTCAGTATGGAGAACATTGATATCTATGCAGTAACAGAAGCCTTTTTTAAGGTTCCAGAAAGCACTCCAGCACTACCAGGCATAACCTTACCATACTATACTTTTCAGCCACAGAACCCGGACCGAAACACAAAAGGCTGAGGTGTATCCATATTCATCGGGGATACCCACACCTCCAGGTTAGTGGCACAGCACAATGCCTCAAAGATCATCCATGTGCAACTAACAATGGGCAAAACTGCAATTCAAATTGTTGCTTGCTACGGATCACCCACCATGACCCAGGTCCCCCATTCCGCGTTTCTGGAGACGCTGGAAAATATGAAGGTCCTACCAAACATCCTAATATTGGGTGATTTCAATTACTCAAATATTAACTGGGAAAACTACTCAAGTTCTAACTCCCTTGCCCAACGCTTCCTAGAATTTATAAACTCGAATGCCGTGAATCAACTGGTCAACACCCCCACCAGAATTGACAACATATTGGATCTGGTCATCACAAGCATGGGCGACCGGTGTTCTACACCGGAGGTCAACCCCTCACTGGTTAGATCAGACCATAGACTAATCACTCTGGATATCCACATTCTGCCCCCACCCCCAATCAAGGAAACCACCATGTAAAACTTTTCAAAAGTAAACTTCACGTTACTTAAGACCGAGGTGGAAAGGTTCACAGCTCCCATGCTAAAGGACAACGCTATCCAAGCTGTTGAATCCCTTACAAAGGCACTCTATGAGCACCTGCAAGAATGCATGGATCATGCTATCCCAAGCAAACCAAGACTCACTCCTCCAAGAAAAGGAAACCAGTCTGGTGAACCACTGCCATAAACAAGCTATACAACAGAAGGAGGAAACTAGTACAGAAAATAGTAAAATCCCAAGAAGGAAAGACATCCCTGATCAGTATCAGCAAGAAACTACGATCCCTCATAAAATCATCCAAGGCTAGCTTCGAAAGAAAAATTGCCAAGAACTCTAAAGATAACCCCAAAGCGTTCTTTAGCTATGTCAAGAACCTAAGTGGAAGCTCTCAGATCTGCCCTGAGTTAGTGCAGAATGGCACAAAATACACTGAACTGACTGATATTGCCAACATTCTGGCAGACAGGTTTAGTGTAAACTTCACCCCCTCCCCTCACCCCCTAAAGGGCCCATAACCATACCAGAAGAATGTAGAGCCCTGGCAATCACTGACACACAGGTTAAAACAGCCCTATCCAAAGCCAAAAACACAGCTTCAATGGGACCGGACGGTGTCCCAGGCTGTGTCTTACATGAACTCCAAAATGAACTAACCCCTCACCTAAACACACTGTTCAAACTCAGCCTCTCTACAGGCTACATGGAGTGGTGTACAACAACATTTATCCTGCTCCACAAAGGTGGAGCCACAACGGACCTCGGGAACTATCACCCTATAAGCCTGACTAGCCCGGTCTGCAAGGCTATGGAGTGCATCATCATGGAACTCATTAACAGAGACATTGGGAACTTCCAAACCTTGGGCCCTACCCAGTTTGGCTTTGTTAAGGGCAAATTATGCCTCCTAAACCTGGTGGACTTCTTTGAGACAGTTACCAAGGCTTTAGACGAGGGAAAGGAGATCCACACAGCCTACCTAGACCTCGCAAAGGCTTTCAACACCATTCCCCATTCTGGTGTTATAGACAAGCTCACCAGCCTGAACATAAACCCCTACGTCACGAGATGGGTTGCCAGTTGGCTCACAAATAGAACCCACATGGTGAGAGTTGCAGGCTCTAGGTCCGACTCTAAATCGGTTACAAGCGGTGTTCCCCAGGGCTCAGTGCTGGGGCCCTCCTGTTCGGTATATACTTCTCAGAGGTACAGGCAAGTACAGGAGGACTATGGCTGACCAAGTTCGCAGACGACTGCAAACTGGGGGCCATAATTGACTCTCTGGCTGATACAGACATCCTCCAGGAGGGTCTCACTGAGACAGATATCTGGTGTCAAAATCATGGCCTCAAGCTAAATGCCAAAAAGTGCATAGTCATCCTCTTTGGAAAAAACAAAGTACCCGCAAACTACCACATACGAGGTAGTCCCCTAAATACAGAAAATGTAATAAGGGATCTGGGGACCCAAGTAGATAGTAATCTCTCCTTTGATAATCATATTGCAAAGATGGTTAGAAAATACTTCTATGTGGCCCACCTAATCACAAAACGGTTCGCATCTAGAACAAAAGAGGTTATTGTGCCTCTCTACTCATCACTCATCAGACCCATCATAGAGTACAACACCCCGTTTGGGATATACCTTACAAGACACCTGCAACAGCTGGAAAGACCACAGAAGTACCTCACCAAGAGGATTACTGGCCTCAAACAGATGCCCTATGCAGCCTGACTGAAGAAACTCCAGCTGTACTCGATTGCATACTGCTTACTCAGAGGTGATCTCTGCCTGACATACAAGGCCATGTCCAACCCGGAATTGATGGACATGCTCCACCTAAAAAAAAACAAATCCCCGAGAGCCACACGCTCTATGGATCTAAACCTCATCACAATGATAAAAAGGACATGCTGGAGGGATAGATTCCTGTCCCAGAGACTCCCCATGCTTTGGAACAGGATTCCAATCTACATTAGGCAGAGCCCCTCAGTAACACTCTTCAAGAGAAACCTTGGCAAGTGGATGGGAAACAGAAGATATACCCCGGGGATCATGGCAGTGGCTCTGCTGGACAGAGGCACAGGGAGCTAATGGCTATGCTGGACAGAGGCACAGGGAACTAATCTATGGAGGTGATGAAAGCCAACACATTCTGGCTAGGCTTACAGATGCTCTTGGGCAGATAGTCTAGTACTTACCTATGGACCTATGAACCTATATACATAAACCGAGTTTTACCTGCAGTATACACCTCTTACCTGGTATACCTGTGGAGGTATTGTTTGTTAACACTACCTAAATTTTTCTTCAACCTGATTCCAGGTTGTTGTTATGCACATACCTGTCCATTTCTTTTTGCAAACACTCTGAACATGCAGGTGAACCGGGACATATTTTGACTATTGCCCTCTTAAACCTTTAGTGAATTGTACAATGACAGGTTTGTTTTCATTGACATTTTCCAAATATGTACAGGCCTTACAGTCAGTTATATGACATGAAATGCTGCCTACATGGCAGAGATTAGCACATTGATATGCCAGGGGGACCGGGTAACAGCTGGAAGATATGGGCTGATTAACTGGACATTCTGGACAATTCTGTACACTTGTGGGATATAATTTTGCTTACGGCTTACTACCACTCCCAAGATTCGAACCATGGCTGTGTCTGCTAAAAATAAAACAGTGTCCATCACAGTTGAGTGTGCTATAATGGGGGTGAGGGGGCCCAAGCTAAATACATCTTGTAAGTATTGATATCACCCCTCCCCCACAGCAAAAGAGATCTGTCCTGCAATACAGTAGCAGCTGTTGCAAGCCCCACACCCAGGAAATGACACAACATGGGCACAATATGTTAACAGTAATCCATCCCACCTGTATGATGTCAGGATGGTATCAATAACATATCATGAAGTACGCTCTGGCTACCATAGGGAATGTACAATGTGGAAGCAATAAACATTCCAAAGATACATACACAGACACACACGCACACACACACACACACACACACACACACACACACACACACACACACACACACACACACACACACACAGCGTGTATGCTACACACACACACACATGCGCACACACACACACACACACACACACACACACACACACACACACACTCTCACACACACACACATATATATATATATATATATATATATATATATATATAACTACACATACACACACAGAGATATGTAGAGGAAGTTACATATTTAGAGGGTGCACACCATACTGAACAGGCAGTATTCCTACAGTTGCCACCTTATCAAATGAACAGTGTATGAGTCACCCGTACAAAAGACAATTGTTGCCTGAAACATATACCCACAGAGAAGTCAAAGGATATGACACAACACACAGGTTTTCATACATAAGAAAGATTTATTTGTGTACTATTAGAGGTGTATATACTATGCCATATAGCTGTTTAGACTTTGAAGTACATATAAACAGATTAATGCAACTCTCAAACAGTTATTTTAATACAGTAATCTGAAAGCATAACATATGTTGCTGTCCAGGCCAAGGCCTGCAAGTAGTACAACAGTAAAGGCAAACTGGGCCACAGGATAACAATCAATCAGCAGTAAATAATGCAGATGTATAGTCCAACAGCCTCTAACTACACTCTGTATGCAATCCCTAGGGGGGAAAAGACTTAAGCTGACACAATGGGATGTATCTGTTGCATAACAATGCATAAGTGAAAACATCACAATCACACTGACAAACAGAACAGTCTGTATAGCAGTAAGCAGTAGGCCAGCAATGTTCCCAAGGTGAACTGTATTGTAATGTACAGCCATATACCTTTAGGCAGCTTACTACTCATATCCCTCACATGTTGTAACAGCCTAAGGTTATTTATGCTGCATATCCCCCATCGACTGACTTACAGGGACATATAACACTGCTAAATGCACTGACATCTGGACTGCAGAAGGGCACACATGTTTTGTGCAGATGGCCCCAACCCCACAATATGTGTTGGGGCCACAACAACACTGGAATGATGGCAGGAATGGCAGCATGACATAATCACAGGCAACTACATAACAACCCCTTACTGCATGTCATATTGACAAAGCCTGGTATGTAGGTGGACGACAGAGGCTGGAACACAGGATCATATGCAAAATAGTGTTGCCATACACTGAGCAAGTTACTGGTGTTACAGGATAGTCTGCAACATACCCTTAGTCGGGAATATGAAGTCAGAAACACAAATGGATGTAGCCATGTACTGATAGCACTCAACACACACACTGCCAGTGATATATCTGACACTAGACCTGTGTGATGAAGAGAAAAAACATAACAAGCACACCTCTGTCTATCATGTGAATAGGCCCACAGTTGAGAGCTATGTAGACAGACTGCATTCCATGTTAAACTAGTATGTACACACAAACCCTGTAACACTGGTGCTATACAATGCATATAACAACACTGCTCACACTCTGTCTGTAGTTCTGGAACCTTATACAAATATGTAGCTGGCCTGAGTCTGCAAGTCCTCTTGTAACAGGTATTGCTACCTGCTGTCTGTAACACTGCTGCCCACACACAGGAAGGATGTCCACCATACAGGAAAGGTAAAGGGACCACGCCCATATGATGTAGGGATTTATAGTAGTGGGTTGCCATGACAGTGGTAATTGGAAGTGCTACACAGCATTCTGCATGCAAGTGCCAAGTAGAGGACACTGCTTGGTGCAGAGGCCGTCACCTGATCATGTGCATCACCTACAAAATTGATGCTGCAATCTATTCAAAGCAGCTCAATCCATTTACTGGAGAGAGAGAGAGAGGGAGTCAGTGAAAGAAAGAAAGAAAGAAAGAAAGAAAGAAAGAAAGAAAGAAAGAAACAATCAAACACAGTTAAAGGCCAAGCCAAAAGCAAAGGAAAAAAAAAAACAACACAAACAAAAAAATTCAAGCAAACTATCCAAAACAGACATCATTCCTACAGCAGGTATGTGAAGTATATATGCATGTAATTGACTGTAGTACTTGGTCCATAATAATGGGATAGATGATGTGGAATGATTTATATCTGCCATAAGGTGTTGTTGTAATGATGTCCAGCTGAACAACTGCTATGGACAATAGAGTCTGTCCCTGTGGGTAGTGGGCCATACCCATCAACTGTGCAGAGCAGCACTGACTGACAAGATGTAAGCCATCATAGTGTGTGCTGTGTAATGGAAAACATGTATATGACTGTGGCCAATAGCTGGTGGTGGAAGTAATGCCATAATGATGGACACATGGGTTCCAGAGCCCACCACTTGCAGGACATTCAAGTTAATGTGTATTGTAGCATGCTTTAATGCCATAGGTGTGTAATAGGCTTACCTGCAATCTGTCCCTATATATACCCCCGTAATTTTAGGCTGTGTCCATATGTGGCACCTGTCCATGTTGTAGGAAGACAGAAGAGTGCAGCTGTGCAAGAAGGAGAGTTAGAGAGTGTGGACTTGATGTCTGAATGTACACTATATATATATATATATATATATATATATATATATATATATATATATATATATATATATATATGGATCTAGGACTTATGCACGAATGTTGAAAGTCCCGAAGTCCTGAATCCATAATCACTGAACATATATTTACGAAAGCGCTTTCACCGAAAAATCGCTTTCGTTAATATATGTTAAAAAAAAAAAAGAAGAAATCTATGTTTATAAGCCCCCCTGCAACCCCCACACCCCCCTACTTTAATATTCTCACTCCAAGATCGTACTACAGTGAGGAAAAGGGAATGTTCCCTTATCCACACCATAGTGCGGTCTCGCAAACAGGCATACTTACGTGAAAGTGCTTCTTCGGTGAAAAGCACTTTTGCAAAAGTATGCCAAACTGAATTTAGTTTCAGTGATTTTGTCTTCGGGGATCTGTACGGATCCTATCTATATATATATATATATATATATATATATATATATATATATATATATATATCTTTATATATATATATATATATATATATATATATATATATATATATATATATAGGTATGTATATGTGAGTATATTTGTATGTGTATATATATATATATATATATATATATATATATATATCTATACAGACACCTATATATATATATATATATATATATATATATATATATATATAGACGCATATATACAGCATAATATATATTTACACATATATAGAGATATATATGTGTATGTCTACATATATACAAACACACACACACACACACACACATATATAAATACTGTCCCCTATTTTTGCATCACAGTGCTGCATGCTATGTGTGAGGGAACATCACACATATCAATACACACACACACACACACACACATATATATATATATATATATATATATATATATACAGCAGTAACTGTGTGCAACATGGACAGCTATGTCACGTGTGAACCCCTTGTTGGGACCACATTGCCCTTGTCTGTGAAGGTGGGAATGGGAATTTGGGGAAGGATAGCAGGTATATTTGTGGAGGTGGGTTGGGTTGGTAGATAGAGAAGACAGTCTACAGGGGTGGTATAAAACACATGTGGTGGGTAAACACCCTGGATGGTGACTGTCGTCTGTGATGTGGAAGCCCTGTGAGCCCCCATATCAGCAGCAGCTTCACGGCCCTGAAGGTGCCTGGGCTGGAGGATGAGCAAGAGGAGCATGTGGACCCTGTGATTGTGTTCTGTGGACCTCAAGGTGCTGTAGCACATCCCCTAAGTCTCTGTGGAGCTCTCTATGCACCAGACCCTGGACCTGACCTCAGGTGACAGGATCATGTCTGTGTGTGCCCAACACCATCCCCTAAGGTGGTTCCACCTGATGGTAGTGCAGAACCAGTAGATGAGGATGCCCCAGGGTGGGTCCCACATGTGATGTGGCCTCGTAACATGGCCAGATGAGGTGGGAGAGGTGGTTTTGCTGGTAACTGTTCCTAAACATACTACTGTGTCACTGTTATAGAACATATGTGGGTAGTAATAGTCCACACAATCCTGGATCATGTCCAACAGCATGCAAAGATATCCCCAATAACACATAACGACAGATGTGCAGCAATCACATTGCAAACAGACCACATGCATATATGGAACCATAGTGGCCCTTACAATGGCATGCAGGTGACATTGTCCATAATAGGCCAGCAATTATAGTGTCCCAACATGGAACATGGCTACAAACACATAGCACAAAGTGTGGTACAATACGATATATGTCCCAATGGTAGGTAAGCTGTAGCCATACCTATTGAGTTGTGTGAACAGTTTGTTGTCGCAGATATTATGGGGGGGGGGAGACAGAGATTTTTATTAAGAACTATGGTAATCTTGCTGTATGACTTGCTCAGACCTGTTTCCATCTTTATCTCTTTCAGTCAAGATGTCACACAGCAGACTACCTGTCTATTCAGTGGAATGAAAATGAGGTCACCATCACACACTTGGTACAGCACTACCAGGTGCTGCTTGGCAGGACAGCCCATGAGCAGCAGGATCGGACCACCCTGTGGAACGATCTAGTCTGCAGGGTCAATGATGTTGGCCTGCATAACTGCAGCTATGAGCAGGTCCAGCATCATTGCAGCGACCTGCTTTGCAATGCCCGTCGGCATGCTGCTGCAGTCCAGGGGGATCAACTCGCAACAGGGGGGGAGGGTCATGCCATCCACCCCCCGACACGAGCTCCTCGCCAGCCTTGTGGCACCTGCCCACCTGCACACACAACAACTGGCAGAGAGTATAGTGGAGGTGGGTGCTACCCACACCATGGCAAAAGAGCATGCAGGTAAAGCCACAGGGCAAATCAGTAGACCACTGTTGCTTATCCATCCATATCTGTACAGGTAGATCATGCATATGTGAGATGTCATATGTATAGTCTGTTGCTGCACAGGAGTAATAAACAGATGTGCATAAGCTGTAGTATTGTGGACCTGTACTGTTGATGTACTGTAATGCTGCATCCACCCTGTACCAATGCCACAGTTGTGGCTACTGACATCACATCTCTCACACACTTATGTAGGTCCCTCTGGTATACCTCCAAGGCAGCAGCCTGTAGCTGGTGAGTATGGTTTATGTTCATGCTTGCCAATACACTGGTCATGTTATGGCTATGGTGTATTCCATGCACACATTTAACACACCTACCCATAATGCATGCTGTACATGTTCACATATTGTTGCTGTTAACTGCACTGCATCACAGTGGTAACCATGATGGTGTATCTGAAGGGTGTGTCAGACACCTGCAATATAACTAACATCCTGTCATTGCAAAATGTGTCCACAGAGATGAACATAATGGTGGGACAAATGGCCTACAGTAGGGAGATGTGTGAAACATCACCCTTATACAGTGCTACAACAGTGCATATTCCAGTATTACAATGGTAACTGTTACAGATCTACACTACTGCATATCATAATACTGTGGTCCACAACCCCTAAAACCTGCAATGTGATCCCAACATGAGCAATGAGTGTGTAATATGGAATAGTAGGTTAGGGCAGCAAATATGGGGAATACATACCTTCACAAACACTGGAAGCATATGTGTGCACACACTCCAGATAAAATATAGTGGAAGCAGCTGTTGCGGTACTGACTCCATGCATTTGTCATGGAAATGCACCTTTCAGCAAGTATACGTCCCCAATGTCACACCACATATTGGTCTGCTGTCCAAGACATTTGCCCATCAAATGTGCACACTTACCTGCAACAGAGGCAGCCGTGGCTTGTGCACATCTTACATGACATGGCGTGGGCCCCATACCAGACAGGTAGCACCCATGAGCTGGACATGTAGCCATACCTCACCATTGCATATACCATGGCAAACAGTGCAGACAGTCATTTATGTAGCAAGGATGTATTGGACAGGAATGATTTAGGAAATAAACAGATGGCCATCCAAGACAGATGATGTCACATTTAGCAAACTGGTCATGCAGGCTGCCTAGTAACATGCTACAACACTGAGGGGGTTGTAGGAATGTCTTGCAAGTACTGGCTGTGCAGTACCCGTGTCAGCAATTGCCTGGATTCTGCAAACGTGTGGCCTATGGGCTGGGGTACACAGCCATGACAGTTGTACCACATGAAACATCAGTCAGGCCTCTCTACAGGTAGTGTATGCATAACAGAAGAGGTCCCCAAAAGTCATGCGTTGCAATGTGTACTCGTGTACCATGACCACGTTGGAAACCTACAGACAGTATTATGTAAGATATATGTGCTGCACAACCAACGCATCACCCCACCTCAGGGCCACCATCCCCATCTGTACTGTGTCAGTGCCATTGTAAACCTGTATGTTTGCCATTCATTAGCTGGGACTAGGCTGTTACACATGGTGTTCAGTGTTTGGGACACTGAAAACTGACACACGTGTATGCCATAGTTGTCAAGCATTTGCAAAAAGGCTGAAGGTCGGAAGGGGGTGTCATCATGACACACCAGTGCACTGCAACAGGGATCCTAAGGATACTAAGCATAGCTGTATCTGCACACAGTCAGGGTCAGGAACTGTGGCAGATATAACCCTGACTCCGCAGCAATAATGACGACAGTGTCTGAACTGCAAGGGATGTGCACATGAGTTGACCTTGCAACCATGCAGAGTTGAGGGACATGTGTAGGGTAGACTGACCATATACTGGCAAATGCAGATGGCCCATGCTAGTATACCCCTGCCAGGAATAGTGACTGCTGTAGTACACATAACAGTAGGTGCAACAAACCATCATGATAAGGGCGTGCACACATATGCACCCACAATGTGTATGCATCACTGTCAGCATGAGCACAGCTAACATATTTGTTAGACACTGCACTTGATTGTATAGGACATATGTCACATATCAGGCTCATGTAATGTTATAAGTAGTGATATGGTCCCATTGCATATCAAGGAAGAGGGTGTCATATCCATAAGGGGTGTGTATACTCCCCATAGCCATGGTAAGGTTTGACGGGTGTCAGTGTAACACTATCGTATTGGTCATACATGCACTGCTGATGTTGACATCTGTAAATCAGACATCAGGCATTCACAAATTACATCTGTCCATATACCATCCCAGGTATATGCCGGACAAGCACATAGGGGCTGTGAGCATTAGAGCAGTCATAACTGACACAGTAATGCACATTCAGCAATGGTGTGTACATCTGTGAGGTATGGTGCACAGTACATGGCAGGGTGTAAAACAAGTGCAAAGCAATACTGTGTACATGGATGCAGTGTTTTCCAGGGGAAGGGGCATCACCTACTAACACAGCCTATGCATCACACACATGTATACTGCTGCTAGCATGGATTGACTATAGCCGTACTGCATGCTGTTGATTGCCATATGTTATGCATGTTGATAGATGGGTAATGGGAGGTCTGTGTGTACTATCTTTGTGCAACCTCACCTGTAGGTGTGTGTGGGGGGTTATTTTGTCTGTAAGTGCAATCTGGTGGAGCGGAGGGGGGTTGATGCATGTAGGATGTATGTGTGCATGTTTGTGCTTGTGTGGGTGTCCATGTATGCACATATGTGATTGTGGGGTTTTTCATACATCAGTACTTGCCCTTGGAATTGTGCAGTACATGGGCATGGACTGACACATGAGACATCAGGAATACTTGTCTAATATGCAATCTCAGGACAGCTGATAGTATAATAATGTCTGTAGTATGGAACATGCATTGCGAAGGAAACTAGACACCAGCTATACTGTTAAAATTGCAATCAGCAGAAAGGTGAATGACTACCCATGTATGCAGCACTACAGATGCATTAGGGAATTACTAGACAACACCAGGGAGTGTATCCATATATTACTGTTGTCCACATAATAAGTTGATTGAGCAACAGATCTTGCATCTACTGAGCAATAGTTATGTATGACACTCCACTGCGTGACATTATTGAGTGACCGTAGTAGCCCCTAACATATGGGGGCCATGCTCACGATGCCTGGACATACCCAGGGTGAACACTGGATGACAGGAGTGAGTCCTTGTAAAACCTACTCCAATCAAGTCAAAGAGGTAATGGAGTAACAGGTCATGTGTTGTGATCACTTGTCTAGGCATTTAGAAGAAGGATACGTTAATGAGTGGTACTAATGAGTGTATGTTTCCAAGTGTGATGCAGGATGGAGAACCTACGTGAATAAACTTGGGACAGTCTATAAACTCAGGGACAGGTAGGTATTATGGTGGAATTTCAGTGTCTGTGTATGTGTGTGTGTGTGTGTGTGTGTGTGTGTGTGTGTGTGTGTGTGTGTGTGTGTGAGTGTATATGTGTGCGTATGTGTGTGTGTGTATATGTGTGTACTGTTATGCAATGCTGTACAGGTCTTAAAGTGTATTTCATGTTTTCCCCTCACAGGTAGCAAGGTGGGTCAGGGTCCCTCCTGAATGCAATCTGATGTTGGTGTCCATACAGACACCGAAAATGATGATAGGTGTGTTGAGGCAGAGGCAGGGTTGTCAGAGGCTGAAACTGCGCCATCGTTTAACATCCCCCTGTTATCCACCCCATCCTGGCATACAGTCACAGTACCTATAAATACCCCATCACCAGTGCCCATAGCAGAGGGACAGTTGGCAGTTGGCGGCAGTGCACAGGAGAGTGTTGTATCTATGGCAGCTGTGTCTGGACACAGCAGGCATAGCCAGATGTCTGACAGGGCACTACATAAGCAGATGTACCAGGGTGCTCATGGGAGGGCCGCTGGTCATTGTGCCCCTGGCAGAAGTGCCAAAACTGGTACCACCAGACTCATGTTTCAGACTGTCATGGGGCGCAGGCACGTAAGGAACTGTACACCAAACAGGGTCTGAGGCTGCAAAGGGATGTTTTCTCATCTGTAAGTGACAACATCCGTGAACTTGCAGGTGCACTCTGTGATTATGCAGAGGTCATGGATAGACAGTTGGGTGAGATGGTGGGCCTCATCGACTGTGGATTGTCCATGCTAGAACATGTGGTGGGAGTGGGGTGACGGCCCCGTGGACATAGGCCAGCAACACCAATATCTGGCGGTCAACATGGATGCGCCAGGACACCAAGATGCTCTCATACTGGCAGTACCAGCCCCAGCACTGCAGGGTGTCACTGTCCACACCACACCACAGCAGGCCATGTGCACATGGCCATGGCCAGTCGCAGGAGGGACCTGGTTCCAGCAGACATATGTCATCATCGGGGGAGAGTAGCACATTGAGGCCTGTACCTGGACGTGCCCATGGAACCCCTGGCAGGCACAGTCCATGTGTCCGTGGCCAAAGGTGGTGAACTGCACACACTGACAGGTATGATCTGTAGCTATCCAAGGAAACACCTGTATAGGGCAACTACATGGCAGAACTGTGTGCATGCATATCCACACATTATACAAACACACCTAGGGCAACAACATACCTACAAACACCACATCACCACACCCATATCAGCGACGTACACCCCTCACCCACACATATGGTGTCAAACATATGGCCCACCCTAGGTTTCTGGCAAAACAACAACACACCCTGTGCATATGATGATACCTGTGCCATAGCTATTAGTAACACTGAGTGATTGTCGTCTCCATAATGTTATCAATTTGTGTTGTAGGTGTACATGTGTCAGCAGGAGGATGGTCTGCTGTCATATCTCACAAGGGGTATGGCACTGTGGTGACACCATGGCTATGCCATATCCTGGGTACAGTTGACACATGTCACAGGTGTGTATAACAGTTACTGCCTGTGCCACATGGACAGGTGACCCCCCTGGGACATGTATATTCAGTAATCTGAAGTAGATCCCTCCACATACATGCACACTCTTACTTGGCAACACTAGGACTAGACCCCCAACTAGGTATGTAGTACTACTGATATGTGTGTGGCTTTATTTGCACATACCACACAGCATTTAGGATGAGGTGTGTTCCAGGTTACATGTTACATGCAGAACATCCCCAGGCATGTGCAGTACGGTAATGGGGGATGTAATGGTTGTATATGGACAATACATTGTGTGACATTCCATCATATACACATTGACAGACACATTACAGGCAGACACACATCCGAGAGACCTGGGCCTATCAGTGGTAACTAACTTGTCAATGTGTGCAGTATGTTAGAGG
>NC_056731.1:1632701451-1632896451 GCF_019279795.1 Protopterus annectens | reverse complement strand
AAACACTGCCCAGTCTACAGATAAACCTACAGGTGGGAGTTTCCTCAAACATATAACACTGTAATAACAGGTATTAAATCATGTAGACCAGCCATATCCACACAAACCCTGTTAAACCAACATTACTGCAAATGCAGAAGAGCAACACTTAACATTCTGTAGTAATGTCTGGAACATCCCCCTCCTGTTTGTTGGCTTGTCTCCACAGTGTATGTTGTTAGAGGTATATCCCACTACCATCTGTGATGCTGTTTGCCAAACACCGACATGAGGTCCTGCTCACAGCGAATGAAAAGGCCCAACACCCATATGATGCTCCTAGGTATAGGAGTGTGTTTCCATGCAATTGGCTATGGGAATGTTACCACAGCTGTTCCACATGCAGTCAGCTAGTGGGGGGCTGCAATTTTGTGCAGAGGCCATCAGCTGATCATGATCATCACTTACAAAACACAAGCTGCTGCCTAAGCAAAACAGGTGTACTTCTCCACATACACCAGAGAGGGAGTGAGAGAGACAGACAGAGACAAAGTAAGACAGGGAGGGGGTGGGAGAGCAAAACCTAAGCATGTTTGTGTCACACACTTACCAATACAGGGTTTCACCCCCCTACCTGACCATGTATTGCTATCACATGCTTATGCACTTATTATATACGCCACAGAGTTTACATGGTGGGGAGCTGTCTAAAGGTATATCTGATGGTGAGTGACATCAGCAACAGTGATAAAGGAAGGATAAGGTAGATGTAGTACATGTGCCTGTCCACATGAACAGGTGTCAACGTCGACACAGCCACACTCTCTCAGGGACTCACACACACTATCACAGTTGGCAGGGTCAGGATTTGACTTCCTAACTAGCTAGTTTGCCACAATACAGTAATACGCAGGTATCACATGCACCACAGGGGTTATCAGGATGATATACGGGCAAAGGGTATATGAAGGTGTCAGACATCAGAAGGGATACTTCAGTAGGCCAGTGGGAGGTGTAGTGAGTGTGAATGGTGTCCAAATCATTATACTCCACACACACACACACACACACACACACACACACACACACACACACACACACACACACACACACACACTCATACACACACACACAGGTTGCCAGTACTGACATGCATGGGTGCATTGCTTTACAGGTGTGTAGTGGTTGACTGTGCCAGAAGGCTGTACAAGGCTAGGTAAAGGGTATGCCTTGGCATCAGGCCACATGAAAATTGTCTGCAGTGTGGCTCAGGTATGTAGTGTCTGGATTGGCCCACACAGGTGGGTATTGTATTCACCATCCAGTCATCAGGGTTACTATTGTGGGTGGCCAGTGCTTTGCAGTGCTTGCCATGTATGTGTTCTATAGTCCATGACATGGATGGTGTCTGGGATGTGCACACATCCCACATGCATGTTCTGTGACATGTGGAAGTGTACCTGGTGTGTCTGGGGCATGTTGTGTACACAGATTGTAATCATCAGATGTGCCATTCCTGGACTCATGTGGTGCGAACTGGCAATGGACACCAGGTTGACCCTGCACCTACATTGACAGCATGATACAGGTATTCCCTGGTGTCAGTGGCATCTGTCCATATAGGGCATGTGTATAAGGCATGGCATGTCCTTTGTGGTTTACATTTGCTCGCACGACAGTTGTTGCAGGAGTCCAGTGGGGAACATAGTGAAGGAGCACTGTATGCAATTGTATGCCTATTGTAGTGATGGGACAGTGTGCCATGCCCTCTGTAGTCCACTGCAGTCACACCATGGTTACTATCTGTGGGCAATATGCAGGAAACTATCAACACAGTGGTTGTTGCCTAGCTGAGTGTGTTTGTGTATGAGACATGGGTTGAGAGTGTTCTCTGGATAATACAAGGGTTGCCTAAATTGTTCGCCAGGCCTTGATGTCACATCTAGAGATATGGATTGTCAACCCCAGCTTCTCTGCTGTTTGGCATCTGTTATCCTTGTAAGGTGGACCTTGTGACATATAATAGGCCCACCATATAAGAACTTTCCACAACCCACTCCACAATGAGTCCAGTTGTTAGACACTCACAGCCACCTCCACACAGGATACAAATGACAAACGCACACACACACACACACACACACACACACACACACACACACACACACACACACACACACACACACACACACACACACACACACACACACACACCAAGTCTCACAGTTGACATGTCTGGGATTGGAACTCCTACCTAACTAATACATCACACTACAGCATTACACAGTTATACCACATGCCATGGAGATTACTGGGCTATTCTTTCCCCAAAGGTGTATTTCAAAGTGAATGACATCAATAGGCTTGCCAAAGAAGGACAATGGAGGTTGTAGTGACTGTAAATGACCTGAAAAGCATTGCTCCCTACACAGACAAACAAACATCCACACTTGCCATGTCGGGGAATAGAACTCCCTCCTAACTAGTATATCACACTACAGCATTACACAGTTAAAAGACACACCGTGGAGATTACTGTGCTACTCTTTCCCCAAAGGTGTATTTCAAAGTGAATGACATCAGCAGGCTTGCCAAAGAAGGGCAATGGAGGTTGTAGTGACTGTGAATGGCCTCAAAAGTATTGCTCCCTACACAGACAAACAAAAATCCACACTTGCCATGTCTGGAAATAGAACTCCTACCTAACTAGTACATCATACTACAGCATTACACAGTTATAAGATGTACCATGGAGATTACTGCACTACTACTTCCTCAAAAGTGTATTACAAGGTGAATACATCAGCAGGCTTACCATAGTAGGGCAATGGGGAGTGCAGTTTGTGTGCATGGGCCATAATCCATTCAGCTACAGGCCGACACAAAACACTCAGGCACACACAGGTTTATATTCCACAGGTACATGTATACAAGTGCTAGATGACTATTGACTTGTACAGTCATGTTACACAGTTAGCACAAGCACCACAGACACTATAGTGCTGAGGGATACCAGAGGCAAATGTCTATGGTGATTGACATTTGCACATCATGTGGTTTTAGCCAATTGGATGCATGCTGGGTGGGACAGGCCTCATGATGGAAGGCTTTTTGTCACGGTCACTCTCTTCCACACATCTATGTATGTGTATGTTTGGCCTATTATAGTGTGTTGTCCTTGGATATATGTATGTATTCCTATCCAATGTGTGTCAAAGCATGACTGGCGTGTACTGAGGAGTTTATGCACTAACATCTGCGACTGTCATATATGTATGGTCCACTGTTGTTGCCAGACATAGGCTTCATTTCTGTAAGTGTGTGAACATGCCCAGTATGACCTTTCAGTATTTTGTTGTCTGACATGGTGCCCAGTATGACCTTTCAGTATTTTGTTGTCTGACATGGCCTTCATTTCTCTAAGTGTGGAAGCATGCCTAGTATGACCTGTACTGAATGCGTGAATCCATTCCAGGTACATTGTACTCCAGTGCAGACTTTTGTGTTCTACATCTACAGCTAGCAAACTGTTTCTGCAGGATATCTGCAGATCGGTTGACAATATGGGGTCACAATGGGCAAAGGATAGTGGGTTACTGTAGATAAGTGTGTTTGTGCTGCTTCTGCTACATGGTCCTGGTGTTAGCAGAGATATTCAGACATATGTACTGTTATTTACTGTGATGTTTTATGTCCTCAAGTACTACATATGTACTGTTATACACTGTGATGTTTTATGTCATCAAGTACAGTCAGGTATACATATTTGCTTGCAGTGATGTCTTGGGGAACACAGGGTGAATGCAGCTGTGTCCAGTATTGTGGTCAGCAGCCTACATATTCTTGCACGATCATGCCATTCTGACGGGTAAGCTGCAGACACTTGCTGCTGGGTCTGTATAAATGGTTCAGCACCTTGGTACAGTGGTGGCAGAGGATCCCATGCTTGTACATTCATCGACGTGAAAGTATGGCCATATCCTGCTGTGGCCATATCTCACAGCTGTACAGATTCACACAGGTTACCCAGAGGCAGGGGTCATAATTCTGGAAATTATCCCATTCACATTGTGGTTTACAAGCAGGTTTGTAGCCACCCATTCTTGTGTTTGCAGCCAGGGATAGTATGTGCACACAGCTGAGTTTCGGACTTCAGACACTCCATGCTGCCCATGCTCCCACCTCCCCCTCTATTATTCTATCCTCTTCCATACATTATGCAAACATTATCTGATATGTTCCCTATAGTTATCATCTCATCCCACCAGTAATTTGGCGTTGGTCCACAGTTCATGCAGTAGGACATGGTGGACATGTTACTGTGATTTGTCCATATGGCCTTGCATTTGGGTTCTGTGGACTGCGTTATGTTATTTGGGAGTGCATGACATAACATGCATTGGCAGTATGGGTGGACATAGGCCTTTGGCAGAGGACTGTAGACCATTTGGTAGTGATGTAGGCCAGCTGTAGCAGGCCTTTGCTTTCTGTCACTCTTACAGTCCCAGACTGCAATACACTATATTCCCCTGGGGTGACAGGGTAGGTGTGCAAGGTGTTCATGCCAATACTTTCTGCCAGTATTAATCCAGTGGTGTGGATGCTGGCAAGGTGCTGCTTATAGCTAGGGACACACCTGCATGGGACACCTGCTCTGCATGCTGCATTCTTTCACTATTACCATACACAGGTGGGGGTCATATTGCACTCATTCCCAACAGCAGGGATAAGACTGGAGAGGTACCTGTGGGTGGTGGTGGGATGAGCTGGGTGCATGTGTGCTATGGACACTACTTGCATCTGACTCACAGATATGCATGGGGCATTCCACTTATGCTGGCTTGTGAAGGGACATCAGCTGTTTCTCAATACTTCATTCCTATGACCTTTGTGGTCTGCCAGTGTTTGGCCAGACGACATCGGTATTTCCTACTACAAGCCCAAATAATGTGCTGCAAACCTGTATGTACAATTCCAAGGGTGTGTCCATTTAACATTTACATATTATAACACTGTCTGTCTGGGGCACTTCCCCCTGTGTACTGCTTGTATATCTGGGCCGACATTCATGCCATGTCCATCTTTCAGATGGTGACACATATTACTTCCATACATTTACTATGGCTTACTGCTGAATTATGCTTTGCTGGGAAGCATTGTGTTTGACACTGCAGTTGTGAGAACTTGGCCTTGTCATCGGCAGTACTGGGCAATGGGCACCAGAACCAACCTCACCATGCATACATACTGACCACTCTCACACAATGTACAACACACACCAACCTAACAAACAGAGACCTGCATATTGTACACATGCTACAATCTATCCTGCTACCTTGTCCAGCTCAGGTAATCTGTGTTCCACTGTTATTATATCTACACGTACATGTTACTACATTTCTGTTTAGGATTGGGAGGGCACACCTGACTGTTACTACATTTCTACATAGGATTGGGGGGGCACACCTGAATGTTACTACATGTCTACATAGGATTGGGGGGGCACACCTGACTGTTACTACATTTCTACACAGGATTGGGGGGCACACCTGACTGTTACTCATTTCTACATAAGACTGGGGAGCACACCTGTCTGTTACTACATTTCTACATAGGATGAGGGGCACACCTGACACTTGTACACATTTGCTATGACTGTACTGGTATTTCAGGTACTCCATTTCATTCTGTGTTCTAACCTATCATGCTGACTAGAGGCATATCAGTGTACTACAGTTCTTAAGTTTGATTGACCTACATTTCAGTTTCTGACTTCTTACCCTTCAGAACCAACATCCCACTGCCAGACCTGTTGTAGTCTGTTTGTGTAGGTCTGGGGGGGATGTTCTCCATAGCCATCAATCAGAGGCCTTAGCACAGCCTTTGTTTGTGTTTGTCTACACCTGTCCTGTTGGTTGAGACTGTTGTTGGGTATATGAGCCTCCCTGACTGGCATGTGTGTGTCCTATGGACGCACATGTGGCCCAGCACATTTCCTGCAATGAGTTTTGTCACCTTGTCTAGTACTGGCTACTATGGTAACACCAGTATTTGTTACAGATCTCATGCTGCCACTATAGGTGTCTACTATCTGCTGGCATCCCATTCAGCCACCCGATTCCCTTGCATGCTCATATCCATACCATAGATACAAGTAATAACACATACTACACCATTCAGCAATTGGTAGGAAGAGTAACCTAGCTTGTGGCTGTGCCAGTACTGAGGATGGTGCTTGAGGGCTGACTATGTCGGATGCACATAGTACACTTCCAATACATGGTTAAGCACAAGTAGTCTCATGTTTGGCCTCCCTTTTACTGTGCGAGTCAGAGAGAGATGTCATTCCCTGGGTCCTACTGTGTCAGTATATGTGCTATACGTTGCCTCTTTGCCAAGGCCTGGGCATACTAGGCATGCCTCCTTCTGCTTATTGGGGCAGGCTCAGGCTGTTCCTCCTCTGAGTCACTCTGTGCCTGTGCAGGGCTTGGCAATGGTGGGGAGCTGTGTGGCCCTGCCCCCTGCTGTTCCTGCTGCAGCTGTTTCTGCAGGATCATATTGTGTAGCATGACACATACAATGACAATTTGGGTACATGTAGCTGGTGAGTACTGCAAGGCTCCACCGGATGTGTCCAGGCACCGGAACCATGACTTGAGTATTCCAAACACATGCTCTATTATGATTCTGGTGTGTGCGTGTGCCTCATTATGGAGTTCGTGTTCGTGTGTGCATTTCTCATGGGTGTCATCAGCCACAGCTCCAGTGCATAACCAGCACCTCCCACTAGGTGACCGTAAGGGATATCCCCATTGGCAAATCTCTGGTACAGCTGCATCAGATGCCAGAAGTGGGAGTTGTGATAGCTTCCAGGGCAGCCAGCACACACATTCATTATAATGCCCTGGGCATTACATATGACCTGGCAGTTGATGAAGGGAAGCCCTTGTGGTTGATGTAGACCCTACCCCTCTCACCATGTTCATAGATTCATAGGTTGGTACTAAGCTATCAGCCCTAGGGCCTATACAAGCCTAGCCATAACAATTCCCTGGCTATTTCTTCCCACACTATTTACTTCCCTGCTTTGATGCGTATGTGCGTGCATTTTATAGCACCCACTACCTCAGGGTATTCTGACATTTGGTGGAAGAGACACATATTGCTGGCTAACGCCTCACGGGTGTTGTGGAAATATACGTGCTCATCGGCATGTGCTGACATGGCATCCAGGAACTGGTGGAGTACCCTGGATGCTGATGCCTATGAGACCCTCATGATATCCCCAGTTGGCCTTTGGAAGGTACCTGTGGCTAGTATTCTTAGGCCTACACATACTTTGGTATCCATTGGTATGGGTTCCCCTCTGTTAGTTCTGTGTGTGAGGTGCGGCCAGCACAGCTCAACAATTTGCTGTAGGAGGTCCCTGTCCACCCTATAGCGCTCCACTATCTCCAGCTCATGTAGCCCCTGGTAGGTTATCCTAGGTCTGTACACTCTTCTCCATCTCCTCGCTGTATGTTTGTCGACAGCATGCTCATCTTCACCACCCTCAGCCTCTTCCACATGTTGATGTATGATAGCTGCTGCAGCCCCTATCATTTTGTTGCTTTTGTTTGGTAAAATTTCCCTGGTTGTGTACACCAGTGGTGTAGAGTATATGGGAAAACCCAGAGGGTAAGGTGTTTGCATAGTTTATAGTGGTTTGCTGGGCTGGGCTGGTCTGCTGCCTGTGTAATTGGCTTATTCTGATACATTTCACCTGAAAGCTATGCTAGTTCTTCTTGATTACCTACCTACTGCTGTTTTCCCCTCCTATTGCCTTCCTGTTTAAGCCCGGGGGCACACCACACAAACACAGTGCCCAGATGTGCACAGCACTGTTATTTCCTGGTTTCGTTTTTTTTTTTTTTTTTTTTTTTTAAACCCGGAGCGTGGCACGCACACCCACTTAAGCAATGTAAAGAGTGCTAGGCAGCCTCAGACACACCCCCTTGCTTAGCTCTGCTAAGCTAAGGGCAAACCCAAGCCGCAGGGCTCCAATAAGCTTACAGTATGCCTGACACATCCCCCTATGATGCCAGCTAACTCTTAGGCTTGCACCATGGTATTCCAGCACTTACACGGTGGAGTGCTGGCCAGCATTGAGGGGAAATCTGGGATTCAGTATCATTCCCCTCATTTGCATAGAATTGCCTGCTAATGCATAGTTACAAGTCCCACACTGAGCCTTCCCCCTTAGCAGCCACTATTCACTGGCCATGATGTCTTCTGCCTGCCATTGAGTATAATGGCAAAATAGTGATTTTGGATACAATGCTTATTTCAGTATTTTTTTTTTTTTTTGGCCCAATCCCATTTGTGCACTGCTGCCCTACGCTTAAACAGCTGAAATCGGCTAAAAAAAAAATTAAACTTTTTTTTTTATTTTGGCAACTGTTTTTCATGCCAGTGACCATATATTTGCCCATTGCCATGCTTTACACATACTATACACCCTTTATTTGGTGCTGTCATGGCTCTGTTTTGTTGTTTACAGAAATGTACTCGGTTACTAACTGAGTACATTTCTGCACACTACACTAGTCCTGCACGGCCGGCTGACAGCTTCCTGGATTGCAAATTCACCTGATTTGCATGGTTTTCACCTGTAAATGGGGTAATTTGCATACAGGAGCTGTTTCCATGCAGGAATAGTACAGGAGTGCCCATGCACATCCCTGGAGCTTATTCCTGGATCGCATGGTGGCCATATTGCCTCCAGTAGCTCCTGCACTATTCCTGCACGCTGTGCAGAGCTTGCTGAATCCAGGGGATTATGTTTTATTGTAACATGCTTTCATTTACAAGTTGTTGTTCTGAACATTAATGTTACTACATTATTTTTATTGTAACATGCTTTCATTTACAAGTTGTTGCTCTGTACACTAATGTTAACTACATTGTAAATCTGATGTTTTAGTATAAACCAAGGCACCCCCCCCCCCCGCAGCACACATAAAGTGCATATTTCATTTCTTTCTTTCTTTCTTTCTTTCTTTCTTTCTTTCTTTCTTTCTTTCTTTCTCTGCCATTTGTTTAACAAGGCTGCCTGACTGGACTAGGAAACCTGGGGAGAAAAGCTCAAAAGTACAATAAAAAGACAATTACCAAAAAAAAGTGTACATTCTGCTTAACAGCATAACATTGATCTACTATGGTTGAGAGGTAAGCAAACCTGATGGCAACCTTATTAACTTTAAAAGAGGGATGAAGCTTCTGGCTGCTCTCCAGAGGGAGTGAGATTAAATAGTGGCTTGGAGTCTGGAAATACAGGCACGAGGCGGTGGGAGCTTATTTATCCTATTGTAGACTCTTACTGCAGCAATGACCTCAGTATTCACAGGTACACAAATATGAGTGACAGTAAGTAACTGCAGGCTTCTAACATGCTGAAGTAATGTCAGTTTTTGACACTACCCACACCCCATTTCTATTAAGTGGAGACATTTACATGTAGTAGCCACTAAATGTCTTACCAATATTCGAATTGCTCAGGTGTGTGGGAATGGTCAGTATGCAGCAGTAACTTCAGTGGGCTTTATATAAATACTGCATAGCTAGGAATAAATACTCTGAGTACCAGCTTACAGTAGCTTCAGTACTCATTAGTACATGCCTTGAAGCTTTGCTTCACTGTTGATAGGTTCAGAAGGGACTGTAATCATATACAGGCAAATTCAGAGGTGTTATGTTTTGGAGGTCTTTAGGCAAGTTAATCTTTAGAAACTCAGCATATGATGGGTTATGTTTATCATGATGGCCTTACTGAGGTGTGGTGGGTGGTATACTGCTGACAGTTTTGATGTCTGTGTCTACTGCGTGTGACATTTTTGCCTTGGGTATATGTAAGCACATCAAATGTCAGATTGTCTTTTTATTTTTTTTAACACTATCTATTAAAAAAAACCCTATCCAAAGATAAAATCAAAAACATACATAAAAACTAAACATACTAAGCTTAGGTTGGGTTATTTCCCCCTACATCCCATAATATTTATTCCCTGCCATACCCCATAACTTTACACACATACTCCATGATTGTACAGATTCTGGGGGAAAAAAGTCCATACCAGGAAACTCCATTACAGGCAAAACTAAAATTCTTAAATAATCACTAATGGCACGTCATAAACTAGGCACTCCTACTGTGTACAAAGAGAGCATCTGGGAAACAGAAAAAAAAATTAAGCTTGTTTCCTGCCTTTCCTGTTAAGTGGTATAGACTATTTGTAGGCTTCTGAGCCCCCAAGCCCTTCTGTGTTGGAGGGAAGCCTTCTAGCTTAGTTTTTTTTTCTTATAACTAGCCAGTTTTCTAGTTTCAGCACTCAAATCTGTTTCTTTGATCTCAGCACTTATTCAGAAAAAAAAAAAAAAAATTCATCTGCTTTTACTGTACTTGTGTTTCTACCTATTTTTTTTTTACTTTTGCATCATCTTAAAAGTACTCAATTGTATTTATTACTGCTTGGTGTAACTCATTCTAAGCCTTTTGGTTTAAACACTTGGGCTTCGGACCAGTTGTTTTGCCCTGAGAGGGTTTGTGGTCTGCACTGTAGTGGCAGAACAGGTAGCTTACATCCTTCTAGGTTGGGAACTGCTGACTGAGGGCTCAGTGTCTGTTATTCTAAAAGTGTATTAATTCTGGTTTAAGCACTTGGGCTTTCAGGCCAGTTATTTTACATTAAGAGGGATCGTGGTCTGCACTCTTGTGGGAGGAGAGGCTGGACTCTGCCCTTCTGAGCTGGGAATTTCTGGTTGAAGGCTTATAGTGCATGCATATCTGAACTGCTTTTTACTGAAGTTGGTGCGCCTTGTTTGCTGTGGCATAGACTGGATTCGGGCCTGCTGGATCTAGCATTGTTTGTGTAACTTGAGCACTAATCCAGGCATTCTCTAAAGTATTCAATTGTATTTATTACTGCTTGGTAGTAACTTGATTAAAGTGTAGCTATCATTCTAAGTCTTTTGGATTAAGCACTTGGGCTTCAGACCAGTTGTTATACATTAGGAAGGTTTGTGGCATGCACTGTGGTGGCAGGACAGGTAGCTTTCATCCTTCTAAGTTGGGAACTGCTGATTGAGAGCCCAGTGTCTGTTATTCTTACAGTGTATTAGTTCTGGTTTAAGCACTTGGGCTTCAGGCCAGTTATTTTACATTAAGAAGGTTTGTGGTCTGCACTCTTGTGGGAGAAGAGGCTGGACTCTGCCCTTCTGAGCTGGAAATTTCTGGTTAAAGGTTTATAGTGCCTGAATATTTGAACTGTATCTTACTGAAATTGGTACACCTTGTTTGCTGTAGCATAGACTAGATCCAGGCCTGCCGAATCTAGCTTTGTTTATATGCTTGTTGTTTGTTTGCTTGTTATTTCCCTGGAACGCTAATTCCACCTAATACACGGCTTCTCAGCGCTTCTGTGGATCACTAGTGATATCTGCATTGCTTACTGTACTTATTTCCTTGTTTCACTTGAAAGAAAGTTACTGTTTGTCGTTTTTGCATTTAAGTTACCTGCAACACATTGCACTTAAGTTACCTGGCACTTGCTCACTAAAGCAATTATATAAGTCTGCACTAAAAATTAAAAGCACTACACCCTCACTCCCCACTGGCCCTGGTTTTCAATTATTAAGGAATTCCCAATATTATTCTAGCATGTCCAAAGGTGAGTTGTCAATCTCCTCTCCGGTCCAGCTGGTGAATCTGGGAATCTTGAGGCAATGTTACAACTGCCTCATGTACACAGACAACCCTCTCCTCCTCCCAACAAATTCCAACACATGTGAGAGATGCAACCATATAGCCAAACTGGAGGCTAAGCTCTCTCAACTCAGTACTGGCATAACCAGTCAGGAGGAGAAGGAAACCACACTCACTACAATTCCAGTCTCACATAGACCTACCATGACAGCAAACCAAACACATAATCACACAAAAACATACTTGGAGGCTCTAAATAAAGATCTGCCGAAGCAGCAGAGACCTCCAAAGCAGACACCCAAGCAGCCGCTACCCCAAAACAAAACACGTGCAACACATATCTCACAAAGCCAGTGTGCCGAACAGTCACAGCCCTTAAGACTAAACAACACACCTGATACACTTGTAATAGGTGAATCTATCGTCAGGCACACTGACGTCCCGCTCACTAGGCTGAACAAGGAGAGGGTCACGGTGAGCAGCCTGTTGGGCGCTAGGATCCGCCACATAACACAAGCACTCAGGTCACTCCAAGGCAAGTACAAATATAACTCAGTCATTGTCCATGCTGGTGTGAATGACCTGAGACGTACCTCCCTGAACTACATGAAAAGAGACATAAAGGAGCTCTCTGAGCATGTAGCCCAGGCCGGTATGACCCTGACCTTGAGTAGCATCTTACCCTCACCAAGAATGATGCCACAATATGAAGACAAGATGATCAATTTCAACAATTGGCTTAGGTACTGGTGTCATTCAAAGGGGATCCAATGCCTGTCAGCTTGGGATGATATGCTCGACAAGCCACGATGCTTCGCTAGGGACGGCTTGCACCTGTCACCCCTGGGCTTTTGGATATTGGCAAAGGCTCTTGCTACCCCATAGTGCCTTTTTAGGCAAGGCTCAAAAGACAAACCCACCACCATAGGTATCACAAGGGATAAGAAACTAAGAGTAATGCTACTCAACGCCAGAAGTCTAAACCTCAAGATGCACGACGAAACTCTCCTTAGCATGGAGAACATCGATATCTGTGCAGTAACAGAAACCTGGTTCAGGGCTCCCGAGAGCACCCCAGCACTACCAGGTTATACCTCATACCATGCTTTTCGCCCCAAAACTTGGACCGAACCACAAAAGGAGGGGGAGTATCGATATTCATCAAAGATACCTACACCTCCAGGTTGGTGGCAAAGCACGAAGCATCAGAGACTATCCATGTGCAACTAACAGTGGGTAAAACTGCCTTCCAGTTTATAGCCTGCTACAGACCACCCTCCCAAACCCAGGAATCCCACTCAGCCTTCCTGAGAACACTGGAAAATATGAAGGTCTCTCCAAACACCATTATATTGGGTGACTTCAACTACCCAAACATAGACTGGGAGCATTACTCTAGCTCCAACACCCTAGCCCAAAGGTTCCTAAAATTTATAAACTCAAATGCTATGGAACAACTTGTTACCACTCCCACAAGAGGGGAAAACATACTGGACCTGATCATCACCAACATGGGGACTCTATGCTCCAGACCAGAAGTGTATCCCTCACTGGTAAGATCAGACCATAAACTAATCTCACTGGATATTCACATCCCGATCCCACCCCCTGCCCAGAAAACCACAGTGAAAAACTTCTCTAAAGCAAATTTCACACTCCTCAAAACTGAGGTGGAATCCTTCAAAGCCCCCGGGCCTGTGGAAAATACGGCCCAGACCACAGAATCCTTTATAAACGCATTCTATGAACACCTTCAGGAATGCATGGATCATGCGATCCCAAATAAAACCAAGTCCCAATCCTCCAAAGGCAGACATCCTGTCTGGTGGACCCCAGCCATAAACAAACTATACAATAGAAGGAGGAAGCTACTAAATGATAGAGCAAAATCCCAAAAAGGGAAGGCATCACTGATCAGTATTAGCAAAAAACTACGGGCACACATAAAATTGTCTAAGGCCAGATTCGAGAGAAAAATTGCACAGGACACTAAGGATAATCACAAGGCTTTCTTTAGTTATGTTAGGAACCTGGGTGGTAATTCCCAGATATGCTCAGAATTAGTCCAAAATGACAAAAAATACACCAAACCCACAGACATTGCCAACATCCTAGCTGACAGGTTCAGCACAAACTTCTCCCCCCCTCCCCACCAAAAGGGCAAATATCTATCCCAGCTGAGTGCTGCCCCCCTGACATCTCAGATGCTCAGGTAAGAGCCGCCCTCTCCAAAGCAAAAAACACAGCATCAATGGGACCAGACGGTGTCCCAGTCTGCGTCCTACATGAACTCCAAGAAGAGCTAAACCCAAACATAAAACTACTGTTCAATCTCAGCCTTACAACAGATATGTGCCCAAAGAGTGGCGTACAGCAACAGTGGTCCCTCTCCATAAAGGTGGTGCCTCAACGGATCCTGGAAACTATCGCCCCATAAGCCTGACTAGCTTGGTCTGCAAAGCTATGGAAAGGATCATCATGGACCTCATAAATAAAGATATTGGGGACCTACAAACACTGGATCCTACCCAGTTCGGCTTTGTTAAGGGCAGATCCTGCCTCTTAAACCTGGTTGATTTCTTTGAAACAGTCACGAAGGCCATTGATGAGGGGAAGGTGGTCCACACAGCCTACCTGGACCTCGCAAAAGCCTTCGATACAATACCCCACTCGGGCATTATAGATAAGCTCACCAGCTTAAATATAAACCCCTATGTCACTAGATGGATTGCAAATTGGCTCAAGGACAGAACCCACATGGTTAGAATTGCTGGAGCCATGTCAGACTCCAAACCAGTTACAAGTCGTGTCCCACAAGGCTCAGTCCTGGGACCTCTCTTGTTCGGTATATATTTCTCGGAGGTACAGGCCAACACGGAAGGACTGTGGCTGACCAAGTTCGCAGATGACTGCAAACTGGGCGCCATAATTGACTCTCCAGCTGACACAAGCATCCTCCAAAAGGGCCTCATAGAAACAGACAACTGGTGCCAGAGCCATGGCCTCAAGCTAAATGCCAAAAAGTGTATAGTCATCCCCTTTGGCAAAAACAAAGTGCCCACAAATTACCACATAGGTGGTAATACATTAAGTACAGAAGAAGTAATTAGGGACCTGGGGACCCAAGTTGATAGCAATCTCTCATTTGACAACCACGTGGCCAAAGTGGTTAGAAAAACATTTTATATAGCCCACCTAATTATGAAGGGATTCACATCTAGATCAGGGGACATCATCGTGCCTCTTTACTCATCCCTCATCAGGCCCATAATTGAGTACAATGCCCCTTTTGGGATGCACCTTACCAGACACCTGCAGCAACTGGAAAGACCCCAAAAGTACCTCAACAAGAGGATCAAAGGGCTCAAACAGATGCCATATGCTGCCCGGTTAAAGAAACTTCAGCTCTACTCAGTGGCATACCGCCTGTTCAGAGGTGATCTGTACCTGACGTATAAAGCCATGTCCAACCCGGAATTAATGGACATGCTGCACCTCAGAAAATCCAAATCCCATCGAGCTATGCGCTCGAGAGACTTGAACCTCAGCACTGAAATAAATAGGACATGCTGGAGGGACAGATTCATAACCCAGAGGCTCCCTTCACTCTGGAATAAAATCCCAGTCCAGGTTAGGCAGAGTCCCTCATTGACTCTCTTCAAGAGGAATCTTGATGAGTGGATGGGAGATCGTAGGTTTACCCCGGGTATCACTTCTGTGTCACTGTTAGACAGAGGCACAGTATACTAACCTCGAAAAAGGGCATAGCAAAATAAATTTAAAATGGGTGGCGAAAGCCAAACACATTCTGGCTAGGTTTATAAATGCCCTAGGGCAGATAGCCTAGTATGAACCTATGAACCTATGAACCTATACTACTACCTACAGTCCTACACAACAAACAGCAGCACGTAAACTCCTTAAAACAACCTGCACAATGAAATACAAGTTCAAACATCACAACTCAAAACACACTGTATGAAAACACATTTGATCTAGATATCTCTTACTGTTTTTATTTTCATATAACGTTTGTTGTGCATTTGTGCACACTAAAGTATAACACAACATGGGACTATGAATGACTTCTAGTCTGCAACAGCAAATGGCTAATTCTAGCTCAAATGCGCACTGTATTCAAAACATGAACATGGATCCCTGCATTCACTTCACTTGATTTATAAGGTTCTACTTAAAATAGTGTTATCATTGCCATTGCTACAGACAAATGAAATCAGGCAACCAAATTGGTTGAATAAAAACCAAGAAAAGTGCAGATAAAATGGTAAATTGTTTATTAATTGAGCACTTTCGTTTCTTATAGTAAAGAAACTTCTTCAGAATAAAATCTCTGTTTTAACAAACCTTCAAAGTCTCCTCCATTCTTACACCCACCAATGAAATTATTGAAAATGAACTAGTAAAACATCACTATTTAAAGAAACTGGCTACTATTATAGTATAAAATTGCTAAAACACAGTAAATATATTCAGATAATATTAAATGAATGCATTAATATCATAACTTATAAGTCTCACTAATGAATATGTAAAAAAATTATAAAAAACTTGAAAATGTATAAAAGATAATAATATATAAAAAATGTCATCCTCCAAATGACTTAAATCATGCTGAATACATACAAAATATATATGCGTATATATAGCATTTGCATAATTATTGCATTACACTTCCAACTGTTTCAGTTTTAGTAAACAATTAATGGAACAAGCCTCACTGATGACAGGAAATCTCCTGGCATTGCACTTCAACTGCCATTTTAATTCACACACTAAGATATTCATTTCATGCCACAAGGGAAGAGTAGTTTTTGTTTATCTGTTTTAATTTCCTGGTTCCAGTGGTTTGTCTTTCATTCAGAGGTATCAGATTGGGTACCACTATATTAGAAAGTAAAATTGAAGTAACACTTGCCATAAGCTTGCTTAAATTGTGTCACATGATGAACACAAAACACTTTACTGGGCTAGTTTCTGCAGTTAAACCAATAACGCTATATATCAGTCTGACTAAACATCATATGCTGTCTGCTACTCTGCACTATGATTTCATTCCTAAATCAATAGTTTTTCTCTAGAAAGAGACTGCTCAAAAGTAAAGCATGCAGTAGTAACAGCTCAAAAGTGACAGATATTTTCTTGAGAAAGGTGACATAGTGATGTGATAGAAAACTTTGCCTGTATGAAATACACACACACACACACACACACACACACACACACACACACACACACACACACACACACATACACACACACAATTCTCTGAAAGTTTCCTTACCTGCATGGAGTCTTCATTCTTTCTGGCCGTACCCGCCGCAGGTCCGATTCTTGTTCCCCGAACATAATCTGTTCATTGCCGTTCCTGCTCGCATTTGAACAGCCACGGCCAGCCAGAAATGCGTGAGCTCCTTATTCATGATGGGGCTGACATCATTGCGCACGTGATGATGCCAGCTCAAAAAGCATGAAAATTAAAAAACAAAATAAAAAAATTGTAAATGAAGGGTATTAGTTCACGGCGGCCCTGTGAAGAAGCCGCAGCTCCCCAGGGTGCTGCGGCTCACACTTTGGGAACCCCTGCACTAATGTTTTTATTAAAGTTTGTTGCATTAGCCTGGTGGTCTGTGGAGTTTTTCACTGCTAGTATTGTTTGATAAAGCCATTGGCAATTACTGTATGAGAGATAAGAACTATCAGCTCATAGGCAAAGGGAGTTTGAGCTTTTTGTGATACATGTTAGTAAAAATGTAATTGTACTCTGGAAAAAATATGTGATAAATTACAATAATATCAAAGTTAGAAAAATGATACACCTACAGGTTTGTGCTGATGCAGCTATGAAACAAGAAACTGAGGAATATTTAAATAACTATAATGTGATGCATGAGATACATAAAACAACTGATGAAAGAAAGATATGGACTAAAAGATTGAAGTCCTGATGCCACCGTGAGTAAAATACTAAAAACTTTGTCAGTTTCAAATTTACAAAAAGGAAATGTATATTAACCAGAAGCTTTTATAGATGAGTAGCATTTAATTAATGGGTGCCCCAAAAATCTTTTAAACAGTGAGAGAAAGGGGAAGTAGATAAAATATTGTTTTAAATGTAAAAAGGTAAAAGAAATAACTATTTAGGATTTAATTTTTCAAATGAAAGAGAAAGAAGTTAAGAAAGTGATAATGAAAATGAGGATGCTTATAGGTTCATATGTTCATAGGTGTTTACTAGGTTAACGACCACAAGGGCCTTTTTAAGCCTAGCCATGCATCCCAAATCTCTGAGAAGTTCCGATACCCTTGATAAGTGTAAGCATGGGCCTGGGAGATGAACCATTTACAGGTTACTGGTTTGCATCAGAGACATAGGAGCCAAACCAGTGATAAATTTCTGGCTTCCTATCCAATTGTCCAAGTTGCACTTGAATTGGATTAGGGAGGAACTCTGCTTTACATGGATGGAGAGCCTGTTCCATAGATGGGGTAGTCTCTGGGATATATACCTATCTCTCCAGCAGGTCCTATTTATATCACAGGGTGGTGCTGCGGTAGCGTTGTCGCCTCACAGTAAGACACCTTCCGGTTCGATTCTCAGCTAGAGCATCTTCTACATGGAGACATGCATGAATGGGCATACCTTCGTTGAAGGTTGTGCATCACGGCTGGTAACTCGGCATGTAAAAATCAACTACCAATCATTAGCGGACCGGAGTTCCGCTGTGGTGACCCCTAACCAGGAAAAGCCGAAAGACACAACAACAAGGTTTAAGACTTTAGAATGGGTAATTCTGCTACTGTTTGTTTTGTGGATATGTAGGAGGTCCATCAGACTGGGGTCTGACAATGCCCTGTATGCCAGGCATAGATCTCCCCTCAAAAGCCTGTAGGAGACAGAATATAGGGATAGGGCCTTGAGGAAGTCTGCATAGGACATATTACTTATGCCCTATATTCTTTTAGTGAGGAACCTCTGTAGACGTTCCAGTTGCTGGATATGCCTGGTTAGGTACATACCAAAGGGGGCATTGTACTCAATGATAGGTCTGATGAATGCCGAATACAGTGGACCAATAACTTCCTTGGACTTAGATAGCATACCTTTGTTTATAAGTTGTGCAACATAGAATGATTTCCTCACCACTGTAGACATGTGATGATCAAAGGCTAGATTACTATCTATGTGTGTCCCTAAGTCCCTAACTACTGGGTTAACTCTAAGAGGTGTGTTGTGAATATGAAAGTTACCAGGGATGGATGACTTCCCAAAGGATACTATTATGCATTTCTTGGCATTTATTTTTAGTCCATGGCTCTGACACCAGTTGTTTGTCTCTGTCAGCCCATCCGGGAGACCATTTGTGTTGGTGTGAGATTCAATGACAGCTTCTAATTTGCAATCATCTGCAAATTTGGATAGCCAGAGCCCGCTGACATTGGCCCTGACTTCTGAGAAGTAAATGCCAAAAAGGAGCAGTACAAGGACTGATCCGTGAGGGACTCCACTTATGAATGGCCTCTTTGTAGATGTGGACTCCCCAATTCTAACTTCCTGGGTCCTGTCCTATGAAACTGAAATTGTTGAAATACAACTACAAATGTGAATGAAGTTGAAGAAAATGATAATAAATGATAAATAATAAATTAAACATGGAACAATGAGAAAAAAATTAAAAGAATTAGACAACAAGCCTTTTCATAGAAATGTGAGAAATTGCTTGTATTTATGCAGTTGCTATTAAATAAATTGTTGTACAAGAAGAAACAGAAGATGGGGAGGAGGAATAAAAGTAATACTGAGGATGGTTACTGTGATCATGAATAAAAGGGCATTATTGTAAAGAAGATAAGGAATCAAATAAAAAAATAAATAAAATAAATGCTGAGAAGGGACAAGACAGTGTAAGTATAGTTATTATAAATGCTAATACTGCCAAGAATGATTTAAGGATTATAATTTCGAAATAGTGTCAATAGATACAAACAGCTATAATATGCCTTATTTATATTAGATTTATTAATAATCAGAAAAATCACTTATAATGTTAAAGAAAAAGGGCTTTTGACTTCAAGATGTTACAATAATTAGGCCTAGAAGTTGCCTGGCTCTGGATTTAGCCATAGAAAGGACACAGTTTAGATTAATTGTATTATTTGCATACATAAATGTGTCTGAGAGCTGACAGTATTTGAAAAAATTAAATAATACATGTTTAATTCAGATGTTATGGTTGAAGAAGATTTTAATTGCAATTTAAGAAAAAGAGAGGCACATTTAGAACGACGTTTAGAGTATGTAGGGCATTAATACAGCTGGGTTTCTTTTAATTTGGGGAAATAAAGATATTATAAGGCTATAACAGGCAATTTGAAGCTGGAGATGGATTACATTTTGTGTTTGAATATGATGGTAGAAATACAAGGAGGGAAGACTAAGGTGAGATTTTCAGACCAATGTGCTTTGTAAAGTCATAAGTAGCAATATTAATGTTACAATAAAGGAAAGAGTTGCAAGCTTAACAGACAGTATAAGTGAGTTAAAAGAAATTGATCAAATATTGAACGTTTTGTGGCAAGATCGTTCATTGAAAGAATATGGAAATATAAAATAGACTATCTGCATGAAGAAGAATATTTCATAAAGATATAAAGAGATGTATAAAGTAATGAAATCAGAATATGAGTTTTTATTAGGAAGAAAAAAACATTTTGGTGTGTTGAGAAAGGAAAAAGAATTATATAAAATAAATGATACTGAAACAGAGAAATAGAGAGAGAGAGAGAGAGAGAGAGAAAGAGAGAGAAAATTTTTAAAGGCAGGCAAGAATAAGTTAGTCCATTCTGGCTAAAAAAAAACTTAAACAATATTAATGAAAAGAACAGCTATTATGCAGGGTAATATAGTTGGGGAACAGGAAAAAAATGTCAGTTGTGAAAATTTCTTCTAAAGAAATAAATACAAACTGAAAGGGTGGTACATGCATAACCTTTTAAAATAAGTATGCAATGGTCTAAAAAATAGTCGTGGTGGTGCAGCAGTAGCATTGTTGCCTCACAGCAAGAGGTTCTCCCGTTCGATTCTCGTCGGGAGTGCCGGGAGTGCCTTCTGTGTGGAGTTTGCATGTCCTCCCCATGGGTCGAGTGGTGTTCCGAAAGACATGCGTGAATGGGCGTGCCTTCGTTGAAGGATGGGCATCGAGCTGGCAACTCGGCACCGTGAAAATCTACTGTCAATCATTACTGGACCGGAGGTCTGCTGTGGTGACCCCTAACCGGGAAAAGCCGAAAGACAACAACATGCAATGGTCTAAAACATTTAAAGTTGAAGTAGATGGTGAAAGTTTGACATTTTATAAAAATACATCTGAGAAGAATAAAAAAATGCTTACCTGTATTTTAAATGAATGTTTTTTTTGTTGGGAATATGTAATGAACATTTGCAGCCATTCCTAAGCTTTAGTTAGAAAACAGGGAAAAAGATATTGAAGACCCATTACATTAGTCAACAAAGATTGCAGGACATTAATGAAATTAATATAGGAGGAATATTAAAAGCAATTGGAGACATGATAGGTGAAGGAATGAGTAGTTTTAAGAGAAAGATTTCAAATAAATGTTACTGGTAAAAGAAACAAAAGATTTTAGGGTAAGGAATGGTACAGATCATAGAGTATTAGAATTTGAAATTAAACAAATTATTTTGTTAGTCATGCAAAGGCCACATTAATTCATTAAAATTATGAAATTATGCAGTAGGGAAAATAATTTAAGACCATGTATGAAAATATTGAAGTCATTGTAAATGTAAATGGATGGTTGGGTGAAAAAAGTTGATTTGAAAAGTGAGGGATGTCCTTTGAGTAGCATTACATTAATTTAATTATGAATTCAGCCACTGAAATAAGTAAAGCAATGTTGATTGGGCCAGCAGGAATTTGGTAGGTTCCAGATACTTTAGTAAGGTTATATGTGGATAACGTGGTGTTTTTAAGTAAGACTGTGGTGTGGGTAAAATAATTAATAGCAGAAATAACAAACAGTCTGAGGCTATTTGGGTCACTATTAAATAACACAAAATGTAAAGGCATTGGAGAACAAAATAAAGTAAAGTAATTTATTTTAATGAAACCCCTGTGTTAAGGGTAGTGTTTGTTAAAAAAAAAAGTTAGGAAACAGTATGAAATAGTATTTGAAATTTGTAGTAATAACAGTGAAGAGTGATCTGTAGAGTTTAGAATGATGAGATAGCAATGGTGAGGTAGCAATGATGCAGAATCCAAGGCAGAGGTGGTCATAATACATTGCAATACTGGAGAAGAGTTGGTGTCTGGTGCACAATTATGGATCATGAAAAAAACACAGAGAATAAAATGTTGCATGCATTATCACACACAGGCTGTAAAAGACAGTACATGGACTGACCACACCGTGCATCAGATATAACCTTACCCACACAGATTAAAGGGTAAGCAGGGTACTGTAGTTGGAGGGACACCAGTGCATCTGTAATTTGGGGTAAGGTTATAACATTAATTTGGTAGATGCTTATTCTACAAGCAGGTTGTGAAGCATGAGGGATCTCATCCTATACTGATGTATTACAACTGATGAGTGGTGACCATTGATAGTGTTCCTGTGGTGGCTTGCAGTTTTAAGGCTTGTTGCAGTCTGTGACAAGGAAAACATACAACTATAGGATCAAGTGCATGTACCTTGATGGTGGGAACCAATGGACCTTTGAGGTCCCTGACCTGGATAGCAGCTACATGCAGGGATGAAACTGCAGGTATCCATGGATGGTAACAAAAATGTAGTATTATAGGAATGTTTGTGAGCAGCTTGGTGAAGCGTCTGCGATGACTCCAGGGAATGTCACCTCCCATGACCTTGTGAGTGCAGGCAGAATGGACTGGCAGGCTGTTTGGTCATAGATGGCAATGAAGCCATCTCAGCAGCTGTCTGTGCACTGCTTGTAGGTGTAAAAAGTGTTGGTTATTCTACTTCTCTCAATTTCTCTTTGTATTTTGCACAACAGGTACCAAAGCAGTGCCAGTGGCATGGCCGAGATCTCCAGTCCTCCCAAGAGGTTCAACCATCCCCTGCATACACTCCAATCTGCCTTCTCCATGAGTGCAGTAGGGGCAGCCAGGAGAACACCTCTCCTGCCACAGGGAGTACCACAGTTCCTTCCAGAGACATTGCAGGGTGTTATCAGACCACAAAATTGATTATATAAATGGCCCAAACTTCATCAAAACAGTAAAAAATTTAGAAATTAACCAGACTTCAACGTGAATAAAATACTATTATTTTTATTAATTAAAATACATCACATAAGCACTTTCATCTCTCATGGAGACTTCTTCATATAAAATACACTCACATTCATCATCTTATTTATAAACTAAGTAAAGTTCATCAACCAATCATGAAATGCTAGTAAGTAAAACATTCCCTGTGTTAAAGGTGTACAAAGCACCTATTCCAATCACAAGTTCTTGCAAAAACATTTTTCAAAACAGAATAAACTATGAAAAATAATAAAAATACATAAAAAATACATATAGCAGATTTGTTAACATAAATGTTAAAGGAATTCAACATGATTTTTATGTATTTTATTATAGTTCATAGTTTATGTTTTGAAAAATGTTTTTGCAATTACTTGTGATTGGAATAGGTACTTTGTACACCTTTAACACAGGGATTTTTTAATTACTAGCATTTCATGATTGGTTAATGAACTTCAGCTAGTTTATAAATAAGATGATGAATGTGAGTGTATTTTATCTGAAGAAGTCTCCATGAGAGATGAAAGTGCTTATGTCATGCTATCAGACCACCCCTAAAGTATCTCAGAGGCAGTGCACTACAGAAGACCATACCCACCCTAACCCCATCATAGTGTTCCCCTCCCTTGCATGTCAATGGCCTCCCCTGCTTGTTGTCCAATCCTCTTTTTGGTTGCATGTCTCCTCCAAGCCTTAGTATGTTACCACATCCCCTGTCACTTTTTGGCTTATATGTTTGTGTGTTTACCCCTCCTTCTAACCCTCACTCTGTTATAGTATATGCACCTTCACTTACATCCTTCCCAGTTTCGTTTTTGAAAAAAGAAAAAATATGTACCTGTCCCATAAAAAAGCATACTCTCCCTACCTCTCTGCCCTCCACTCCCATTCTTACCTTTCCTGTTTCCCTTATGTATTTTCTTCTGCTTGCTGCTGCTTTATCCTTCTGTCTTCTATATCCATTCCACCCCTTTTAAGATAAAAACAGGTTCAAACTTTGCAGTTGAACCTTTACAGTGTAGCAGTTGTGTTCCTGTCCTGTGTATTAGCACAAGTGCACACACTTTGGCGTGTGAATTCTTTGTGGACATCTATTTACTTCATTGCACTCCTACCCCTGACTATGGGATTTCCTCCTTCACTGCAGTTACTGTGCAGTCCATGAGCAGATGTACTAATCAGCAGCAAACTGGGTGCAAATGTTCACCTAATTAATTGATAATTAACCTTAGCCAGGATAGCACCACAAGGTGTAGCCATGGCAGGCACACAACAATAAAGCTAGGCATGTTTCTAAATCTCAGTGAATGTCTTGTCTTCTGTATGCTGCTAATAATTTGCATACTGCTTCCTTCTATTCTTCCTGTCTTATTTCTGCAGCCCAATAGCAGAGAAGGTCAACATTTTGCCTTGATAAGTAATTGCTATTATTTTTATGTTCTTTATTTACATTTGTTTACTGTGTATAACATTGAATGAGGATGACTAACTGCAGACCTTACCTGAGTTTTATGAACTTTACAGTGCAGTAGAATTACTAAAACCAGTGTCAAAGCAATGTGTTCTAGTATATCATACGTACATTTACTATTATAACACTGCATTTATCAAAATGCTGTGTTATAATCAGACATGAAAGAAGTTAGATAATTTACAAATAGCAAACAACAAGTAAAGCAGTAACAGGAAATTATAGGATAGCCCAGTGTTAGTGGGGAAAGTAAATATGGAAAGGGTTAGTAGGTTTGAAGACTTATGTACATATTATACTCTGTACTTATGTACATATTATACTCTGTACTCTATCACTCTGCACCAATCATCTTCCTCTACATACCTAAACCTCTCCCCTGTATATTTTACCTCTTTAGTTTCTCCAATCTCATCTAGTTCCACCCATCTCCACATTCTACCTTTAGTTCAAACTCACTTTATCTATTATCCCCTATTTAACATCATCACTTTACTTCTCCATATCTACAGTCACCCTTACTCGGTACTCTTACTAAACAGTACCTACCTATCTACTACAACCTCTGCCTATCTTCTTTTTGCTTTATCTGTTCTCCTTCTTCTCCTTTTCAATCTACACCTTTCTCTGTAGGTTAACACATTACTACTTGTCCTTTACACTTATTTACTGTCACTGATTTTACTCACTTGATACTTACTACCATGTCACCTATACTTCATAACCACTTTCAAACTTATCCTTCTCTCTTCTGCTACAATAGCCTTTCTATCCATACCTTATTACATGACCTTCTATGAAAGCAGAATTTTACATGAACATAACCTTCACCTCCAACAAACTTTACCTACCTCTTGTATCAACTTCCTCAATCATAGTAATATAACTTGTTCCTCTAACTTTTTACTACCAAAATATCACAGAACATATCATATGTCATACTACTTAAACAAAAAGTATCTCTATAGCATACCAAGGATCCTTAAATGCCAATTGTACCCCCAGTGCAACCTCCTCCTACATGGTGATATTCATCCTAACCCTGGCCCTAATACTAACTGTAACTTAAATCTAAACAATACTTTACCAATACCACCAGCATTTACTAAAGCAGACAACTCCCTTCAAATAGCTCACCTGAATATTAGAAGTTTAAATAACAAAACTCACCACCTACATGCACTCCTAGACTTACATTCATTTGATATTTTATGTCTCACTGAAACTTGGCTAAAACCCTCTACTCAAGACCAGGAAATTACCCCTCCTGGCTATAATATACTTAGATATGACCGCACAAAAAAGAAAGGTGGAGGTATAGCCATTATCTATAAAGCTAATCTTAAAGTGACTCTCTATAATGAAGTTCCATCACTAGACTCCAGAGCTGAAATATTATCTATCAAACTTCAAATTAACAATAATAAATCAATCTTTCTAATTTGTTTGTACCTTCCCCCTGGAAATAATACACATATTCTTGAAAACTTACTTAACTCACTTTCTAACCAACTACCCCAAGAAACCATAATACTTGGTGACTTTAACATTGACTGGTTAACCTGCTCATCCCAGCACCCTACTAACCACATAAACCTCCATGGGTTCTCTCAATTAATAACCACTCCAACTAGAATCCACAAACCTAATAAGAAAGAAACAACTCTAGATTGGATCCTTATTAACAACCACCCTGACATCTACACACCAGGAACTCTTCCAGATAATATTAGTGACCATATGCTCACATATGTTATTAGACAAAAATTGCATATCCCAACTACACATAAACTCAAGACATCCCGCTCAAAAAAAATCTTCAATCCAGAAAAGTTCCTGGCTGAATTAAAAGCATGTGACTGGTCACCACTGACTCACCTTGAACTTAATGAGGCAGTGGCCTACTTTAATACAAACTTTCTACAGATCCTTGACTATCATGCTCCCATTCACTCTACTAGGATAAGATCCAAAACAGCACCATGTTTAACTAGACAAACGAAGAATAAAATGGTCCTGAGAAATAGAATGTGGGCTAAATGGAGAGCTACCAAATGTCCATCAGACCACCTCCTCTTTAAACAATTAAGAAATGCTACTAAGAAAGATACTCTTACAGACAAAAAGGAATTTTATCTACACCTTCAACAATCCACTCAACATACCCCTCAAAAGTTCTGGTCAAGTATTAACACACTTCTTAAACCAGGACATCCAACTACTCCTACCCCTTCAGGCTTTAACCTTAACAATTCCACCCAGATCCCTGATGCCTTTAACAAATATTTTACAGAAGTCATTCAAACCCTGGCTAATTCATTACCCTCATCCACAGTTAACTTGACAAATACCCCTAGCACCTCCTTGAATGCCTTTCACCTTCAACCTGTAGCTACATCTCTTATTTACAAACTTCTCAAGAAGCTTAAACCTTGTACTCCATCCGCTGATCTACTACCATCCGAATACCTACAAATTGCTGCAGAAGCTATAGACTACCCCATATCCATACTTATTAATAGGACTATCTCTGAGGGGAAAATTCCCACCATATGGAAAATATCTCATATAGTTCCTCTACATAAAGGTGGCTCCTCTACTGAATTCTCAAACTTTCGACCTATTGCCTTACTCTCCCCATTAGCAAAGATTATGGAAAGATGCATACACAAACAATTTCTCAACTATCTTCTACAAAACAGATTACTAGCCAATTGTCAACATGGTTTCAGACCTTCCCATAGCACTACAACTGCCCTCCTCTCTTTCACAGACACCATAAATAACAATAAAAACAACAATATTTTTTCCTCTGCTCTATTTCTAGACTTGTCAAAAGCTTTTGACATGGTTAACCATAACATACTTCTTGATAAACTAAATCAATATTCTCTTGGCTCACAAGCACTTCAATGGTTTAGGAGCTATCTCCAAAACAGGCAACAAGCAATGCTATGGGAAAACAACCTTTCTTCCTTACTACCAGTAAACATTGGAGTTCCTCAAGGCTCTATTCTAGGTCCCCTTCTTTTTTCTTTATTTATAAATGACCTACACATGAATACACCTCAAGCCATCTGCATTCAGTATGCTGATGACTCAACTTTAATCTGTTCTGCTAATAATGTGTCCTCCCTCCAGTCCCTCACCCAAACAGTCTTCCAAAATGTAGAAAAGTGGTTTATGGAACACTCCCTTCTTCTTAATGCCAAAAAAACAAAACGTCTTCTCTTCACTCCTACTCACAAATCTTCCACACCTTTCTTTACCATCTCCTCTAATAATGCTACCTGTATTAACCCAGATATGACCACATGCCTACTAGGTGTAACTATTGATAACCGTCTTAATTTTGATGACCATATTAACAACACCATTAAATCAGTTAACAAAAAATAGGTACTCTCTACCGAATTAAACCCTTTCTTACCGCAGCAGCTAGAAAGACCATTGCCCAGACCCACCTGATCTCTACCCTTTTCTATGCCACTGCTATATATACTAACTTATCAAAGAATAACTTGACCAAACTCTCTACCTGTTATAATAGTATATCTAGATTCATTTCACCTACTCCCTTTAGAACTCACCATTGTCTCAACCTCTTGCAACTTGATTGGTTAGAACTAAATAACCACTTACTCTATCAGCAACTACTTATCGTTCATAAGTCTCTTCACTACCCAGAAGCTACCCCAAGCCTTACAAAACTTATCTCACCTTATAAGAACCTAGCTACTCTACGCTCTGCTAATAAACTTCTAGTAGCCTCTACTAAATCATACAATAAAGCTGGTGACTCATTATTTGCAAACTCTGTTGGGAAAATCTGGAATCAGCTCCCTCAAGAAATAACTAACCTAAACTCCACACCCCTATTCAAAAAACACATCAAAGAATATCTTAAAACTCAGTGGCTTTGTCCTTGTACTAAACCCGACTGAAATTACTTCTCCTTTTCTCCTACCTTCCCTCACTATCCCCTAACTGTCCCTCTAAATTATATAACTAATTGATGCCAGCTACTTCTTTTATATTACATTTAAAACAATTTGTTTTATCTTCCTTCTGCATGTTTGACCATCTTGTGATATTTTCTTAGAAGTTATTATTATGCTAACTTTACTATGTTGCATTCCGGGAATTTGTATTGTTAACCAGCTGTCTTTGGTTAACTTGCCTTGTGCTTTTAACTGTTTTTTTGATTGTTACATTCTTACACAAGCCTACCATTGTACTTTTGTAATCTGCTTTGCTTTTTTGCTGTAAATTGTTTTCGTACTTCATGAAATTGGAGCTTTTCTCCCCGGGCCTCTACTGAAAACGGATATATGTCCAGCTAGACTAGCCCAGTCAACAAATGTAAAATAAATAAAATAAATAAAATAAAATAAATAAAATAAATTTACAAATTGTTTGTTTTTATCATGTGTTAGTGAGGGTTATAAAGGTGTCAATGTATAGGGTAATGAGTAGATGCAGTAGATTTGATTACTTAGGTTACATGACCTTTCTTGTTACAATAACCTTTACATTTCTCTTGCAGAACTTGTTAGAGTTTGCATCAGAAGTTAAAGTATTCCTACATTTCATTACTATGATTGGATGGGGATAGCCATAGTTTGAATGATACGTTTGAGAAGCTGGGGTCAGTAGATTGAAGTTTAGATGTTGGTGTTTGGAGAGTAGGTCCTTCTTTAGGATGGCTACTGAGGCTGTAGCATTCAGTGGTTGCTAACAGCTTCATGGTGAGTAGAGATGAGGTGTCTTAATTAAGCAATCTGAAGAGTGAGGAACTTAAGAGGACACTAGATCTGCTTTCTACAGTTAAGCATTTGGCTTTTGATCGGGTAACACAGTGATATTCCATGCACTGAGAGATGTTAATGAAAAGGAAGATTTTGTTACATGTCATTTGAAGTGTAGACATATTTTTGTGTGATGCAATGGCAAAAAACAGTAAGCCATATTCCATTTGGCTGAGTTGGATGAGTAGGACTCTTTTATTATGGGTGGCTCTTGCAGTGGAAGAGAAAAATTGGGTATTTAGATATTTTTTTGCACCCAACATAACAAGTAGTTGATCTTGGGCCTGAGTTTTTCAATGTTTGCCTGAAAACTGAGGGATTGGTTAAGACAAATCCCTGGATATCTAAAGGATGTTACAGTTTCTATGCAGTTATTGAACTGAGCAGTGATGTATAGTGCTTGAGGTCATGTTGCTAGTCTTTTATTACTGCAAAAGATCATATCTTTTGTGTGTTTCAATATAAGCTGCTTAGTCTTGAGACAATTGTTTAGATGTAGATGGCTTAGTTGTAATTGTTTTTGAATGTCTAAGTGTTTCAGACTAGATCTGTAAATCACCATGTTTTCAGTGTATAGTAGGAATTTATATAGCTCATCTGGGATTTCTTTATGAAAATGGAGAAGAACAGAGGGACTTTTATAAAGCCTTGGGGACACCAGATTATGTGTGGGATGCTTAAGACAGGGAAGACACTATTTTTACTTGGAAGGTTCTATAGGTGAGAAAATCTTGGAAACACTGTGTGGCCTGCAGATAGATTCCAATGATCAACAGGTGAATTAGTGGATTGGTGAGGTCAGCCATGTCATAGACCTGAATTAAATCAATGAAGATTGTGCCTCTTACGTGTCCTTTATTCATATTGCAGAGAATATGGTCTCTTAGGGTGCATAGACAAGTCAAAGCCTGATCTCATGCTGTTTATTATAGGTTCATAGGTTCATAGGTAGGTACTAGGCTATTGGCCCTAGGGCCTATACAAGCCTAGCCAAAAATGTATCCTGGCTTTCACCACCCAAGAAAATTATTTTCCTGTGCCCCTGTCAAGCAGAACCACAGAAGTGATCCCCGGGGTGAATTTCCTATTACCCATCCAATCATCAAGATTTTTCTTGAAGAGTGCTAATGAGGAGCTCTGTTTGACATAGATAGGTAGTCTGTTTCAGAGTATGGGAAGTTTCTGGGACAGGAATCTATCCCTCCAGCATGCTCTGTTTATTGTGGAGACAAGGTTTAGGTCCCTAGAGTGTGTAGCTCGGAGGAATTGGGATTTCTTTAAGTGGAGCATGTCCAATAGCTCTGGGTTTGACATAGCTTTGTATGTTAGGCAGAGATCACCTCTGAGTAGGCGATATGCAACAGAGTAAAGCTGGAGTTTTTTAAGACGGTCTGTGTAAGGCATCTGTTTGAGGCCAGTAATCCTCTTTGTGAGGTATTTTTGCGGCCTTTCCAGTTGTTGTAGATGTCTTGTGAGGTACATACCAAAAGGGGCGTTGTACTCTATAATGGGTCTAATGAGTGATGAGTAGAGGGGAACAATGACCTCTTTTTTTCTGGATGAGAAACCTTTTGTGATGAGGTGTGCCATGTAGAAGGATTTCCTGACCACTTTGGCGATGTGATTATCAAAGGAGAGACTACTGTCCACCTGTGTCCCAAGGTCTCTTATTACATTTTCGGTGTTAAGTAGACTACCGTCTATGTGGTAGTTCATGGGTACAGAATTTTTACCAAAGGGGATGACAATGCACTTTTTGGCATTGAGCTTGAGACCATGTCTTTGACACCAGGCATCTGTCTCAGTGAGGCCCTTTTGTAGGATGTCCACATCGTTAGGAGTTTCATTTATGGCTCCTAGTTTGCAGTCATCTGCGAATTTAGTTAGCCAAAGACCTTCTGTGTTAGCCTGTACTTCAGAGGAGTAGATACCAAACAGGAGAGGACCCAGGACTGAACCCTGTGGTACTCCACTTGTCACTGGTCTGAAGTCTGATTTGGATTCTGCTACTTTCACAGTGTGGGTTCTTTCAGTAAGCCAGTTGGCAACCCATCTTGTGAAATAGGGATTTATACCTAGTTTAGAGAGTTTATCTATAATTCCAGAGTGGGGGATGGTGTTGAACACCTTGGCGAGATCTAGATAGGCTGTGTGAACCATCTTACCCTCATCTATGGCTTTGGTGACTACTTCAAAGAAGTCTGTCAGGTTTAGGAGACATGATCTGCCTTTTACAAACCCAAACTGTGTGGGGATCAGGGTTTGGAGATCTCCAATGTCTTTGTTTATGAGTTCCATGATGATACATTCCATGGCCTTGCAGACGAGGCTCGTCAGGCTAATGGGGCGGTAGTTCCCGGGGTCTGTTGTGGCCCCCCCCTTTGTGGAGTGGGATAACTGTCACGGTGCACCATTCAATGGGCACAAAGCCTGAGGTGAGGCTATGATTGAACATGGTACTTAGGTGGGGTGCCAGTTCATTCTGTAGTTCATGTAGAAGGCAGCCTGGGATGTTGTCAGGTCCCATGGATGCTGTGTTCTTGGCTTTGGAGAGTGAAGTTTTTACCTGTGCAGCTATGATTACAGGAACTTTGCATTCTTCCGGTATAAAGATGGGCCCTTTAGGGGGTGAGAGGGTGGTAAAGTTAGCACTGAACCTATCTGCCAGGATATTGGCAATATCAGTTGGTTCTGTATATTTAGTGTCATTGTGCTGTAACTCAGAGCAGATCTGAGTGTTGCCATTGAGATTTGTGACATAGCTATAGAATGCTTTGTGGTTGTCTTTAGAATCAGTGGCAATTTTGTTTTCATAACTAGCTTTGGAGGATTTTATGAGGGATCTCAGCTTCTTACTGAGGCTGACCAGGGAATTCCTCCAATCATGGGATTTTACTCTTTTTTGCAACAGTTTCTTTCTTCTGTTGTAGAGTTTGTTTATGACAGAAGACCACCAGACTGGCTTCCTTTTTTTGGAGGATAGCATCTTGGTTCTGTCAGGGATAGCACGATCCATGCACTCGTGTAAGTGCTTATAAAGTGCATCTGTGTAGGATTCAGCAGTCATACCTCTATTGTCCACCTGCATGGGTGTCATGAAGTTTGCCACTTCTGTCTTAAGAAGCGTAAAGTTGGCTTTGGAGAAATTTTTTACGGTTGTTTTCCTAATGGGGGGTGGGAGAGGGATGTGGATGTCTAGGGTGATTAGCTTGTGGTCGGATCTGACCAATGAGGAGCTGACCTCTGGTGTTGAACACCGGTCACCCATGTTGGTGATGACCAGGTCTAGGATATTGCTGCCTCTGGTGGGGGTGTGGATATGTTGATCCAAAGTGTTGGAATTGATGATTTCCAGAAAACGTTCAGCGAAAGAGTTGGTACATGAGTAGTTTTCCCAGTTAATGGTAGGGTAGTTGAAATCACCCATTATTAGAGTGTTGGGTTGTACCTTAATATTTTTCAGTGTATCAAGAAAAGACGAGTGGGAATCCTGGGGAATGGTGGGGGGGGGTCTGTAGAAAGCTACAATCTGGATTGCGGTTTTGCCCAGAGTTAGTTGAACTTGGATAATCTCGGAATCATTATGCTGAGCAACTAGCTTGGAAGTGTGGATATCCTTAATGAATATGGACACGCCTCCACCTTTAGTGTTTCGGTCTGGGTTTGGTGGCCGAAAGGTGTGGTATGAATTATAGCCTGGTAATGCAAGGGTGCTCTCTGGAGCTTTGAACCAGGTTTCTGTCACTGCTCAGATGTCAATGTTCTCCATTTTAAGGAGTGCCTCAAGTGAGTGCATTTTGAGGTTTAGACTTCTAGCATTGAGTAGCATTACCCTCAGATTTTGCTTGCTTGTACCTGTTATGGTGGTGAATTTGTCATTTGAACCTTGCCTAAAAATGGCACTATAGGGGCGGCAAGAGCCTTTGCCAGTATCCAGAATCCCAAGGGCGACAGGTGCAGGCCATCTCTGGCAAAGCAGCGTGGTCTGTCGATCATGTCATCCCAGGCAGACAGATACTGGATTCCCTTAGAATGACACCAGAAGCTTAGCCAATTGCTGAAGTCAATCATTTTGTCCTTGTACTGTGGTGTCATTCTGGGTGATGGCAGGATGCTACTCAGGGCTAGGGTCATACCGGCCTGGGCTACAAGATCAGAGAGCTCCTCCATGTCTCTTTTCATGTAGTCCAGGGAGGTACGTCTCAGGTCATTCACACCAACATGGACAATGACAAGGTCATATTTGTACTTGCTGTGGAGTGACCTGAGTGCGTGCGTTATGTGGCAGATCCTGGCACCTGACAGGCAGCTGACAGTAACTTTTTCCTTGTTTAGCGTGATGAGTGGAACATCAGTGTGCCTGTCTATAGAGTCACCTATGACTAGAGTGTTGGGTACGTTATGCCTTATGGGCTGTAGTTGAGTGGCACACTGAGTATGTGGACTATGTGTCATTTGGGTTGTGTTGGGGGGTGGAGGTTGCTTGCATTTTTGCTTTGGAGGTCTCTGTTGTTTGGGCAGATTAGTACAGAGAGTCTCCGTGAATGTAGGTGTGTGTTTTGTGGTTCTGTGTGTGTGTTTTGGTGGTGTAGGTTTTGAGGGACTACGTGATGAGTATGGTACGATGCAAGTGTTTACCTTCTCCTCTTGACTGTCTAGGCCTGTCTTTGGTAAAGAGAGCTTTGCTTCCAGTTTGGCTATATAAGTGCATCTCTCACAGGTCGTAGTGTTGGGTGGTAGAAGGAGAGGGTTGTCTGTGTACATGAGGCAATTGCTGCATTGTCCCAAGATGCCCAGATTCATCAGGTAGACAGGAGAAAACACCGGGAGCTGACCTTTAGACATGCCTGAATAGGTGCTTATTTATTAAGTACTAAAAACTGTTTTCCTCTAGACAAGTGAGGAAAGTTGAGTGCTGTAGTAATTTGTAACTTATTTAGTGCTTACAATGAGTTCTGAACAAGTGCTGATATCAAAGAAATGGATGAGTGCTAAAACTAAAAAGCTGGTTAGTTGCAAGGGAAATTTTGAAAAACAGACTTTATGGTGCCAGGAATAGTTTAACCCCAGTTAAGTGTGGGGGGGGGGGCTTAGGAGCTCACAAACAGTCCTGGACACAGCAAATCCGTATCTGACCTGCCACAGGAAAGGGGGGAAGCAAGCTTAGAATTTTTTTTTCCAGTAAAGTGGAAATGGAGAAAGCTGGAACAGAAGTTAATTCAAAGTTAAGAATCTGAGTGGGTTGGCCTTCACAAATGTTCTCTATTAGATTGAGTGAACTAATGACACTAGACTGGGAGGAGTGTCACAGATCAAATATACAGTATGGGCGGGCAACTGCAAAGCCACCATAAGAACACACAATACTAGGGTGCTTGGGTGGGAAAAAATTACAGTTCCTAGCTGTAGCCACTAAATGAAAGTTTTAATCAGATCAAGGAGCAGACTAGAGAATGCTTTTAGCAGACAAAAATGCACAGAAAATTTCGTCTAGAGCAATCACAAACAGAGAATACAATTCTCAGTATGAAAAAGCAGTTTACAGTTAAGCAATGTTAAAACAGTTTAAAACAGTACATAAATGCAGTGAAACAATAAAAAAAATCTTTATAACAGTGCAAAAATATAGTAGATCAACTGTATAGCACAATTATAAGGGTTTCAGAAGTGCAATTCAGTGAAATAAGTGTAAGAAATAACTTAGCCTGCTATTGGAATCTTAAGGAATTTCCACTTATGCAATGCAATCCAGAGCCTGACAATACAAGCAGAGCCTTTATAAGACACAGGGTTTATATAGCAGTAAGAATGGAAGAGTTGGGAAGATGAGATTACTCCTCAGCTCCTGCTATTACCCAATCACTCGTACTACAGAAGGTCAGGAGGCCTTGTTACTCTCAATAATGAAGACAATCAGCAGAAAATGGCTGCCAGAAACACAAACAAAACTTCCAGCCTACACAACAGGCCTCTATCAAGATTATGCCACCTGAGCAGAACACAGAAACCTCACTTTAAAAGCATAGAAAGAACACCCATAAAGTGAAAATCCAAGTCTCAGTATGAAAAAGCAGTTTACAATTTAGTAATTTAAATAAAAAAAAACAATTATAGTAATGCACACTATTACAGTTCCTAGCTGTGGCCACTAAATGAAAGTTTTAAACAGATCAAGGAGCAGACTAGAGAATGCTTTTAACAGACATAAATGCACAGAAAATTTCGGCTAGAGCAATCACAAACAGAAAATGCAACTCTCAGTATGAAAAAGCAGTTTACAGTTAAGTAATGTTAAAACAGTTTAAAACAGTACATAAATGCAGTGAAACAATAAAAAAAAGCTTTATAACAGTGCAAAAATATAGTAGATCAACTGTATAGCATAATTATGTGTTTCAGAAGTGCAATTCAGTGAAATAAGTGTAAGAAATAACTTAGCCTGCTCTTGGAATCTTAAGTAATTCCACTTATGCAATGCAATCCAGAGCCTGACATAGCAAATTATATGTTTGGAGGTGAAGGATGTCATTGTACCCCTATACTCCTCCCTCATCAGACCCATGATTGAGTACAATGCCCCATTTGGTATGTACCTCACCCGGCATTTGCAACAGCTGGAGAGACCACAAAAGTACCTCACCAAGAGGATCAAGGGTCTTCAACATATGTCTTATTCTGCCAGACTAAAGAAACTTCAGCTCTATTCAGTAGCATACCGCCTGCTCAGAGGTGATCTCTGCCTGACGTACAAGGCCATGTCCAATCAGGATCTGATGGACATGCTCCACCTCAAAAAATCCAAATCCATCAGGAACACGAGAGCTAAAGACTTAAACCTCGGCACAAGTATGAATAGGACATGATGGAGGGATAGATTCATAACCCAGAGCCTTCCCATGCTTTGGAACAGGATCCCAGTTCGTATTAGGCAGAGCCCCTCACTGACTCTCTTCAAGAGAAATCTTGATGAGTGGATGGGAGATCGTAAGTTTACCCCAGGGGTCACATCTGTGTCACTGCTAGACAGGGGCACAGTAAACTAATTCTATTATATAAGGGGACCTTCATTGTGTCACTACTAGACAGAGGCACAGTATTCTAAATTTATTCTGTACATTTTTTGTACCATTTCATGGGGTGGCAAAAGCCACATCACTATGGCTAGGCTTACAAATGCCCCAGGGCAGATAGCCTAGTACTATACTATGAAACTATGAAACTATAAAAGTTATTACTAATAAGTTTTTCCAGGATCTTGAGCATTGTGGGCAGTACTGAAACTGGTCAGAATGACTGATGCTGGTAGGTTTTGGAATTCATAGCCCTGGAATGTCATAGGCACATGTCCAGCTATAAGGCATTATGTTTGTTGGTAGACAAAGGGTTTTACTACAAGAGGTCAATTCCCAAGTGCTCGAAAACCACTGTTCAAAACCAGGGATTAAAGCATCTTGTAGCTCATGTAGTCTGTTACCCACGCTCAAACTTGAATATGAATTCGGGCAAGCAGCTGCTGTACCTTACTTGAGAACATTGTTATAGTCTGAGTGAGGTAAATGCAGCATGCATGGGTAGGGGGAAGGAGGGACAGGAAATGCAGATTAGGGTAGCAATCAGGAAGGGAATTTAGGGATCAGGAATGGAAGGGGAATTTTAGAGGAAGAGAGTGGCAGGGGCATTTCACGGCTAGGAACTGGGAAGGGAGTTTTTGGTTTAGGGAATGGGAGAGGAATTTCAGGGTTGGGGAGACTGGAAGGGGAGATTCATGGTCATGGAAGAGAAAGGGGGCTTTAGGGAGAGGGAAGGGAGTTTTAGGGTTAGGAAGTGGGAGGAGTGTTTTAGGGCAAGGAAGTGAGAAGGGAACTTTAGGGTTAGGGAGGGAGGTGGAGTTTTAGGGTAAGTTAGTGATGACTTGGGTTATGAACTAGGCAGGAGTTTTAGGGTTAGAAAAAGGGCTCTAGTATGGCTGTACAGATTTGTAGGGTCAGGTGTTGAGAGGGTCTAAGTAGTTATGGGAGATCAAGCTAGTGGGAGTTAAAGCACTTGCTTTTTTGAACAAGTGGCAGTGAGTATATGTACCGTGATCTATTAGCATGCAAGCACTTGTATTAGACACTAGGCAAAGGTTATAAATACACACACACACACACACGCACACACACACACACACACACACACACACACACACACACACACACACACACACACACACACATATATATATATATATATATATATATATATATGTATGTATAATGTGTGTGTGTGTGTGTGTGTATATGTGTGTGTGTGTGTGTGTGTGTGTGTGTGTGTGTGTGTGTGTGTGTGTGTGTGTGTGAGTTAGAGGAGTAAGTAAGAATTTTCTGCAGTGGTATATGAACCACGGACAGAGACTGTCAGTGCAGTCAGGAAAGTTAAGTTGTATTTGCTCCAGCAATGGGGTAATATATTTAGCTGTTACTTTCCTGAAGTAAAAGAGTGGTATGTCTTCTGGAGGGATTGATTCTGTGTGGGGAATGGAATGATGTTTTGATGGAGATTAGGGTAAGTCAGTGAATTAATTGAGGATGTCTGAAGGAAATGAAATAGTGGATTGAAAACTATGTAGCTTTGGGAAGAGGTATCTTTAGGGGTCCTACTTGTTATGTTGTTTACTTCCTGACAGATTTTTTGGGTGAGTTTAAGATCTAGGTTTATCTGGATAACTATGTATGTCTTTGTGCCTTTGAATCATCTGTTAATATTCTATACAGTGATTAAGGTTGATAGATCTTGTTTCCATCTTTCCCAGTATTCATTAAAGAATTTGCATCGTTTAAAGTTATTTGATTAGACAGTCTGCGTTAGAGTATTTGAAATATCTGGTAATTAAGGGGAAGTGAGTGTTTTAAAGGGGGAAAGTTCTGTGAGTTGTATAAAGGGTGTGTTTGCATCTGTAATGCTGGGCACTGGAGACCATTTCTTATATTTTCGTCTTTCGCCTTAATGAAGTACTTTATTCTTTTGGAAATATATCTTCCTGACATTATGTGCCTAGAGCCTTATGTTAAACATTTTTTTTTACATTCAAGTAATTTCTCTGTCAAAACTTGCCAGATTCCTTCTGCAGTTTTTCCACTGAATGCATCACTCTTCTTAGTTATACAGTGTCTCTATTACTTCCATATAATCTGTTATTAATCTTCTGTGCATTTGATTTCAGTTTTGAAAAAATACTATGTAACAATTTAACCTTTATAACCCTATGATCACTGCACATCAGCTGTGGTAAGTCTTGACATGAAGTAACAGTCATTTCCTTAGAACACAAACATTTTTTTCAGACATTCCATTCTCAGGTAGGATTTTTTGCAATCTGAAGCAATTGTTGTTCCTGAACATATGATGTAAATAATTTTCTTACTAATGTTGTTGAATCAATATTATTCCAGTTTGTTCCTGATAATTTAAGTCCCTAGCAATTATTATTCTTCCCTCCTGTGTTTCATGCAAGAAATGTATGAATTTCTCTAGGTCATCAGCACTAGACTTTGGTGGTCTATACACTTCAACAATAGTTATATGTTCTGGGGTTGTCTTTATTGTCACAGTTACACAATCTATAGCATTTGTGTTAGCACTGAACCTGTAATGATCACAGGTCTCATGACAATCTTTAATCCCTATCATAATACCAACATCTGATATTTTGTTAGAATGTTTGTTACAGCAAAAACATTTATAACCCTGACAGAACCAGTTTCCAGTCATTGTTCTTTAACCATGTTTCATAAACAATAACAACATCAGTCTTGTTAGAATGTAGCACTTTTTCCAAAAAATTCTTATTAATGCTCCTAGCATTAACAGCCATCAGAGATAAATCAAGTGTTGCTATCTGTGAACTGTTCTACCTGGCAAAAATCCTGTCTGGTATTTGTCAAGTATTGTAGTATAACCGCTACAATATTTCTCTTCCCTGATCTTGATAGTGCGCACTAGCCTGTACAAAAATGTCTACCCAGAATTAGGCTCGGATGCCTGATACATTGCCCATTTTAAAATGGGACATTTTTTTCATGCAGGTACATATCCAAACAGTCTTTTCATACATGGTGACCCGGCTCTCCTTTCTCTATGTGGTTTGTGAAAAATATGTCAACACCTGTACAAGCTATTCTATGTAAGAGGGCTGTAAGTTCCCTACTAACAGTCAAAAATTTCTTTTAGATGACATAATTTGAACCAACATGAAAAAATAAAGGTCTGTGCTTCTTTACATTAAGGCATACTAAGGCCTTTCTCATATCCTGCATTTTTTTGTTCCTGACAAGCAAAACACTATTTGATGTTCATTATCTTCAGTGCAAATGTAATTATCAGTTCCTCTAATAACTGAATCTCCTTTTATAAGTATATCACTTCTGATCCGATCATGGAAGTGATGTTAACTGGTTATGAGTTGATTATGAGGTCAATGAGAGTGTGGTAGTTAATTTTATAGTCATGTCGGGTAAGTTCATGTACTAGTATTAGGTTAAGGTCAGCTAGGAATTCAGATATAGCTTAGGGGGTGGGACCCAGGCAATATAGGGTGAAGTCCCTGGGTATAATGGTGTGTTTGTTTTTTTTGGTATGTCACTCATAATATTTTGCATTAGAGTTGGGAATTTGTCTATGGAGAAGGGTGGTAAGAGGTGTGCAGTTGATAGGTATAATGCTAGGTATATAGTTTGACAAGCAGCCAGTTAAGTTTATGGTTTGAGGTAGTACTGGCCAGGGTCACTATAAAGATGTCAATGGTATATCTATATAGTAATATTGCATCCTGCTTTTTTACCTGGATAGGCATCAAATATGCATGTGTAACCAGACAGGAGGTGGGAAATGTTGGGGTGGTCATTTTTAGCCAAGATTCAGGGATTCTGCCTATGGCTGGTGTGTGACTGGTGAGAAAAGCACTGATCTCATCTAACTTGTTTCTAATATGTTTCTCATTAAGCAGGGTACTTGTAAGAGTGCTGTTGATTTGTTGTGGTAGGTGACTGACGAATTATTGGCCTGGATATTGTACATTGTTGGTGAGATTATTAAGAAGGCAAAAATGTTGATGTAAACTAGTGGGAATGTTATAGGAATGAAAATTTTGAATATGGTTAAGTTGCAACAGCCGTGTTATTATACAGGGTAAAAGGCTAGTTAGTAGAGAGTTAGTGAGTTATAGGTTTCATTAATGTTGCTGTTTATGGCTGAACTGGAGATAAATGGGTTGATTTGGATGTCGTTATTTTTGTATGGGGGGTGTGGAATACAGTGCTTTTGGTGTTTGGAGGTGGAAGTGGAGACAGTTTGGATATTAGTGGCAATGTCTTTATCAGTTAATGCAGTGGGTTAATGTTGGGGTTTCATGCGCTAAAGATGCAGAGTTTAACTCTGTTATAGAGAGGGGATGGCATAATGGCTAAGGTCCTTACATTATTGACACAAGGTACAGAGTTTGATTCTGATTGTGGTTATTAGCAAGGCTTAAAATAACCAGTCAGGGCAGTTAGCCTAATATTTTCCTACAGACTTGTACTGCAGTGCTTGCATTAAGTACTCTGCTCCATAAATAGCTAGGTAGGAGTTCTAGTCTCACTGCGGTCAAGATTGTGTGTATGTGTTCACTTGGTTGACATTTGAGAAAGCATTTCCAGACAATATTCCAGAATGCCTTATAAATAGCATGAAACTGACCTATCAGTCCCTCTGGAATTGCTATTTAAATGTAGCATCTAAACAGGGTTTATGCCTCATAAATGCAGAACAGCAACAGACATCCCTTTGCACAAAGTGGGACCATCAACAGACCCTAGAAACTACAGACCCATAAGTCTCACTAGTCTCATATGCAAAGCCATGGAAAAAATTATCATGGAATTGATCAATAATGATATAGTAAACTTCCAGACATTGTCAAGGGCAGGCTATACCTACTCAACCTGCTGGACTTCTTTAAGAAGGTCACCAAAGCAATGGATGAGGGCAAGATGGATCACACTCCAAACCTTTATCTGGCCAAGACATTTGGCACAATATTCCATTTGGGCATTGTTGCCAAACTCAGGAGGTTAGGTACAAACCCATATGCCACCCAGTGGATAGCCAACTGGCTCACAGACAGGACCCAGGAACTTAGAATTGGGAAGTCCACTTCTACAAAGAGGCCAGTCACACGTGGAGTCCAACAAGGATCGGTCCTGGGACTGCTTCTTTTTGGAATTTACTTCTCTGAAGTCAAGGCCAATGTCAATGTTCTCTGGCTGACTAAATTTGCAGATGATTGCAAATTAGGAGCTGTCATTGAATCCAACACTGACACAAATGTTCTCCAGCAAGGGCTGACACAGGCAGACAACTGGTGTCAGACCCATGGACTAAAACTAAATGCCATGAAATGCATAATAGTATCCTTTGGGAAGTCATCCACCCCTGGTAGCTACCATATTGACAATGCACCCCTTAGAGTTGACCCTGTAGTCAGGGACTTAGGGACACACACAGACAGTAATCTAGGCTTTGACCATCACATGTCTATACTAGTGAGGAAATCATTATATGTTGCACAACCTATAAACAAAGGTATGGCATCTAGGTCTGAAGAAGTCATTGTTCCAGTGCATTCAGCATTCATCAGACATATCATTGAGTACAATGACCCCTTTGATATGTACCTAACCAGGCATATACAACAATTGGAATGTCCACGGAGGTTCCTTGCTAAAAGAATACAGGGAGAAAGTAACATGTCTTATGCAGACTGCCTCAAGGCCCTATCCCTGTATTCTGTGTCCTACAGGCTGTTGAGGACAGATTTGTGCCTGGCATACAGGGCATTGTCACACCCCACTCTGATGGACCTCCTGCATATTTTCAAACAAACAGCACCAGACTTACCCATTCTAAAGACTTAAACCTTGCCTGTGATATAAATAGAACCTGCTGGAGAGACAGATATGTGTCCTGGAGACTAGCCATCTCTGGAACAGACTCCCCATCTATGTAAAATAGAGTTTCTCCCTAACCCAATTCAAGTGTAACTTGGACAATTGGGAAGGGAACAGGGAATATATCCCTGGCTTGGCACCTGTGTGTCTAATGGACACAGGCAGCCTGCAGATGGTTCATATCCCAAGCCCCTGCTTGCACTTATCCAAGGATACCAGAACGTGTCAGAGATTTGGGATGCATGGCTAGGCTTAAAAAGGTCATTGTGGTCATTAGCCTAGTAAACGCCTATGAACTTATGAACGTATGTGTTGCTCTTTAAGTGGGGGATATTAGATTGGTATAAGTGGGTATATCAGGGAATGTTTAAATTGCAGAAATCAAGGGAGCTACGGAATTGGAGATGGAATGGGAATGAAAGGGTAACAGCCGCTATACTAATGGCAGTCAATCAGTCTGAGCATGCACACAATGATCAGTTCCACATACCTCTCAACTGTACAGAATTTCGCAAAATGTCCAGATTTTTGCCTCATATTTTTGGTCTTTTTTCATAAAATTGTGTTTTTCTAGCAAATTAGTGGCAAATCATTAAATATTTAAGTTAGAAAATAATGAGAGACATTTGAGTTTCAGACTTCATAGCCTTCAGAAAATTCATTGTTTGTCTTTTTTCGGCCACAGCAGGGTCACCACAGCGGAAGTCTGGTCTGCTAATGATTGGCAGTAGATTTTTTTTTTATGGTGCCAAGTTGCCAGCCCAACGCCCAACCTTCAACTAAGGCACGCCCATTCACGCATATCTTTCGAACACCACTCGACCGTGGGGAGGACATGCAGACTCCACACAGAAGGCACTCCAGCCAAGAATTGATCAGGAGAACCTCTTGCTGTGAGGCAACAACGCTACTGCTGCACCACCGCGGCTTGTGCCAGCCTTCAGAAAATTTATGCTAATGCAAAACCTGTTATTCTATCAACTTTCTAAGAATTTGTAAGAGCAATATTTAAAAATTGTCCCTATTTTGGACTTTTGCCCCATATTTATTTATGAGTTGTCCATATTTCTTGCTCTGACAGGTTAAGAGATATGCCTCAGAACATCAAGCTTTGTTATGAAGTGATCCTCTGCACTGGTAATTGAATTGACTCCTATTTCACTGTAGTACTTGTTTTTTTTTTTCTCTGCAGCCTTCAGAATTATATATATTGTTATCCTTTTCACTGTGCCTCAGGCTGCAAACCCTTGCTTAACAGAAGTAAGTTTCTTGTTGCTTCAATTTATACATCACTTCCCCACCTCCTGCATACAGACAGCACCCCAGAACAACACAGATATGAATATCTTCCTGCTGTGATTTTTGCCTGAGGCAAGAGAATGGGATTAACCCTACCACCTACATGCATATTTCTCCCTGTCAGTAGTTAACTGGCATGGATGCAGGAAATCCCTTCTACAGCACTAAATAAGCTACAAATTACTACAGCACTCAACCTTCCTCTTTACCTAGAGGAAAACAGTTTTTGTACTTACTTTCCTCACTTGCTTAGAGAAAAACAGCTCTTATACTCACTTTCTTCACTTGTCTAGAGGGAAGTAGTTTTTTATTCAGGAATGTCCAAGGGTCAGCTCCCAGTGTTCTCTCCTGTCTATATGATAAATCTGGGCATCTTCAGGCAATGTAGCAATTGCCTCATGTACACAGACAACCCTCCTCCTTCCACCCAACACCACAACCTGTGAGAGATGCACTTATCTAGCCAAACTGGAGATAAAGCTCTCTCCAACCAAGACTGAACTTGACAGTCAAGAGGAGAAGATAAACACTTGCATCACACCACACTCATCACAATAGTCCCACTAAACCTACACCACCAAAATCCACACAAAGAAACACAAAAACATGCGTGGAGGCTCTCAATAATAATCTGCTCAAGCAACAGAGACCTCTAAAGCAGAAATGCAAGTAACCTCCACCACAAACACAACCCAAATGACACATAGCCCACAGACTCAGTGTGCCAATAAACCACAGCCCATAAGGCAAAACAACATACCCAACACACTAGTCATAGGTGACTCTATAGTCAGGCACACTGATGTCCCACTCACCAGGCTAAACAAGGAGAAGGTTACTGTCAGCTGCCTGTCAGATGCCAGGATCCGCCACATAACCCACGCACTCAGGTCACCCCACAACATGTACAAATATGACTCTGTCATTGTCCATGTTGGTGTGAATGACCTGAGATGTAGCTCCCTGGACTACATGAAAAGAGACATGGAAGAGTTCTCTGATCTTGTAGCCCAGGCAGGTATGACCCTAGCCCTGAGTAGCATCCTGCCATCACCCAGAATGATACCGCAGTAGAAGGACAAAATGATTGACTTCAACAATTGGCTAAGCTTCTGGTGTCATTCTAAGGGGATCCAGTATCTGTCGGCCTAGGACAACATGGTCGACAGACCACGATGCTTTGCCGGAGATGGCCTGCACCTGTCGCCCCTGGGATTCCAGATACTGGCTAAGGGTCTTGCCGCCCCTATAGTGCCTTTTTTTAGGCAAGGTGCAAATGACAAATTCACCACCATAACAGGAACAGGCAAACAAAAACTGAGAGTAATGCCACTCAATTCTAGAAGTCTAAATCTCAAAATGCACTCACTCTAGGCACTCCTTAAAATGGAGAACATCGATATCTGTGCAGTGACTGAGACCTGGTTCAAGGTTCTAGAAAGCACCCCTGCATTACCAGGCTATAACTCATACCACACTTTTCGGCCATCTAACATGGACCAGAACACCAAAGGCGGAGGTGTGTCCATATTCATTAAGGATATCCACACCTCCAGGCTAGTTGCGCAGCATAATGCATCTGAGGTTATCCAAGTGCAACTAACTCTGGGCAAAACTCCAATCCAAATTGTAGCTTGCTACAGATCCTCCACCATGCCCCAGGATTCCCACTCCTCTTTTCTTGATATACTATAAAATATTAGGGTTTAACCAAACACCCTAATAATGGGCGATTTCAAATACCCCACCATTAACTGGGAAAACTACTCATGTACCAACTCTTTTGCTCAGCGCTTTCTGGAATTCATAAATTCCAATGCCTTGGATCAATTTACCCACACCCCCACCAGGGGCAACAATATCCTAGACCTAGTCATTACCAACATGAGTGACTGGTGTTCCACACCTGAAGATAACTCCTTGTTAGTCAGATCCAATCATAAGCTAATCACCCTAGGTATTTGCATCCCGCTCCCACCCACCATTAAGGAAACCATGGTAAAAAATTTCTGCAAAGCCAACTTCATGCTTCTTAAGACAGAAGTGGCAAACTTCATGATACCCATGCAGATGAACAATACAGTTATGACTGCTGAATCCTACACAAATGCACTTTATAAGCACTTACATGAGTGCATGGATTCTGCTATCCCAAACAGAACCAAGACGCTATCCCCCCAAAAAAGGAAGCCAATCTGGTGGTCCCCTGCCATTAACAAACTCTACAACAGAAGGAAGAAACTGTTGCAATAGAGAGTAAAATCCCATGAGTGGAGGAGCTCCCTGGTCAGCCTCAGTAACAAGCTGAAATCCCTTATAAGATCCTCCAAAGCTAGCTACAAAAACAAAATCACCGCTGATTCTAAGGGCAACCACAAAGCATTCTATAGCTATATCAAGAATCTCAAGTGGCAACACCCAGATCTGCTCTGAGTTACAACACAATCACATGAAAATTACAGAACCAACTGATATTGCCAACACCCTGGCAGATAGGTATTTTACCCCCTTCTCACCACCTAAAGGGCCCATATCTATACAGGAAGAATGCAGAGTTCTTGTAATCACATCTATGGAGGTAAAAGCTGCACTCTTTAAAACCAAAAACACAGCATCCATGGGACTGGACAACATCAGGCTGCATTTTACACGAACTTCAGAATGAACTGGCTCCCCACCTAAGCACCACTTTCAATCATAGTCTCACATCAGGCTTTATGCCCACTGAATGGTGCACAGTAACAGTTATCCCACTCCACAAATGGGGAGTCACCACTGATCCTGGGAACTATCACCCTATTAGCCTGATGAGCCTGGTCTGCAAGGCCATGGAATGTATCATCATGGAACTCATAAACAAAGACCTTGGTAACCTCCAAACTCTGGACCCCACCCAGTTCGGGGTTGTGAAAGGCAGATCATGCCTTCTGAACCTGATTGACTTCTTTGAGGCAGACACCAAAGCTGTAGATGAGGCTAACGTGGTTCACACAGCCTATCTTGACCTCGCCAAGGCTTTCGGCACCATCCCCCATTCTGGAATTATAGCTAAACTAACTAAATGAGGTATAAATCCCTATGACACAAGATGGGTTTCCAACTGGCTCACTGACAGAACCCACACTGTAAAAGTTGCAGACTCCAAATCTGACTTCAAACCAGTGACAAGTGGAGTACCACAGGGTTCAGTCCTGAAACTCTCCTGTTTGGTATCTACTTCTGTGAAGTACAGGCTAACACAGAAGACCTCTGGCTAATGAAGTTCACAGATGACTGCAAACTAGGAGCCATAGTCGAGTCCCCAAATGATGTGGACATCCTACAGATGGGCTCACTGAGACAGATGTCTGGTGTCAGAGGCATGGCATCAAGCTCAATGCCAAAAAGTGCATTGTCATCCCCTTTGGTAAAAACTCTGTACCCATGAACTACCACATAAACGGCAGTCTACTTAATGCCGAATGTGTGATAAAAGATCTTGGGACACAGGTGGACAGTAGTCTCTCCTTTGATAATCACATCGCCACAGTAGTCAGGAAATCCTTCTCATCCAGGAAAAAAGAGGTCATTGTTCCCCTCTGCTCGGCACTCATTACACCCATTATAGAGTGCAATGCCCTTTTGGAATGTACCTCACAAGACTTCTGCAGCAGCTGGAAAGGCCACAGAAGTACCTCACAAAGAGGATTACTGGCCTCAAGCAAATGCCCTACACTGACCATCTCAAAAAACTCCAGCTTTACTCTGTAGCATATTGCCTACTCTGAGGAGATCTCTGCCTAACATATAAAACTATGTTAAACCCAGAGCTGTTGGACATGCTACACCTAAAGAAATCCCAATCCCTCCGAGCTCCACACTCTAGGGACTTAAATCTTGTCACCACAATAAACGGGACATGCTGGAGGGATAGATTCCTGCCCCAGAGACTTCCTATACTCTGGAACAAGCTACCCATCTATGTCAAGCAAAGTTCCTCATTAGCACTCTTCAAGAAAAAACTTGATGAGTGGATGGGAAATGGGAAATACACCTCGGGGATCACTTATGTGGCTCTGCTCGACAGGGGCACAGGAAATTAACTTTCTTGGGTGGCATAAGCCAGGGAATCTTGTTGGCTAGGCTTACTTAGGCCCTTGGGCCAATAGCCTAGTACCTACTTATGAACCTATGAACCTACAGAATGAGAAGGTCTGTAACAAATAATTCCTCCTGCTTAGTCAGCCTACACCTTACTACACACCTGGTTCCTACTGGTGCATTTGTCATTACAAAGTAATTGCCAGCCCAGGTCCTGTCGAATTTCTGTGACTGATAAGTGCAAACCTCAGAATGGCGGGACTAAAACGAGATGATATACTAAGTCTGAGGTTGCAGTATCTGTGGGTATATTCTTCCTAATCCACTCTAGAGTAATCTTGGAATTAGTCTCTCTCTCTTTCTCTCTCTCTCTCTCTCTCTATATATATATATATATATATATATATATATAGAGGGAGAGAGAGAGAGAGAGACAGACTTAGGATTGTGGGGTATACAGCCTCTCAGGTCAAGGGATGCAAGGAGGAACAAAGCGGCCACTCATAAAATGCTTTAAAGGTGCAGTAGCAGCAGTTTTGGGGATTCACTGTTTTTCTTTAAATTGCAGTTTAATTTTCAGTGTCCACATTTCAGGATCATCTCTCACATTTCTGATAAGAAGCCCACCCTCCAACCCCACCATGCAGTGCATGCATACACACTTAAAATTGTTTGGACAGCTTGACTCAAATTGGTATGAAAGAGCAACTCTAGGATTTTAATTCTGTTTGAGCTATTTGGTGCACTTTATGTTGATTTCCCTTATTTTGTGATGTCATGTATGGAAATCCAGTGGTGCTATATGTTTTTACTTATCTTTGCCTTTAGACAAGCAGAAAAGATGACCATGAGTTTACTTTCCTGATTAGCTAATACTATATCTTGATTGTGACTGCATTAGACACGAGTTATATGACAATGCGCTCCAGCTGATCAGATCTTTTCTCCTAATGACTTCTACTTCTTTCAATGACATGTCTGCATCCAATAAAAAATATCAACTTACTAAACATTTACAGCTCAATCCCCAGTCACCACACACATCTGATGAATAAATAAATAAATAAATAAATAAATAAATAAAATGCTATACCAGAACTATTGTGTTCCATGTGCATTATCATATAAGTAGATGTTAATTTTAACACCCAAGCTGTGGTCAATATTTAATCCTTTGCAAATTCCTACTTACTCTTTTCAAATACTCCAGCATGTGCATTGTATTCCAAAGATGGTTGACAAATAGGGAATTCCTATATTCCAGGTCCTGACTCATATTATAGAGTTCCAGACAAGGCCAAGTCCTTGTATTGATCTCTGTCCATTACACTGGTCACCTTTCTCTTTATGTAGTAACAGTCTTAAATAAGAAATACAAGATTGTAGCCACAAATGTAGGACCACCTAAAATGTTCTCATTTAATAAGTCAGTAACTTTAGGGTACTTATTTGACTGATGAACACTAGGTGAGCTAGACTGTATCATTTAAGCACGTTATCCAGTTTTCAGGGAAATCCCACGGTACAATAGCATTAGCAGCCTAAAAGTATAGCAAAGAGGGTTAATGCTAAAAGCTGCTAATAACATGTACCCTGTAATATTGCATTTCAGGCTAAGGAACAGTGTTATAAGAAATGCAGCACTTTCCTTGCAGTGCTTTAATTAGTTTTGTTTAATTTGTTTACTAAATCAAAATGACCAAATAAGGGTTGATACAATGTAGATTTTTTTTGGCCAAGTTTTCTCTTTCCCCATAGCACAATTTGTGTTTATATACTATACATGTACTTCTTTTGATTTACTAAGAATTATAGTACTTAAAATTGTTGCTTACTTTCAGAACATATGGGCATAGTGTCTGAAAGTTCTGTTTCCACTGACACCTTTAAACATACTGTAGTAAGTTACCCTTTTAAGATGCAAAATAGTGCCTAAACAAGAAAATTTGTTGAAAAGTTAAGAAGTAGGCACAATAACTCTTTTTCATGTAGTCTCTGTTTTTGTCATTGGTATCAGGATTCTTCACTATGGCACTACATAGAAAATAATGTGTGGACTCCCAAAGACTCGGCTAAATAAAGTATTGTGAAGTTTCAGCTGAACCCAACATTTATTAAACCAGATAAGCATTCTGGAAACAAATGCCTGTTGTCAGCAGCAACCTGAGAGCACTGTCGGGTTAAATGACTTACTCAGAATTACACAGAAGGCAAACAGAGATGTAAGGAATCAAACCTTCTATCCTAGATCACAAAAAACAGTTCTTTAACAACTCAAATACTTAATCCTCTATGCTGACTGACAGTCATTATGTGCATTGATGAAGCCAAATAAAACAGGAATACTTCATAAGGGAATAAACAGATAAGCCATGCTGTTTTTTTAATATGACGGTATATGGGAAAAAATCTTATAGCATGCAAATTCTGAAGGTAATGCTACTCAATGCTAGAAGTCTAAACCTCAAAATGCACTCTCTCGAGGCACTCCTAAAAATTGAGGACATCGATATCTGTGCAGTAATTGAGACCTGGTTCAAGGCTCCAGAGAGCACACCTGCAATACCACGCTACAACTCTTACCACACTTTTCGGTCACCAAAACAGGACCGAAACACTAAAGGTGGAGGAGTGTCCATATTCACCAAGGATATTCACACCATCAGGCTAGTTGCCCAACACAATGCGTCTGAAATTCTCCAGGTGCAACTAACACTAGGTAAGACTGAAATCCAAATTTTAACTTGCTACAGATCCCCCACCATGCCCCAAGATTCTCATTACACCTTTCTAAACATACTGGAAAATATTAAGATACAACCAAACACCCTAATACTGGGTGATTTCAACTACCCTGCCATTAACTGGGAAAACTACTCGTGTACCAACACCTTTGCCCAACGGTTCTTGGAATTCATAAATTCTAACGCTCTGGATCAACTAATCCATAGTCCCACCAGGGGCTCTAATATCCTAGACCTGATCATTACCAACATGGGAAATCAATGCTCCACACCTATGGTCACCCCCTCATTGGTCAGGTCTGACCATAAGCTAATCACCCTTAACATCTTAACATCCACATTCCACCCCCACCTCCCAATAAGGAAACCTCCATAAAAAACTTCTCCAAAGCCAACTTCATGCTACTCAAGTCAGAAGTGACAAACTTTATGACACACATGCAGACGGGAACTGAAAGTTCGACTGCTGAATCCTATACTAAGGCACTGTATGAGCACATCCACACATGCATGAATCGTGCCACCCCAAGTAGAACCAAGATGCTCTCCTCTAAAAAAAGGAAGCCAATCTGGTGGTCCCCTGCCATAAACAAACTTTACAACAAAAAGGAGAAACTGTTGCAGAAAAGAGGAAAATCCCAAGATGCAAAAAAGTCCCTTACCAGCCTCCAAAGCTAGTTATGAAAATAAAATTGCCAAAGATTCCAAAGACAACCACAAGGCATTCTATAACTATGTCAAGAATCTAAATGGCAATGCTCAGATCTGCTTTGAGCTACAACAGAATGGCATTAACTATACTGATGCCAAGGATATTGCCAATATCCTGGCAGATCAATTCAGTGCCAACTTCACCCCCTCTCACCCCCTAAATGGCCCATCTCAATATCAGAAGATTGCCAAATGCCAGTAATAACAGCCACACAGGTAAAACGCCCACTCTCCAAAGCTAAGAATACAACATTCATGGGACCAGATGACATCCCGGGCTGTGTATTACATGAACTACAAAATGAACTGGCACCTCACCTAAGTGTCATGTTTAATCATAGCCTCACCTCAGGCTTCGTGCCCACTGAGTGGCGCACAGCTACGGTTATCCCACTCCACAAGGGGGGGGGGTCCACCTTGGATCCTGGGAACTACTGTCCCATCAGTCTGACAAGCCTGATCTGCAAGGGCATGGAACACATTATCATGGAACTTACAAACAAAGACACTAGCAACCTTCAAACCCCTCCCAGTTTGGGTTCATGAAGGGTCGATCTTTACTCTTGAACCTGACTGGCTTCTTCGAATTAGTCTCCAGAGCCAGGAACAAGGGTAAGGCAGTCCACACAGCCTATCTGGACCTCACCAAGGCCTTTGACACCACCCCCCACTCTGGAATCATAGATAGACTTACTAAGCTGGGCATTAATTCCTACGTCACTCGATGGGTTGCCAACTGGCTTACTGACAGAACCCACACTGTAAAAGTAGCTGACTCCAAATCTAGCTCCAGACATGTGACAAGTGAAGTACCTCCGGGTTCAGTCCTGGGACCACTCTTGTTTGGCATCTACTTCTCTGAAGTACAGGCCAACACTAAGGGACTCTTACTAATAAAGTTTGCAGATGACTGCACACTGATAGCCATTATTGAATCCCCAAATGATGTATAGTTGTCCTCTTTGGAAAAAAACATGTATTTATTTATTTATTTAAAAATAAATAAACTTGGTAATAAACCAAACTGTGCTTTAATGGAGAAATTCAGTAAAAATCCAGTAAGCGCTTTCGTCTTTTCATACATAAGACTTCTTCAGACTGAATTAAAACCTCTCAAATACTAAAAGATATAATCACATGACATTCCCAATTAATGTCTTAACCCTTTCTTTCTCAAATAGACTACAAAATCCTCTCTGTTGTTTAGCCCAGGGGGATATCAGGCATTTAACTTAACCTGCCATGCATATTCCAACCATCCCAACTCCTCCTCAGCATTCAACTTGATCTCATAGTCAGCAATATTTCCCAAAACCAAAAATTTAAAATTGATTTTACAACCCCCCATTTTGTAATGTTTATCTAAAGCATTAGCTTCATTGCCAGTTTCCACAGCTCTTTTATGTTCATACATTCTTTTGAACAGCTCCCTACTAGTACGGCCAACATAGAATGCATTGCAAGACTGACATACAATTAGATAAACAACAAACTTTGATTTGCATGTGTAAACCTTGTTGACATATATTTTTACATCATTAATAACAATTTCACTGACTCCTTCATAAATTAAATCACAGAAATTGAATGCCAAACATTTTTCCATCCTGCCTCTTGTACTAAAAGACCTGGGATTCAAACTGCTTTGGAAAAATTTTTAAAACTCTTTCCCTTTTTGTACAGAAAGTGTGGACCATTACCGACTGCTTCTAGTACTTCTTCACTGCTTTTCAAATTTTCAAATTTTCAAATTTGTTCTGATAATCTGTTTGATGGCTTCCGAATCTATACTATTCGATATTTGCATAGCAGTTCCAAAGTCATCGTTGATATTTTTCTTAGAAAAAACTTCTAAATTTTCTCTAGTTCTTTTGACTTCACTAAATTTACTTCTCACTAATTCATTTGAATAGCCTCTAGCTACAAACTTGTTACATATATCTTTGCTCTCTTTAATAAAATCAGCATCATCTAAAGTAAGTTGATGTGCCCTCATCAGTTGACCCTTAACAATGTTTTCTTTCATATATCTGGGATGCATGCTTGAAAAGTGTAAATATGCATTGCTTTGCACATTGTTTTTGTTAATTTTAGTAGCTAACTTGCCATTTTCTTTATACACTACTCCAAACAAATATGAAATACTTTTGTCATTCAAAACTGAAGTAAATTTCAAGTACATACAAACCCTGTTTATATACAGCAAGAAAGATTCAAGGGACTCCAACCCCCCTCTCCAAACAATAAACAAATCATCTATAAAGCGTTTGTAACATAGTATATTGTTTTTGAATGTATCAATCAAAATATGTCTTTTCTCCCAAACATTCATGAAAATGTTGGCATAACTGGGTGCCATCGCTGCACCCATTGCTACTCCATTTTTTTGATGGAAAAAATCATCTTTAAACTTGAAGTAGTTGTAGCTCAAAATAACATCTAACATTTCCATAAGTAAACTAATAGTATTATTGGAAAACAAACCTGAACTTAAAAGCTCTAATCTCACTGTTTCCATTCCTTCTTCATTGGGAATAACTGTATATAAAGTCTTCACGTCTAAAGTGACTAAAATGTCTGACTCAATAACATTCACTTTTTTGATGTGTCCAATAAAATCAAAGGTGTCCTTAATATAAGCACTACCTCTGACCGCTACCTTTTGTAAATGTTTGTCTACAAAAATAGAAATGGCTTCAGTTTTGGTCCCTTCACTTGCTACTATAGGCCTAAACATAGGATCTTCCAGATCTTTATGTATTTTAGCCAAGCCAAAAATTCTACTAAATTTAGGAGCTGCATTCGAAATATATTTCTTAGTATCCTCTGTGATCCTTCCTGTATAAAACCATTCCTCAATTAAGGAATCAATACAACAATATGATTTTTTAACAGCAGAAGAGCTAACTTTTTCATAGAATTCATCATCAGCCAACATGTGATACATTTTCATATCATAATAATCTCTATCTAGTACTAACAAAGCATTTCCTTTATCTGCTTTGCTAACATGAATTTTGTCATAATTAACTAAATCAAAAAACAGCTTGCACTCGTTTGTAGACATATTATGATATTTGAAAATACTTTTGTTGTTAAACAATTCAATAATTTCAAGCTCAGTCATACTAAGAAACATTTCCAATTCCTTTCTCAAAGGAGGATTAAAAGTACTTGGTCTACTGAACTCTTTACTTACATTGTTGTTACTATTTTTAAACAAAACTTTGAAATTCAGTTTCCTGACAAAATCTCTCAGCTCAATCAGCACATCACACTTATTTGCTCTAGTAGATGGAACAAAATTCCAACCCCTACTCAGAATGTCACAAGTCTTGGCATCCAAAAGTCTGGATGATAAATTGACAATTAAGTAACTGCTCGGATCAAAAGTACCTGAAAAACCAATTATTGCTTCCATTTCTTCCACACCTTCTTCTTGGACTGATTGTTGTAATTCCCTGTGGTAGATGATGTTACTTCTGCCCAAGTCCTTCGACCATTTGGCCCTTTCTGATAAACCTGCACCTTCTGTGCCTGCTGTCCCTGCTGAAAATTTTGTGAAGGCATAGGACAAACTTGTGCATTGGAAATCACCACTTCATTTTGTTGCCCATGCTGTGCTAGATGTTCCGAGCATTAAGATAAAGATGATTTTTTCCATAAAAAAAAAAAATGGAGTAGCAATGGGTGCAGCGATGGCACCCAGTTATGTCAACATTTTCATGAATGGTTGGGAGAAAAGACATATTTTGATTGATATATTCAAAAACAATATACTTTGTTACAAACGCTTTATAGATGATTTGTTTATTGTTTGGAGAGGGGGGTTGGAGTCCCTTGAATCTTTCTTGCTGTATATAAACAAGGTTTGTACGTACTTGAAATTTACTTCAGTTTTGAATGACAAACGTATTTCATATTTGGATGTAGTACTGTATTAAGAAAATGGCAAGTTGGCTACTAAAATTAACAAAAAGAATGTGCAAAACAATGCATATTTACACTTTTCAAGCATACATCCCAGATATATGAAAGAAAATATTGTTAAGGGTCAACTGATGAGGGCACATCAACTTACTTTAGATGATGCTGATTTTATTAAAGAGAGCAAAGCTATATGTAACAAGTTTGTAGCTAGAGGCTATTCAAATGAATTAGTGAGAAGTAAATTTAGTGAAGTCAAAAGAACTAGAGAAAATTTAGAAGTTTTTTCTAAGAAAAATATCAACAATGACTTTGGAACTGCTATGCAAATATCGAATAGTATAGATTCGGAAGCCATTAAACGGATTATCAGAACAAATTGGAAAGGGGTTGGGAGGGTGGCTTAATGGCTAAGGTGTTTGCCTTACAAACACAAGGTGCAGGGTTTGAGTCCCACAAAGGATAATTGGCTAAGCTTAAAATGGCTCACAAGGGCAGTTAGCTTAGTACTAAACTATGAACCTATGAGCTATAAAATCTTGAAGAGCAGTGAAGAAGTACTAGAAGCAGTCGGTAATGGTCCACACTTTCTGTACAAAAAGGGAAAGAGTTTTAAAAACTTTTTCCAAAGCAGTTTGAATCCCAGGTCTTTTAGTACAAGAGGCAGGATGGAAAAATGTTTGGCATGCAATTTCTGTGATTTAATTTATGAAGGAGTCAGTGAAATTGTTATTAATGATGTAAAATATATGTCAGCAAGGTTTACACATGCAAATCAAAGTTTGTTGTTTATCTAATTGTATGTCAGTCTTGCAATGCATTCTATGTTGGCCGTACTAGTAGGGAGCTGTTCAAAAGAATGTATGAACATAAAAGAGCTGTGGAAACTGGCAAAGAAGCTAATGGTTTAGGTAAACATTACAAAATGGGGGTGTTGTAAAATCAATTTAAAATTTTTGGTTTTGGGAAATATTGCTGACTATGAGATCAAGTTGAATGCTGAGGAGGAGTTGGGATGGTTGGAATATACATGGCAGGTTAAGTTAAATGCCTGCTATCCCCCTGGGCTAAACAACAGAGAAGATTTTGTAGCCTATTTGAGAAAGAAAGGGTTAAGACATTAAATGGGAATGTCATGTAATGATATCTTTTAGTATTTAATGAATGAAGTGAGAGGTTTTAATTCAGACTGAAGAAATCTTGTGTATGAAAAGACGAAAGCGCTTACTGGATTTTTACTGAATTTCTGCATTAAAGCACAGTTTGGTTTATCACCGAGTTTATTATTTTTATTTTTATCAGTTATTTGGTTTAATACATTTTAAAGTGATTTATTTATTTATTTTACATTTGTTTACCGGGATAGTCCGACTGGATACATGTCCATTTTCAGCTGAGGCCCGGGGAAAAAAGCTCCACAAAGACAAACTTACATAGATTACACAGAAGTTAGCAAACAATTATAAAAACAAAGTGATTATATACAATAGATTAGTAGTGTTCCCTAGTAGGGACTCACAATTGTCATGGACAGACAATTAAAAGTAAGAGACATCAGATTGGAAGCAGAGCTTGGTGATGTAGTTACAAGTTATCATAATTGCATAATATGCTTTTAGTTTATAACTTAATCAGGGTTGATACATGGGCATAGCCAATTCACTTTGAGATACTGTTTGAGGTTTATTTTTTTAAAAGACTTTTGGAGGATTGTAGGGTTATATAGTTTGGCAACGAATTCCAGGTTTTGCCAATGAAGTTGGCAAACAGGGATTCACCAGCAGAGTTATTAGCTTTGTGGATTTGGACCAGTAGTTTATCGGCTGACTGTAGGGATCTTAGATTGCTATATGGCTTAACAATATTTTTAAGTGAGGGGGTATCCTCAGGGTGGTACAAAATTTTGTGCACTATTAAGAATTGATTGAATTGAATTAAACTGGGCAGTTCTAGCCACTCTAGTTGTTTAAGGTTCTGGCAGTGGTGGGTTCTATAGGTGGAGCCAGTGGCGAATCTGGCAATATGATTGTAACTATGGGTCAGCTTACCTAGTTCGGATTTGTTGAGGTTTGGGAGTACAGGTGAGGCATATAAGAGAGTAGAGAGTAGGTGTGATCGGGCGATTGCTGTCCTAGCCAGCGAGGTTAAAAATGCCTTGTTTCTGTACAGTGATCCAAGCTTCTTATTGAAGGTCTGTATGGTTTTGTAGACCTGTAGGTCAAATTTGAGATTATTGTCTATGATAACCCCTAGCAGTTTGGTGTGATTATCTGGGGAAATAGTGGTACCATTTTTAGATGTGACAGAGAATGAAAGTGTGGTGGATCTACTAGTGGGAGAGAAGAGTAGAAGTTTAGTTTTATTGGGGTTCAGAAGTAGGCGTTGATTGGTGAGCCAGTTCTTGATAGTGTTAAATGTATTTTGGGTTAAGATTTGCAAGTTGGATGGGGAGGTGGCTGAGCAGATGATTGTGGAATTATCTGCATATTGGATGCATGTGGCTTTAGGGATAGCAGTGTGGAGGTTGTTGATAAAAATAAAGAAGAGTAGTGGACCTGCTATGGACCCTTGAGGGACACCAAAGCATGAAAATACAAGAAAAACTACACATTTTAAATGAAAATAGGTGGGGGGCTTCGCCCCCACACCCCCCTAACTATATATAACAACTCCAGGGTCACACAGCATTGGGGAGGGGGGCAAATCCCTGTTAAGTGCCTTGAATACTGGTTGTCAACCAAATGAGCTATCGACCAAATGAATTTTGCTAAACCTGCTGGACTTTTTTAAATCACTAATGGAGATGTGGTCACAGTCATGATGACACTCGAATTGCCTTGCATTTTTTAACTATAAATGAAAGAGTAATATAAATGTATTGCATCTAAAATATAACTGGAAATATATCCCAATCAATGCAAAAGCAGTGAGTGCACTGAACATGGGATGACATAAAATACACTCAGTTTACTAAAAATAAAGAAACAGCATCATATTTATTTATCTGATGGACACTGGGTGACTCAGAATAGTCCATATGTAATATGTATGTATGTATGTATGTATGTAATACAATGTCAAATTTTAGGGACACTACAGGCTATAACTGTATCAGTTCTTATCAGGCAAACAAGGTCTAATAATTTAACATTCAGATGGCATAAGTCAGACAGTTTTTTTTTTTACATGAAGCTTTAGGTTGCTGTTAAGAGTTGAACTTTCACTGAAATAGTTGAATAATGAAACCTGATTCCTATCAGCTTCAATTATTGCATGATGGATGTGCGTGATCTGTATTGCAGCTTCAACTGTTTTTTTTTTTTTTTTGTCAGAAGATGTATTTATGTTGTTATAGAACCTCACATTGTGTTTTGAATACATTACCGTCAGTTATTTTTTTATGATTCTGCCTTTTGTACACAGCGTTTCTTACTCTCATAAGTAAGCATGCTGTCATGACCTCCAGCCCCTTTCTGTCCATGCATTTGTTGTGCATCCTTCCATATTCACAAGCTGTAGTTTACTGTGCCATGTCATGTCATGCTTCTTTTTCCTTATCAAAAAGGCGTGCATTTCTTTATGTTCAGTGCGGGCACAGGCTCAAAGCATCAGTGTGTCACTGACCATTAATGAGTGGCAGAAGATGTGAACGTTTTTGTTTTTACAGACAATGTGCCTGTTGTCTGGCATTCTGGGGTCTGTCTGGTTCACTTGATTGATATAAATCTCCATTCTAAACTAGTCATCCAACACTAATTCATAGGTCCAGTCAGGGCTGTTTCATTTTGTTGTTTCAGGAATTGCAATAATAAGAAGTTGCCCTGACACAGAAGCATTATGGTGAATGTATTATTTCCTGTGTCAGTCCCATGACCTTTGTTTCATTACATTAGGTGTTAACAAAATGGCTCCAATGAAACATTACAAAAGGTTTAAGAAAATAGTGTAAAATGCCAGGTATTATTTTATTTTAATAGTGTAAAATGCCAAGTATTATTTTATTTTATTTTTTTGGCCTGATAAGCTCACTGAATGCATGTCCCTTTTTATGAGGGACCTGGAAGCAATGTCTGGTTAAGTGACTTACTAAGAGTCACATAGTAGTCAAATGGAAGTAGATAGAATCAAATCCTCTACTGCAGAATGAAATGCATTAACACCTTGTAGCCATAGTGCACAGCACTAACTGCAAGACTGTTAGCTGTCAGGCAGAAAAAAACATAAAAAATATATCTCATGGAAAATGCCCAGGTTTTTATCATTAGTGATTTCCCTGTGCAGTGATTAGACATTCTGTGTAATGAGTTAATACAGTTATGTAAATGTAAATGATCTTTGCTTTTCTAACTAGATATGTAGACCTGTAGTTTGTGATATCATGACTGACAACTTTGTAAGAGCTAGACAATGAAAATTGGAACTAGAAACAAATGGCAGTGTCCACATTCAGTAATATTCTTCAAGTTACCCCTGTTCTTCCAGAAACCATTCTAATTAAGTAGACAGCAAAGTAACTCAGTACAGAATTGTGCAGAGCAAGGTGACTTATAGTGGGCAATACAAGACTAAATCCTACTTACATATGCCAATTTTATAGACTCATAATCATACTGACTTCACTACTACTTCTGAGAACAACATGTACTGCAATGTCTTTTAGCTCTTAAAATGGCCCATGGGGCATTCATGCAAAGCAGATACTCACAATAATGGCCATATGAACAGAACATTTAAATGTGGAATATCTGCCCCATCATCAGAGTGCTGTAAGAGTTACATGGTCAGATGCTTCACGGTGTATAACATTTTAGGAAGCGTGCCTGTGACTTACCAATGTATATTTTTTCTCAAACGACTTGTTCTCTCTTCCTTTTTTTCTACAGATGTACTACCAAAGACCAGCATCAACAAGTGACAATCTTTTAAGCCTGTTAGTAATCATATTACATGGATCTGTACTGCTTTTGAAGAAGAACATGTCCTTCTACCTGTAATGTGTCTGAATGAACGTGCATTGTTAATTTAGTTAGCCTATTTCTGTTTCAGTTAGCACAGGATTTTTTTAAATTTTGCAATGGTCATATTAAAGACCAAAACGCTAAACGTTTAAAGCATTATTGAAATTGAATAATGGATTAATAGTATGCATGAGCCTGTATGGAGTCAGATTGACTTCATTTTTTATACTCAACAAGCACAATGACTTTTACTGCATTTAAATGTATTCAGTTTGGGAAAAGGATATCATTTACAAATGACATTGGTGCTTGCTATTGATCACGAGTGCATTCATCAATAAACAAACAGAATGGAATACTTTCAGTGGTACTTAGAATGCTCTTTTATTCTATCACATCATGTGCGGCATTCATTTTAACTTAATATTTTATTAAAACTACATTGGTTCCAAGAAAAAAGAGCCAGAAATACATTAATGTGCACTCACATCTGTTTGTTAGCACCCTCCTGGTTTGCCACACCTAAGTCTATTTTACTTAATGATGATCAGGTGCAAAATCAACTTATGCTAATAGCTTGCACTTTATGCAGATGTCAGATTATCATTACCAATAGGTACACGAGTGGATGCACCTAACAGCATTTCTATATGTTGTTGATAGTCATAACAACAATAATAATAAAATCTCATTGTATCACAGCACATCAAAAATTATTCTCCATTTTGCCAAATGTCAAAAAAAAAAAAAAAACACGGCCCATGTGGAGTCTATGCCCCCACACATTACTGTTATGATGTTGTACAATGTCTGGTAAGGGATTGTTTATGCTGCCCACATCAATGTGTTGGCACAATTTAACAGTTGATTCTATATCCTCTACTCATCAATGAATGTTGATAGAAAACACACAGAGAAGGTCAATCAGTAATTAATATTTCTAAATTAAATAAAAAAAATCTCAACCAAGCAATTACAAATGTAAGCAAATATGTTACATTTGTAATCACCAGAAACTACTCAAACTTTTGCTTTTAAGTGAGGCCACCCTGAAAATTAAATACACTAAATCCACAGCTGCACAACCATGGAGAAAGAGGAAAACTCCCAAATTACATTACAGTTGAACTGATGAAGTTTGCATGTAACATAATTCAACCACTTTCACCACTGTCAGAAATGACAAAAACAGTGGCATGTGATTAATGCATGACACCAACAAACCAATGGCACCCATAGATAGATAGACAGATACATAGTTTGGTAGATAAAGACATATAGATAGATATGAATATGTTCCTTTTTACTTAATCAGACTTCACTGAATCACAAATGAGTGGAAATATTTAACTGAAAGCACATCTGACGGGCAACTGTTAAATTACACATGACACAAAAACTTTTATTAGACCAGACATCATTTGAGAACAGTTTAAAGATACCAAGTGAGATGTGGACACATTTATGATGACCTTTGAGTTACCTTACTTTTTTCTGGCTATAAAGGAAAGATTGTATAACATACGAGGAGTGTGTGTGTGTGTGTGTGTGTGTGTGTGTGTGTGTGTGTGTGTGTGTGTGTGTGTGTGTGTGTGTGTGTGTTTGTGTGTGTGTGCATATACCCACATCCCCCTAACTTAAATATACTAACTCCATACAACAGTGAGGAAAGGAGAAAATAAAACACACAGTAAAATCATTACTTTTATACAAATGCAGAACACAGCAATAGTGATTCTCCTTAAACTTTACAATACTCATTCAGTCATGATTGAGTCAAATTTCATTTAAGTCAAGTGAGTTTCAGTCAACCACTAACATATAAATATATATATATATATATATATATATATATATATATATATATATATATATATATATATATATACATATATTCACGCACACATTGACACACACATATATATATATATATATATATATATATGTATATATATACACACACACACACACACACACACACACACACACACACACACACACATATATATATATATATATATATATATATATATATATATATATATATGTTATAAAGTCAAAGCTTTAGGTAATTGAATACCTAAAGCTCGACACCTAAACAGCGAAAGCTGTAAATATCGAATGGCCACTTCCACAAATTCTTTTGTAGTGAAAAAATTCGCTTGGCAGGAGACGAAAAAAAATGTCAAACCCTAATCGAGTGGGGGGCTTCACCACCCACACCCCCCATGTGGGGGGCTGTGCCCCCCACACACCTCCTAACTAAATATACCAACTCCAAAATCACTCTACAGTGGAGAAAAGGGCAGATTCCTGATAGTGGCCAAGCAAATTCTTTCTCTATGAAAGAATTTATGGAAGTGGCCATTCGATATTTACAGCTTAGGTATTTGATTACCTAAAGTTTCGATCACTTAAGTGATCCTAAGATATATATATATATATATATATATATATATATATATATATATATATATATATGCAGGCACACATATACCCCCATATCTATCTTCTATGCAGGACTAGCTGACTAGCTTAGTCCTGCATGGAAGCAGCCGTTTAGGAGGAGGAAGACAGCGCGCCATGCATATTAATGAAGGAGAGCTGTCTGAGCTCCTAATCTTACATGGAGCATGGATACAAATGGAAGGTAAAATGTGTAATGAATGACAACTCCATAAAGCTTCCAAATCCCCCACCTTCCCAAGAACAATGAGATATAACTGTCCAAATCAATGTAATTGTAAGCGGGAGTAAGCAATAGTAAGCAAGTGTAAGCACTAATAAGCTGTAGTAAGCATATTTAAGCACTAGTAAGTGAGTTTAAGTCCGTTTGCATGGGGGTAAGCAATGCGCACATAGGTTAAGCAATTTTGAAGCTTACTCTCTGTAAGCATATGTAACTGGAGGTTAGCATTGCTTACCCTTGCGCAACTCCACTTACAACTGCTCAAAAGTGCCTTAATCACTCTGTATCCAACTGCCCTTGTTCTGCCCAGCAGCAAAATGAACAGCCTTGCAGGTCTGGAACCCAGGACCCTATACACTATAGTCACAGCAGTTAACCACAAAGCCATCACAGCAGTACTGAAGAATGATGTATCACCAAACAAGTCCTCCCTATAGTAAAATCAAACCAAACCTGTGAAAGGAATCAGTATACAGTCATATGTTCCATAACCCACTGCATAACATACATATGTGAACTGGAGTACAGCAGTAAGCCCAGAAGTGAGGTGTAATTGTAACAGAGTTTTAAAGTCCCCAATAAACACAAGGACCCCATAGAGTGTACGTACACATTAATCATGGATACCAGGCATACATATAAAGTGTAATGAATAATAACTCAATGCCAAAAAGGAATTATAATTCAAAGTCTAATGTAAGCAATGCTAAGCATTGCACAGGCCAGCATAGGAGGTGTAAGCAATGTGTAGGCCAGCTAACTCATTGTACCCAATGGTATACCCCTTTAAACAATGCCAACCTTAGGTAAGCAGGTTTGTCCATAGCCTAGCCTTTTCAAAACCGGCCAATCATGGTAAAGTGAGGGAAATCAGCCCTACTTAAACCCAACTGGTGGGAATACATCTCATAACCACTTGTAGCTTCCCCTTCCAGGCAACATGTCAGGAAGGGGAGAGGGAGTGTGCTTTCGGGCGCAGCGCTGGTGCATCCAGGAGTCCAGGGTCATGGCAGGACTCCTTGTCAAAGACCATGAGCAGAAACTGCTGCAGGGCCAGTTCCAGGGTCCCCAATATAAGGCGGAAGCCTGGGACCATCTCACCCATGACCTCACCAGTGCCACTGGCATCCCTTGAACTGGTGAGCAGATCAGGCATCACTATGCCGACTTGAAGCGGCATTAGGGGAACCTCTTAGAGCAGTGGATCCAAGAGGCTAGAGTGGCAGGGGATGTCCCAGCTGTGTGTAAGTATCACTCCACTATGAGTGTAATAATTGCCAGCTCATGTATATCATGGATAGGTATGGCTAAATATTCCTCTTATGTCCTCCACAGCTGCAAGTGAGCAGGCCATGAACCAGGAGGCCCATGGAAGTCACCTGGGAGAGGTTGCAATGCAAGGCAGGTCAATAAGCATGTACTGTCATAGGAAATAAATCTAAAAGTATTAGTACATTAATTGCCTGTATAAGACCTGTATTGTTTAAGGCAAGTACTGCATACACCAAAGAATATAGCAGGAAGAGTCTCATATAGTTTGTATGTAAATAAAAGTGTAATAGCCTGACAATAAAGGTTTAACTACTGGATTGCATGTGTATACTCTGGTATCATATGGTAATGTAGATTTGCAATCACGTAATAGTACTGTTGTATTAAGCACTGTTACCCACACTGTGCTCCATAAATAGAATGTGTAGGAATGCCTGTATATGACTGCTGTAATCCCCAGAGGCCATTTAGTACAACTGAGAGACACATAGACAGAAAACAGGGAAAAGGCAGACAATAAGACCCGAATAGCACATGCAACTGAGACATGAACTGTTGTATTTTTAGCACACACAGCCATGGTTCGAATCCTGGCAGTGGCAGTGGTCTGCATACAGAATCATACCCCACAACTGTACAGATATGTCCAGAATGTCCAGTAAAGTGGCCCATATCTGTTGCCTGTCAACCTGACCCCCTGGGAAATCAGTGGGATGATCCCAGATGTATAGGTAGCAAACAGGAAATACAACTGATTGACGCACATCTATGAGAACAAAGCTGGCACACTAGCAACTCCACAAAATCTTATGAGAGTAAGAAGCCACGTATGTCCCATTTACACACCCATGTTGCCAAGCTGTGGCCAGAGTGTGTACAGTAACAGAGTGAGATGTATGTGTATAATAGTAATGTGGAATCTGGTACTGTGTGTGGAAACATTCAGGTAGTGCTAACAAACATTTCTGCCACAAGTCTGTAAGATACCAACACTGTGCTCAGAAATACAAGAATGATACCCTGTACTGGTACTGTTTACTTTGGAATTGTATGGCATTGTGACTGATGCAGTTACTCATTACTGTCACCCACACTGTCCTACAAAATATAACTGTCTAGGAAATCCTGCATAAGAGTGTTGTAATACAAGGTCAGAATGCAAAACCACAGGAGAATTATAAGACAGAAAGCAGATAGGAGATATACAGCAATATCTATATAGCACACACAACTCTGATGGACAGTGTTTAAGTTGTAGCAGACACAGCCATGGTCTGAATCCTGGGAGTGGAAGTAGACTGCATACAGAATCATACCACACAACTGTACAGATAAGACAAGAATGTCTAGTATATGGGCCCATATCTGCTGCCTGTCACCCTGTACCCCTGGAAAGTCTGTGGGATGATCCCAGTTGCTTAGGCAGCAAACAGGGAATACAACTGATTGTCACACATCTATGAGAACAAACCTGTCACTCTAGCAACTCCCAAAACTGTTATGAAAGTAATAAGCCAAGTATGTCCTATCTACACCCCCATGTTGTCACGCTGTGACCAGAGTGTGTACAGTAACAGAGTAAGATGTATGGGCATAATACTAATGTGTAATCTGGAACTTTGTGTGGCAATATTCAGGTAGTGCTAACAAACATTGCTCCCACAGGTATGTCGGATACGAACACTGTGCCGAGAAATAAAAACCTTAATACCCTGTACTGGTACTGTTTAATCTGGTATTGTATGGAATTGTGAGTGTTGCAGTTGCTCTGAATAATAAAGTATCACTGATCACTGTCACCCACACTCTGCTACATAATATAACTGTGCAGGAAAGCATGTATATGTGAGTGGTAAGTCACTAAAGGCTGAAGAGGGCAATAGTCTAGATATGTCCCGGTACATCTGCATGTGGTGAAGACATGGCCAGAGTCTGTACAGAAAGAGTTGGATAGCTATGTAAAACTGTAAAAGTAGCCAACTCCAAATCCAGCTCCAGACAAGTGACAAGTGGAGTACCTCAGGGTTCAGTCCTGGGACCACTCTTGTTTGGCATCTACTTCTCTGAAGTACAGGCCAACACTAAGGGACTCTGGCTAACAAAGTTTGCAGATGACTGCAAACTGAGAGCCATTATTGAATCCCCAAATGATGTGGATATTCTACAAAAGGGCCTTACAGAAACAGATGCTTTGTGCCAGAGCCATGGGCTCAAGATTAATGCCAAGAAATGTATAGTTATCCCCTTTGGGAAAAAAACATGTACCTATGAATTACCACATAGGTGGCAGTACACTAAACACCGAAAGTGTGATGAGAGACTTAGGGACACAAGTGGACAGTGGTCTCACTTTCAATAACCACATCACCACAACAGTCAGGAAATCCTTCTATGTGGCACACCTCATCACTAAGGGCTTTCCATCCAGAAAAAAAGAGGTCATTCTCCCACTGTACTCATCTCTCATTAGACCCATTATAGAGTATAATGCCCCATTTTGTATGTTCCTGACAAGACATCTCCAACAGCTGGAAAAACCACAGAAATACCTCACTAAAAGAATCACAGGTCTAAAGCAGATGCCATATGCTGACCTTCTAAAAAAACTCCAGCTATACTCTGTGGCATATCGTCTACTCGGAGGCGATCTCTGCTTAACATACAAGGCCATGTCAAACCCTGAGCTGTTGGACATACTCCACTTAAAGAAATCCCAATCCCTCAGAGCCACACACTCCATGGATCTAAACCTTATCATCACAATGAACAAAACATGTTGGAGGGAAAGGTTCCTGACCCAGAGACTCCCCATACTCTGGAATAGACTGCCCATACATGTCAAGCAGAGCGCCTCATTGGCCCCCTTCAAAAGGAACCTTGATGACTGGATGGGAGATAGGAAATTCACCCCGGGGATCATGTCAGTCGCCCTGCTAGACATGGGCCCAGAGAAGTAAATATTGTGGGAAGAAATTTCCAGGGAATTGTTATGGCTAGGCTTGCATAGGCCTTAGGGCCGATAGCCTAGTACCAGCCTGTGAACCTATGTGCACAACATCAACCTGGAATCTGGGAGTATGTGTAGAAACAGTTAGTGTTAACAAACATTCCCTCCACAGGTATACCAGTTAAGAGATGTATACTGCAGGTAAAACCAGTTCATGTATAACGATAATGACAGCCATATCACTGTCCAAACTAAGGCTATAGGGGAGTGTAGTAATACATGTAAGGTACAGATAACAGCACTGACTAGGAAAGTAACGTGGACTACAGGAACATACTAGTTGTTAATTGACATCTTTCTCTCCCCCCCACCATATTTCCAATAATAAACTACATACCCACCTCAACTGGTATGTAATGACTCCACTCTTCTGATTATGTCCTCTTGGTTGATATATATTTAAATTTGTTTCCATGCATGTGCTATATTGAATTATTCCAACATTGGTGGCATGGTGCCATCAATGTACCTGCATGCTGTTGTTATTACCACTGTGGTCCCATATATGCATGTGTTCTGTTTGCTATACAACTGTTCCGTATCTGGTGTCTGGGTTAATGGGAATATCTATGCATGCTGTTATGCATAACCCTGGAATGTGTTGATTATTACTAACCCACATATGATGATAAAATCTAAACACTATAGCACGTTTGGGAAGGCCGGTCCCAGTGGACCCACCTGTCCCACCTCAGCTGGCCATGGCACCTCCTCATCCATTGGTCCTGCACCACCTTTGGGTGGAACCGCCTCAGGGGATGGGGCTCATCTCCCCCCCCCCAGGAGCGGGCACAGACAGGAACCTGTAACCCGTCGCCAGGTCCGGGTCATGGTGCATAGCAAGCTCCGCAGGGAGGTCGGAGATCTGCTACACCAGCTCAAGGGCCGTGTGTTGCAACTAGAGTGTCAGCCTGGCTCTGCAAATCAGCCCCCAGCACAGCCACCTTCGGGGCTGTGAAGGTGCAGAGGTGACTGCCTAATGGGTGGGGAGCTCAGTCCCACAGTTTCTACTAGGGAGCTCATGGACTTCCGATTTCCCAGCACCCCTCCCCATCAAGGTATTTACCCCCCACATGTGTCATATACCGCCCCTGTATGCATCATGTTTGTCTTGTCTGTTAACCTAACCAACTTACCTCCCCAAATATACCTACTAGCCCTCCCCAATATCCCAGTCTCACCTGAAAAAAAAGGGCAATCTGTTCCCAAAAAAAAATCCCACCCCATTCATAGCTGTCCATTTCGCACACGTGTCCACTGGACACATGTAATCCAGTCTAATTGGCATCACACCATATTATTATAGGTTCATAGGTTCATAGGTTGGTACTAGGCTATCAGCCCTAGGGCCCATACAAGCCTAGCCATAACAATTCCCTGGCTATTTCTTCCCACACTATTTACTTCCTGTTGTCCTCACCACTCTCTCAGGGGTTTGCGTGTCCAAATATACCTCCAAATTCAATGTATATGCACAGCTGTTGCTGTAGAAGAAATGGGCAGCTATGGACCTTTCCTACACCCGTCCTGCACATCCCTAGCTATTTTCCCTACTGTCTTTCCCTTTTTGTGCCCCTTTTTCACCACTTTCCTATCAACCCTTTTTTCTTTTCTCTAAGCGGGAGTAAGCACTTTTAAGGAACAGTAAGTGGGTTTAAGCCTGTTTGCGTGAGGGTAAGCAATGTCTACACAGATTAAGCAATTGAAAAGCTGAGTATAAGAAACTGTAACTGGAAGTTAGCAGTGCTTACTTCCACGAAACCCAGCGCAAACCCGCTTACAACTATTTAAAAGTGCCTTAATTACTCTGAATCCAACGGCCCTTATTCTGCCCAGCAACAAAATAAAGAGCCTCTGCAAGGCTCAAACTCAGGACCCTGCACTCCTTTGACAAAGTAATTTACCACTAAGCCATGTTCAATATACATAACCTTGATGTTTTCACAAACATATCATCCAGCCCAGTCATTCCACAGTACAGGGAATGTATTTCAACCTGAGGCTGTATGTGTGTGTGTGTGTGTATTAATATATAAATAGATATAACAGATCTATATATGTAGATATATATATATATATATAAATATATATATATATATATATATATATTTATATATATATATATATATATATATATATATATATATATATATATATATATAAATATATACATATATATATATATATATATATATATATATATATATATATATATATATAAACATATATACATACATCTACATACATGTATAGATATATATGTCTATATATATATATATATATATATATATATATATATATATATATATATATATATATATATATATATATATATATATATATATATAAAGCAATTTATATATATGTAAGCAGATATATATATCTATATAGATATATACGGACATACATCTGTAGATAAAAATAGGAACATAACAGAAACATATATGTCCACATGCAGTTCGTCATTTGTATATGGATTTTATTAAAATTGTGGAATCAACTTAATTCTGGCAGTCTTGGGCACTTATTGGTGGAACCGGAGAATCTTTGGTAACATTGTGATTTTTTCTGATGTCGAACCTTGCTGCGGAAGACACCGGTGCTACTGCTGTACATATGGGCTCTCCGGGCTCGGATGAGATGGTTGAATCTGGTACGAATGAAAACACAAGCATTGGCTTTCTTAAACAGGAACTTATTGAACTTAAAGGAGAACTTAAACATCTCACTCTCCTTGTTCACAAACTTTTATCTGGCGATTCTTCTCTCAAATTGAACCAGGTACATTTGGCGCACAACAAACCAAGGAGTGATAACGAAGGTAGACACCAGTCGGATGTATTTCCGAAGAACGATTTGGGAACGGATTTGTATAAACAGAAAATGACACCATTAGGGTCAACAACGTGTAAAATTTCCAACGATAATGCATTGGATAGTGAAGGTGAGCCTCTAAATGATAGCTTGGATATTCCTAATGGACAGAAAGTACTACAAAAAAGTCAATACAATACGTTAGATATTACTGCCCTCTGTCCAGCAGTAATATCAATTTGACAGATTTCACGTTTGACTTTTCTTTATATGACATTGATTTAGAGGCTAAAAGGACAGGCACTAAACCCAAGCGGGTGCTACCAGTTAAGACATATTCAGCGGCAGCTGAACACAATACTAAATATAGCAAAGGACATATGTCACAACTTCAGACTTTGCAACCATTGACTACTTGTTCAACATAGAATATTAAAGAAAATCAATTTAATCAATTTTTAACTTTTAATTATGAAATTGACAAAGTTGATGGAAGAAATAACGCTATCAATTCACAAGTAGATGCCATGGAAGAGACTGGGTGTTTAAAAAACATGATTTATGTTTTGGGAAAGAAATTAAAGACAATTAATGGATTGAAAGTAGATAATATGTATATACTGAAGTATATAGATAGTAAGATTGTTCCCATGGGGTTGAGGTTTTTCAAGTTACCCATGGGATTAGATTTGACAGATACTGGCAAAAATGAATTTCATGTGTTTTTTGATGAATGTGGGTACAATTTCATGTGATTATTAATTAAATACAACGATGAAAGATTAAGTAATTTTACACAAGAAGCTGAAAAACTGAATACACGTATTGTCAATGACTTATTATTTATGGAATGGGAAAAATTATATAATAAGCAATTTGTAGAAGCAGAAAAATGGGTTACTAAATTGTGCCTACGTAAAAATAACAAAATGTCGAGGGACAGGGAACAATATAATAAAAATACAGCTTATATTTGGCCCTGTTACCGTAAAGACAATTTACAAGAACAATATACTAATAAAAAGTATAATAATAACAACAATAATAAATATGGCAAAAACACTTTCCAGGATAATTATGAAGTAAAAAGACACTACGTGAAACAGGATTTTCAGAGGTATCCAAGGGATATAGGTCAACCTTATCAGAGAACCTATCAGAGACCCAATCAGAGAGAGAACTATTACAAGGGAAGGTCCTACAACCAGTATTAACAAAAGCAGATGAAGCTTCTGTACAAATCACTGAGATTGATAATTTAATGCTTTTAGATGCTAATTTAACATTAGATAACAAAGAATATAATAGGAATGAATATGTAAATTAAATATGTGGGGACGGTGATGGTGATATAAAGGTTAATGGGAATATTTATTCCTATAATAATTTTAACATTTATAATTACTCTAATATTTCTATAGAGACTGTACACTTTGATCTATTCGAGAAAGGCATGAAATTCATACCTAATCCTAAATTCAAATTAACTGAAGTATTAATAGATTTTAAGAAATATATTAGGAAGATTAATTTAGATATATTCTTTAGAGATAAGCCAACAACGGGCCACATCTGTATGGATCAAAGAGTTAATGATCAGTTAACTATAAAGAGTACGTTTACGCCTCCTAACCATCCTATCATTGATATTTTTGATAAAGTAGTGACAAGAGAAATATACAATGAATATAATAACTTGAAATAGGCAACAAATGTTGACAATCTATCATATGATGAAATGAAACTACTATTTGAAATTAAGAAAGACAATAACACTAGAATAATGAAACCAGATAAGGGGGGGAATTGTGTTATACGATAGTATTCAGTATACAAAGAAGATCTATGATATATTATATCTAACTGGAAATTATGAGACGATTTCTCTGAATGAGTTGCATATAGCCTATCAACGTATTGACTCGTATATAGAGGAATATTTATTAGATGGCAGAATTACAGAAGAAATATATAAATTTATTAAGGTTAAATTTCCAAAGGTAGCCACTATGGTAGGCATACCAAAGGTGCACAAAGACACTAAGGACCCCCCCTTTAGACCAATAGTATCTGGAAGTTATTCCAAAACTTTCCCCATAGGAAAGTATATTGATATTAAGTTAAAAAATATGTATTTGCTTATAAAACATATGGTGAAGGATTCATGGATCTTTCTTTCTCATTTTCCTGTCAATACTATATTGAATAATAATACTATCATTACAGTGACTATTGATGTAATAGATTTATTCTCGTGCATCCCAAAACAGGAAGGATTGGAGACCTTTAACAATAGTTTAGTGAGGCATACCAACCTAGATTGGGATGTTATATGTTTATTATCAGAGATGATGTCCATTGTTGTGGACAACAATTTTATTTACTTTGAGGGAGAATATTTTAGGCAAACCAGGGGGGTAGCTATGGGGGCAGCTTGTGCCCCCATATATGTCAACCTGGTTATGCTAAATTGGGAAGATAGTGTTTTATTCCCTAGTAAATATTTTCAATACATAAAATATTATTCCAGATTTTTGGACGACATCTATATTTTATGGGAAGGAGAACAAGATTTGTTACTACAATTCATAAATTTTTTGAATAACAGTAGTGATTACTTAAAATTCACACATTCCTTTGACAAAAATGGATTACCCTATCTGGATACTTATATATATCATGAAGTAGGTCACGCCTACTCCAAAATTCATAGGAAAAGTACATTTTCCAATAATTATTTGGACTATTCTAGTTGTCATCCTTCTAAAGTCAAATATAATGTGTTTAAAGGTCAATGTATTCGTGCAGCTAGAATGGTTTTGGATTATGAAGAGATGAAAAAAGAATTGATATTCATTAAAAAATTATTCGGACAAAGAGGATATTCTGTAGAAATGATGGATGATATTATTGATTATGTTACCCAACAGTGGAACATCAAATACAAACCATTATTGGGTGCAGGGAACATATATACCAACAGTATGGATAACAATTCAGCCAGGAACACATTAGGTTCAAATTTTCAAAGAGCTTGTATTTTACAATATAATATAGGAGTAGACAGAATAAAAAGAATAATATACAAATTTTGGCATTTAATTAGTACGGATATGGGTTTAGTCAAAATATTAGGAACAAAACCCAATTTTATTTATAAAATGGGTAGTAATATGAAATGTTTAATGGAGCATATAAGTATTGACAGGAAAAGAACTTTTAAGAATAACAACAATAGAAGCAGAAAATGTGGATTCTGTAATCAATGTAGACATATGTCACAGGAAAATAAAATAATATTACAGAATGGACATAAGAGCATTGTAAGGTGCAGAGACGGAAATTGTAACACCAAAATGGTGATATATTTGGCTAAATGTGACATATGTCCAAGTTTCTATGTAGGAAGAACAGAAAAATGTCTTAAATATCTATAACCATATATATAGTATTAAGAGCAAAGATAAAACGAATGCATTATTTCGACATATTGATAGTAAAGGAGGCGAACATCAATTTAAGTTTAGTATCCCTGATATTATTGATATTGATCCAAGAGGTGGTGATTTCAAGAGTTTGTTGGCATACAAAGAGACATGGTAGCAAATATGTTTGGATGCCACAACTCCACCGGGTTTAAATGAATGTATTTCTATCAAATCACTATTATATGTATGAGTTAATTATTAATTAATTATTAATTAGCCAGTAAAATAGCATATTAATGATGAAAGTATTCATCATCATACACTTTTTATAATTTTTAATTTTTTATATATTCTCATATTATTTACTATTTTTATTATATATATAGTAATTATATTGTTTTTTTTTCAAGTGTACACATATTACCTTTATTATTATATTCTGTAAGAGATGAATTTATATTTAGTTTTTGATTTTATTAGGTGACAGTATAAACTACATGGCTAGTAGATTTAGAGGTAGATTATATGCATTTTAATTAATAGTACGCATTTTAAAATATTTCTAAACAAATAAACAAACAATTTTTGACATATATGCTTACAATATATAATATGTTCGCAATATGTTTGGACTAGAGTTCTTTCGGTGGTATTATCATGATAGTTGTTATTATTACAATAGATGTAAATATTATAGGCAAACAAATGGTGGATATCACTTTAAGGAATGGTGAATGTATTTTGGCGCCACTAAAGTTATTTAAACAGAGTAATAGTTATACGCTTTAGTTCTGATGAAGGCCAGCTGTATTGGTTGAAAGCGCTTAACTTTTTATTTATTACGCTCTTTTAGTACGCTATTTATGTGTTTTTCTGTGCATGTTTAAGCGTTGTGTCGTACCAGTTCGTCATTTGTATATGGATTTTATTAAAATTGTGGAATCAACTTAATTCTGGCAGTCTTGGGCACTTATTGGTGGAACCGGAGAATCTTTGGTAACATTGTGATTTTTTCTGATGTAGATATATATATATATATATATATATATATATATATATATATATAAATATATACATATATATATATATATATATATATATATATATATATATATATATATATATATATATATATATATATACATAAACATATATACATACATCTACATACATCTATAGATATATATGTCTATATATATATATATATATATATATATATATATATATATAAAGCAATTTATATATATGTAAGCAGATATATATATCTATATAGATATATACGGACATACATCTGTAGATAAAAATAGGAACATAACAGAAACATATATGTCCACATGCACCGTTAATGGGGTTGAGAGGCCCCAAACAACATATGTCTTGTATGAATAGGTACCCCCCCCACAGCCAAACACATCTGCCCTGCAATACACTACCAACTGTTGCAGATCCCATAACCAGGACCTGACATGACATGGGCACAAGATGTTAACAATACTCCATCCCACCTGTATGATGTCAGGCTGGTATCAATAACATATCATGCAGTAAAGTCCGGCACCCATAGGGAATGTACAATGTGGAAGCAATCAACACCCCTAGGATACATATACGCAGACACATATATGCAGATACAGATACACACACACATATATATATATATATATATATATATATATATATATATATATATATATGTAACTACACATACACACACAGAGGTATGTATAGTAAGATACATATGTAGAATAGAAGGTGCACACAATATGGAACAGCCACTATGCCTGCAGTTACCACCTTACCAAATGGACACTGTATGAGCTACCCATACAGATGACAGTCGTTGCCTGCAACATATACCCACAGAGAGGTCAAAGGATATAACACCACACACAGGTCTGCATACATGGGAAAGCTTTATTTGTGTACTATTACATTTGTATATGCCATGTCATATAGCTGTTTCGATGCTGACATCCATATAAACAGAGTAATACAACTGTGAAACAACTGTACTAATACAGTAGTCTGGAAAGGTTTACAAATGTTGCTGTCCAGGCAGAGGCCTTCAAGTAGTACAATAGTAAAGACAGACTGAGCCACAGGATACCAAAAAATCAACAGTAAGTAATGCAGATGTATAGTTCAGCAGCCTCTATCTACACTCTGTACACAACCCCTAGGGGTTAAAGACCTCATCTGACACAATGGGATGTAACTGTTACATAACAAGGCATAACTGACACCATCACAAGCACACTGACAAACAGAACAGTCTGTATTGCAGGAGGCCGTAGGCCTGCATTTAACCAAGGAGGATTGTATGGTAATGTACATCCAAATACCTTAAGGCAGCTTACCCCTGATACCCCCACAAGTTGGAACAGCCTAGGTTAGTTATGGTGCATCCCCCCTTAGACTCAATAATACAGGGCCATACACCACTGTTACATGCACTGGCCTCTGGAGTGCATAAGGGCACACATATATTGCGTAGGTGAAGCGCACACATATATGGCCCCAACCCCACTGTATGTGTGAGAGACACAACAGCAGTGGACTGATGGCAGAAATGGCAGCATGACATACTCACAGCCCACTACAGAATAACCCCTAACAGCATGTCATATATGCACAGCCTGTTATGTAGGTGGAGGACAGAGGCTGGAACACAGGTCCATATGTGGAAAACTGTTGTCATACACTAAGTAAGTTGCTGGTGTTACAGGATAGTCTGCAACATACCCTTAGTCAGGGATATGACGTTAGAAACAGAAATGGATGTAGCCATGTACTGATAGTACTCAACACACACACTGCCAGTGAAATCTCTGACACAAGACCTGTGTGGTGGACAGACAAAACATAATAGGCACACCTCTGGCCATCAATAGGATAGGCCCACAGTTGAGACCTATGCAGACAGACTGTATTCCAAGTTAAACCAGTATGTGCACACAAACCATGCACCACCAGTACTATACAATGCATACAACAACTCTACTCACACTCTGTCTGTAGTTCTGGAACCTCCTACAAATATGTAGCTGGCCTGAGTGTGCAGGTTCCCCTGTACGAGGTATTGCTATCTGCTGTCTGTAACAGTGATGCCCACACACAGGAAGGATGTCCATCACACAGGAAAGGTAAAGGGACCATGCCCACATGATGTAGGGATTTATAGTAGGTGGTTGCCATGATAGTGGTACTCGGAAGTACTACCCAGCAAGCTGCATTCAGATAGCAAGTGGAGGGCACTGATTGGTGCAGAGGCCATCACCTGATCATGTGCACCACCAACAAAATCCATGTTGTAATCTATTCAAAGCAGCTCAATCCATTTACTGGACAGAGACCGAGAGAGGGAGAGAGAGTGAAATTGGAAATGGAAGTGGAAGTGGAAGTGAAAGCCAAAGCCAAAGCCACAGCAAAAAAAAATATATATATATATATATAATTATATCCAGCAAACTATCCAGGACAGACATCATTCCCACAACAGGTATGTGAAGCATATATACATGTAACTGAATGTAGTACTTGGTCCATAATAATGGGATAGATGATGTTGAATGATTTATATGTGCCATCAGGTGTCCTAATGATGTTCAACTGAAAAACTGCTATGGACAATAGTGTCTGTCCCTGTGGGTAGTGGACCATAGCCGTCATCTGTGCAGATCAGCACTGACTGACAAGATGTAAGCCATCAGAGTGTGTCTTGTGTAATGGGAAGTATGCATATTACGTGGCCAATAGCTGATGGTGGAATTAATGCCATTAAATGGACAAGTGGGATCCACAGCCCACCCCTTGCAGGATACTCAGGTTAATCTGTAATGCAGCATGCAGAAATACCAAAGGTGTGTAAAAAGGTTACCTGCAATCTGGTCCTACATATACTGCCCTAATGTCAGGCTGTGTCCATATGTGGCACCTGTCTGTGTTGTAGCAAGGCAGAACAGTGCAGATGTGCAGGAAGGTGTTGCGAGATTGCGAACCTGGTGTCTGAATGTACCCCACATATAGGTACGCATATGTGTACATATGTACACATATATAATATATAAGCATATATATATATATATATATATATATCTACATGTATGTTCACAAATATACAGATACCCATGTGTAGACATATATATGAGCACATATATACAACATCACATATATCTACACATATATAGATATATGCCTATATACACATGTTTACATATATACAAACACACACACAAACATATATGTGTGTAAATACATGTCCACTATATTACTACCACAGTGCTGCATGCTATGTGCAAGGCAACAGCTCACACAGCAATACACATAGATATCTACAACTGGCAGTGTGTGCAACATGGACAGGTATGTCACATGTTAACCCCTTGTTGAGACCGCATTGCTCTCATCTGTGAAGTATGGAATGGGAATATGGGGAAGTATGGCAGGTATAGTTGTGGAGGTGGTCAGGGTTGGTAGATATAAAGGACAGTCTACAGGGGTGCTATGTGACACATGTGGTGGCACCCTGGATGGTGTGTGCGGACTGTGATGTGGACGCCCCATGGGCCCCAATATGGACACAATGGGAACAAGTCTCCCACCCACTGCTACTCACAACAGCAGTCCATGTCCTGAAGGTGCCTGGCCTGGAGGCTGAGCAGGAGGAGCATGTCAGCCCTGTGAATGCGTACTGGGTGCCTCAGAGTGATGTAGCACAGCCCACATGTCTGTGGAGCCCATTATGGAACAGACCCTGGAACTGACCTCAGCGGACAGGAACATGTCTGTGTGTGCCCCCAGTGGGGGGAACAATATCCCCTGAGTTGGTTCCACCTGATGGTATTGCTGGACCAGTACATGAGGAGGCACCAGGGTGGGACATACATGTGATGTGGCCAGGTAAATGGGCAGATGGGTTTGGAGAGGTGGTACTGCTGGGCAGTAGTACATATACATGCTATTGTATCACTGTTATAGAACATATAACAGTGATATAATAGTATGTATCACTGTTATAGAACATATGTTGGTAGTAATAGTCTACACAATCCCGGAACATGTCCAACAGCATGCATAGATATCCCCAATAACACAGAATGTCAGATGTGCAGCAATCACAAAGCATCCATACCACAGGCATATATGGAACCATAGTAACCCTGACAATGGTATGTAGGTGAATAGTCTGTAACAAGCCAGCAATGATATTGTCCACACAGGAACATGGCTACAAATGGGTCTACTTCATTTGCCCGAACTTCCGTTTGCCCAACACCCATTTGCCCGAGACCAAATGACCGAAATTTCATTTGACTGACACTTCATTTGACTGACAAGTATTATTGGCAAGAAAATGGGATATGCCCCCCTCCCCACTGTAGTGCGACCCTGGAGTTAGAATATATAGTTAGGGGGTGTGGGGGGCACAGCCCCCCACAATTGAGGGTATGGGGGGCAAAGCCCCCCACTTAATTTCGTATTATATTGTTTAGTTTTGCTTTAATATTGCTTAGTAAAACAAAAGTAAGTGGGGGGGCTTTGCCCCCCACACCCCCCCTAACTATATATTCTAACTCCAGGATCGGACTACAGTGGGGAAGGGGGCATATCCCATTTTCTTGCCAATAATACTTGTCGGTCAAATGAAATTTCGGTCAAATGGGGTCAGGCAAATGGGTGTCGGGCAATTGGAAGTTCGGGCAAATGAAGTAGACCCCTAAAACACATAGCAGAAAGTGTGGTACAATACAATATCTGTCCCACTGGTAGGTAAGCTGTAGCCATACCTATTGAGTTGTGCATACAGTTTGTTGTCGCTGATATGGTGGGGCGGTTGACAGAGATGTGTATTAAGAACTGTGGTAACCTTGCTGTATGAGTTGCTCAGACCTGTTTCCATCTTTATGTCTTTCAGCCAAGATGTCACATACACGTCTTCCAACATATTCAGCTGGCGAAAATGAATTTCTGATCACATATTTAATCCAGCACTACCCTGTGCTGTTTGGCTGGGCCACCCATGGCCAGCAGAAGTGGATCACCCTGTGGAATGACTTAATCACAGTGTCAATGATGTCGGACTGCACAACCACAGTTATGAGCAGGTCCGGCATCATTGTACTGACCTGCTTTGCAATGCCCACCGGCATGCTGCTGCAGTCTGGGAGGATCACCTCACCACAGGGGGGCCATGCCATCCATCCCCCCGACACATGTGGAGGAGCTCCTGGCAAGCCTCATGGCACTTGTCCATCTGGCCAGCAACCAACCACTGGACACCTTTGTGCCACCCACACACCGGCCAAGGAGCATGCAGGTAAGGCCACAGGGCACATCAGTAGAACATTGTTGCATATACATCCGCATCGGGACAGGTAGAGCATGCATATCTGACATGTCATAGGTATATTGTGTTGCTGCATAGTAGTGATAAACAGATGTCCATATGCGGTAATATTGTGGAAATGTGCCATTGATGTATTGTAATACTGCACCCACCCTGTAGCACTGCCACAGGTATGGCCACTGACATTGCATCTCTCACCCTCTTATGTAGGTCCCTCTGGGATACTACCAAGGCAGCAAGCAGCCTGTAGCCAGTGAGTATGATTTATGTAGATGCTTGCCAACACACTGGGCATGTAATGGCGATGGTATATTCCATGCACACATCTAACACACCTACCCAGAATGCATGTTGTACATGTGCACGTATTGTTGCTGTGAAGTGCACAGCATCACAGGGATGACCATGATGAAGTATTGGAAGGGTATGTCAGACACCTGCATGATAACTAATATCCTGTCATTGTGGAAAGTGTCCACAGGGAATAACATAATGGTGTGTGACATGGCCTACTGTAGGGACATGTTTGGAACAACACCCATATGCAGTACAATACCTGTGTATATACCTGTAGGACAATGGCAACTGCTGCAGAGATACACTATGGCAAAGGCATTACAGTAGTCCACATTATCAGCTGGGACTAGGCTGTAATATGTGGTGTTCAGTGTATGGGTCACTGCAAAGTGACACACATGTGTAGGGCTTACTTGTCAAGCATCTGCAAAAAAGGCTGAATGAGGGGGGTGTCAGCATGACACACCAGTGCACTGCAGCAGGGATCCTAAGGATGCTAAGAATGGCAGTATCTGCACATAGTCAGGTTCAGGGCCTGTGGCAGATGTAACCCTACTTCCACAGCAATAGTGAAGGCAGTGTATGAACACCAAGGGATGTGCACATGAATAGACCTTGCAATCATGCAGAGTTGGGGGACATGTGTAGGTAAGATTGAACTTACACTGGCAATTGCAGATGGTCCACGCTGGTGTACCCCCACCAGGAGTAGTGACTGCTGTAGTACACACAACAAGAGGTGCATCAAACCATCATAGCACACATATGCCCACACGGAGTGTATATATTGTGGTCAGCATCCACACACCTAACACATTCCATAGACACTGCATGTAAAAGTACAGGACATATGTCACATATCGGGCACATATACTGTTAAGATATGCAATGATGTGGTCCCATTGCAGATCACGGATGGGTGCATCATATAAGGAAGTGTGTGTACACCCCCCATAGCCACGGTATGCTCTGATGGTTGTTAGTGTAAGAGTATTGGATTGCTCATACATGGTCCGCTGATGTTGAGAGCTGCACATCAGGCATCAGACGATCACAAATGACATCTGTCCACATATCATCCCAGGTATGTGTTGCTGGAAAACATAGGGGTTGTGAGCATTAAAGCTGACATAACCAGCATAGTAGTGTACATTCAGCAATGAGCCATGCACCTGTGAAGTGTGGTGCAAAGTACATGGCAGAGTGCAGAACAGGTGCACAGAAATACCATGTTCATGGCCGCAGTGGTATCCAGGGGAAGAAGCTTTACCTAGTGACACAGCACATGCATCACACACACATCTATACTGTTGTCAGCATGGATTGACTATAGCTGCACTGCATACTGTTGGGTACCATATGTTATGCATGTTGACAGAGGGGTAATAGGAGGGCTGTGTGTACTTTCATTGTGCAACCTCACCTACATGTGTGTGTGCATCCTGGTGGGTAGTCAATTTGTCTGTAGGGTCACTCTGGCGAAGTGGAGGGAGGTTGATGCATGTAGGATGCTTATGTGTGTGTGTTTGTGTGGCTGGCCATGTATGCACATGTGTGATTGTGGGGTGTTCATACAGCAGTACCTCCTTCTGGGATCATGCAGTACATGTACATAGACTGCCACATTACACACCAGGAATACTTATCATGTGTGTAATCACATGACAGCTGGTAGTATAATATGGTCTGTAGCATGGAACAGGCATCCAGAGGGAAGGTAGACACCAGGTACACCCTTAATATTGCATTCAGCAGAGAGGTCACCTACAACCCATGTATGCAGCGCTACAGATGCATTGGGGAAGTACTAGTCAACACCTGGGAGTGTATCCAAATTTTACAGTTGTCACATGCTAGGCAGAAGGAGCAGCATATCTGCCATGTACTGAGCATTACACACACATGACACACCAGTGCGTGTTATTATGGATAGAACATAGTAGCCCACACATGTAGGGGCCTTGCTCGTGATGTCTGGACCTATAGAGGGTGCATACTGAATGACAGCAGTGAGGCCATGTAAAACCACAACACACAGGTCAGGCAGGTAAAATAGTACAGTTCTTATATTGTGATGGCTTATGTAGGCATTTAAAGGACTGATATGTTAATGAGTGGTATCAATGTGTATATGTTAACAAGTGTGATGCAGGATGGGGTACCACATGGACATATAAGTGAGACTGTCTGTAAAGCCATGGACAGGTAGGTATTACAGAGGTGTGTGTGTGTGTGTGTGTGTGTGTGTGTGTGTGTGTGTGTGTGTGTGTGTGTGTGTGTGTGTGTGTGTGTGTGTGTGTGTGTGTGTACTGTTAGGCAATGCTGTACAGGTTTTAAACTGCATTTATTGTTTTCCCCCACAGGTGGTGAGGTGGCTCAGGGTCCCTCCTGCATGCAATCTGATGTCGGTGTCCATACAGACACCGAAGATGATGATAGTAATGTTGAGGCACAGGGGGGATTGTCAGAGTCTGACACTGCGCCAGCATTTGACATCCCCTTTTAGCCACCTCAGCCCTGCACACAGTGTCAGTACCTGTACGCACTCCATCACCAGTGACCATAGCGGAGGGACAGCTGGTGTTCAGTGGCAGTGTACTGGAAAGTGTGGTAACCATGCCTACTGTGTCCGGTCACAGAAGGCATAGCCAGATGTCCAGCAGGGCACCACTTAGGCAGATGTCCCAGGGTGCTAGTGACAGGGCCACTGGACATCATGCCCCTGGCAGACGTGACATAGCTGGTACCAGCAGGTGCATGTTTCAGGCTGTCATGGCAGCACAGGCACATATAGAACTTTACACTAGACAGAGCCTGAGGCTGCAGAAGGCTGCTCTCACATCTGCAAATGACAAGCCCGTGAACTAGCTGGTGCCATCCTTGGATTAACTGAGTTCATGGATAGACGGTCTGGTGAGATGATGGAACTCATCGACCGTGGTCTGTCCATGCTTGAACATGTGGTGGGAGTGCAGCAGTGGCTGCATGGACATAGGCCAGCAATGCCAACAGCTGGTAGTCAATGTGGACATGCTGGGATACCAAGGGGCTCCTGTAATGGCAGTACCAGTCCTGGTAATGCAGAGGGGGTGCTGTCTACACAACACCACAGCAGACCACGAGCTTGTGGTCCTGGCCAGTTCCAGGAGGGACCTGGTACCAGTGGACATATGTCATCATCAGGTGAGAGTATCACATTGAGACCTGTACCTGGTCATGCCTATGGAACCCCTGGCAGGCACAGTCCATGTGTCTGTGGCCGGAGGCAGTGAACTACACACCCTGCAAGGTATGGTCTGCAGCTGTCCATAAATACCTGTGTAGGGCAGCCACATGGCAGAACTGTGGGCATGCATACCCCCACACTATGCAAACACACCTAGGGCAACCCCATATCTACATACTTCACAGCACCATGCCCAGTTCACCACAGTACACCCCTCACCCACACACATGGTGTCAAATGTATGGCCCACCCTCTGCCTCTGGCAAATCAACATCATACCCTGTGCATATGATGATATCTGTGTCAAAATCCCTGTCATCTATACCATCAATGCAGGGACAGGCTAATATGGTTCTGATGCACACAGTGACTGTACTACAGTGTGCCAAAGTACTGCAGTGTAACATGTTGTAGGGAGTAAAGTATAATGCATATATGCCAAGTAGTGTAGCCGTCCAGCAATGATGCCTTATAGCTGTTAGTAACACTGTTTGGTTGTGGTCTCTATAATGTTATCCATTTGTGTTGTAGGTGTACATGTGTCAGCACAAGAATGCCCTGTGCATATGATACCTGTGCCACATCCCTGTCATCCATACCATCAATGCAGGGACAGGCTAATGTGGTTCTGATGCACATGGTGACTGTACTACATTGTACCATGGTACTGCAGTGTAACATGTTGTAAGGAGTAAAGTGCAATGCATATATGTCAGGTGGTGTAGCTGTCCAGCAATGATGCATTATAGCTGTTAATAACACTGGTTGATTGCAGTCCCTATAATGTTATCTATTTGTGTTGTAGGTGTACATGTGCCAGCAAGAGGATGGTCTGCAGTCATATTCTACAACAGGGTATGGCACTGTGGTGACACCATGGCTTTGACATATTTGGGGTACAGTTGAACATATGTCACAGGTTACTAAAATTGTCATTGCCTGTGCCACATGGACAGGTGACCCGCTGAGGCATATATACCCTGTAACCTGATGTAGACCCATTCACATACATGCACACTGTTACTTGGCAACACTGGGACGAGACCCCTACCTAGCTATGTAGTGATACTGAAGTGTGTGGCTTACATTGCACACACCACACAGCGTTTAGGATGAGGTGTGTCCCAGTCACATGTTACATGCAGAACATCCCCAGACATGTACAGTATGCTAATGGGGGATGTAATGGGTATATATGAACAATATGTAGTGTGACATACCATCATATACACATTAACAGACACATAACAGCCAGACACACATCCGAGATACCAGGGCCTATTGCTGCTAACTAACTTGACCATGTTTCCAATGTGTTACAGTAGGCTGCACACAACATATGCATAACTGGCTTGAATTGTGGTATCAATTGACTGTATGGGTGATGGTGACAGTGGTAACCATAATGTGGCACATGGGACATATACCAGGTGTAGTTTGGTATAATGACAGTGTATCCCAGTGGATATTGTACTTCCTGAAACCCATGTTGACACTCTGCCATACCCAGCATCACACACTGGCCATGACTGTGATACAACCCATAGTATACCCCAAAAGTGATACTACAGGGATATGCATCTAATGCACATGCCACATGCATAGTAGGGTGTTGCATTGTCATGCCTCACCTATGGGCAGCAACAACACTATATGTACTACTGTGTAGCATTGGGTATTGAAATAGGAGTATGTGGCCTTGGAATGCTGTACCCTACAGGTATACGGACATGCACAACTACACACACATGCCAGAACACAATGGGTATCCCATGCCTATCAACCCATTTGTAAAACACTGTTGTGCTGGTAATGCAAAGCTTGTGTAGCCGGTATGGGGGTGGAGCTTAACTGGGTACATGAAATGTCCCATACAGCAGCAGTCACAACTGACTATGGCAATGGGTGTTGTGTTGGTTGTGAAGGCCCTCATGGAATTCCCAAGTACAGGTGTGCTAACACACAGACACTGCTATACTCAGTCATGCACATGTACACATGTGTCAGTACAGGGGTGCATCGCTGCAGGTGGCCATAGCTGTGTACCTAGCTATTGTCCAAGGGAGATGGGTTGTGTAGGGGTTGTGTGTACAGTGGTATCCTACCACCTGCCAGGTGGCAGAGGGCAATCTATCGACATACATTACTGTGGTAACCCTCAGGGTGAGAATGACATGCATCAGCCAATCCTCCATGTGCTCCCTGCACATGGGCACTGAGATTGTCATGTTGACATGTATGCAACATGCATTACAACACATGGTTAGTGTCTGTGATGGAGACCTGCACCCAAGCATGTTTTGTTGACTATGATATTGTAGTGGAGGTACCCGTGGCATGTGGTACATACAGGCTGACATCTCCTATATGTACCACTTCTTACACAGCTGGGCAGACATATCAGTGTCAATCAAGCTTAGGTTGCCTGTACATATCCCAGCTGGATACCTACCATCTGCACATCTGTACAGGGACTGACAGTCATCAGCTTGGCAAAAAGCTATGCAGTGGTATGAGTGTGTTGACAGATAGACATCTGGCAACAATATGTATGCCATAACTACATGTCAGAAGCTCTCACTAACATGTGCTGTACAGGCAGATCATTACCCAGTAAGGAGTATATACTGTGACACAGCTCACACACCTGGGATACTACAGGGAGGCCTCAGTGTCCAGCTATGCCTGCAGGTGTGCCTGTTGTCAGTACTACATTTAGCACTCTGCTCTTGCCTGGGTAAGCAATGTCAACAGTAGTACTGCCATGATACACTACATGCCAGTGTGACAGCACTTACCCTGGCCTACGACACCTGTATGTAACATATTCACATGGATAACAGTGCTGTACAGGCCTCATAAATGTCTATGTCCCACACATGACACTCATACCCCCTTGCTACTGTAATGACAGCACATAGGCACATGTATTGTACATGGCATTACATACACTTATTACAGATTATCAGACTGGGTGGTGTGACCTGGTTACCAGGGCTAAGCTATGCTTAGCAAGTATCAACATTGCTGCAATATAACAGCTGAGCTGAATTGCGCACTGGTAAGTGAAGCCTACACTGTGTAAGTGCCCATACATTAACCCATAGCTCACCACCACTTAGCTTATTGCAAATCCAAGCAAACACACTTAAAGCTGCTCAAAACTGCCTTAACCACTCTGTATCCGACAGCACTTGTACTGCCCAGCAACAATACAAACTTGAACTCAGGACCCTGTACACTAAAGTCACAACACTTTACCACTACACCATGACCACTGTAAAACAGCTGTTGTTTTACCAATATAGCTGTCAATACGCATATTGAGTAGTATTGAACAATTGCCTTTGGTTCCTAAATTGTGTAGTCCTTGTTATTAATATGACTGTTGCATCACATATGTTGTTTTATTATAATGTACACATAGCAGATACATACGGTGAGATACATCTGGGAGGATATACACAGCCGTGAGGTTTACACATGACAGGAATATGGTTATATACATATAATAGGTCTATATATGTCCACATGTACATACACATGTATACTCATACATATGTCTGTATACACATCTGTATAGTGCAACATATATATGGCCATGTGTACATCTCTTTGTATGTACATATGTATATTTATATATATATATATGTATATATATATATATATAGATATATATATAGATAGATATATAGATATATGTAGATATATGTGTGTGTGTGTGTGTATATATATATATATATATATATATATATATATATATATATATATATATATATATATATATATATATATATATATATGTGTGTGTGTATATATATATATATATATATATGTCTGTATAGCTATATATGTATGCACATCCTATGTGTACAGATATGCCTAGTTATGTTGGTATATATGTAGATATCTATAACTATATGTGCATACATATCTATTCTGATATACCTACTACTGTCAATATATATGTAGATATCCGTATGTATATGTGCATATGTATCTCTATCTGTATATGTGTAGACATATATTGCTCAGTATATGTATATATCTGTGTGTTTATATGTATATCTATGAACATATACATCTCCATCTATGTATGTGGATATGCATATGTGTATATATCTGTATAGATATCTGGATAATTATATATTCATATATGCTCACCATATGTCCTGAACATGGAGTGGAGATCTACCTCAGCCCCTATAGTCCCAATGTCATAGTGCAAGGGGATGTTAGGTATGTACTGCAGGTATATTTGTAGACTATTGCTACTGTAATAGGGATTGTCTTCACAGACGTGGTGTGTGTGGGAGGTCACATCTGCTTTCAATATGTGTGCCATTGGTTACTGACAGACATCATAAGGACATCATAGTACAGTACCACTGCTAGCACAGTAATGCTCTTGTGGACTACAGCAGAGATATTGGCCAATATATGTGGACAGTCTGACACACTCTGGACAGTCCAGATGTATACACAGAACCCCTTAGTGCAAGACATGTGGACCAAGCCTGACAATGTAGATGTTAACAGCCATGTAGATGGGTATAACATGTACCTACTGGTATATATTTGCCCCCGTAGGTTATGCATTCACACATCCCTGTCTGTCTTGACACATAACCACTGGTACAGAGCCACCATGGCCACATACTACTCACTAGTTTGTGACATACATCTGTACTGCATCCCACTGCTTTGTCTGACATACATGAGTGTTATGGTGGCCCGGCAGCAGTACATCTGGTAAGTATCTGGACATGACATCTCACTGGATAAGTACACTAAGCTGCTAGGCATGTAACAAAGCACTGTGCAGGCTACATGCATACTGGCTCAACACTGGCCAACATTTCCTATGGGGGAATACACATGTACCTGCATATATAGCAGGCTCTACAGGCATGTCACAGCACAGAGTAACAGACACCTGTGTGAAAGTGCATAACCACAACCAATGTGAATACAGCCACAGCCACATATTGTAAGCTAGCATAATATTGCAGTATATGGGCTATCTGTTCAACACCATCCTCATATGTGCCACTCACACACTAACCCTACATATACTGTCCCACTACACAGAGTGGTCCGATGCCTGTCTGTGGTATGGGACATGTGTGTGTTTGGCCCTACAAACATGTAAGCTGATAGGGTAACATACAGTGGAGCAGCATGTAACATCAGATAGACCAGGACCAAGAACAATGACATCTACCACAGCCTGTACACAGGCCAAGGAACATATTAACAATACACACACTGTCGACAATCACCATAAGTACACAGACCTCAGTACTATACACACAACCACAGAATGTCCAGGCTATGTCATCAAATATAACCTCTACTATACATGTGTTGCAGTCTGATATCTCACTGGTTTGTTATCAGATATTATGTCACTTATTATGGTGTACAGCACATATGCACCTCTTACTGCATGACATATGTACAAAGGTTGACAGAGTTGTGGCTGGAGGCACATACACAGGGTCAATATTGGCATGTTGCTGTGATAACCTCATACATTTACTGTTGTAGCATGGTTTGTTGCAACATATGTCCTATGAGGGATATGACGTCAGTAACTCTCACAGTTGTCACCATCTACAGACTGCAATCCTCACACTACCTTCTGCAGTTCACAGATAGGTGCCCTGTGGGTAACACATGAAACAAAAGGCACCACACACTGCCCAGTCTGCAGATGACCCTACAGATGGGGGTTTCCTCATAAACAAAGCACTGACATGGCAGGTATTAAAACATGTAGGACAGCCATATCCACACACACACACCCTGTTAAGCCAACAATACTCCAAATACAGTATAGCAGTACTTACAGTCTGTATTCAGGTCAGGCACATCCCCCTCCTGGGTGTTGGCCTGTTTCCACAGTGCATGTTGTTAGAGATAATTCCTCAATCCATCTGAGATGCTGTTTCCCAAACAACAGATCGAGTTCCTGTTCACAATGAATGAAAAGGCCCAACACCAACATGATGTTCCTAGATATTGGAGTGTGTTTCCATACAATTGGCTATGGGAATGTTACCACAGCTGTTCCACATGCAATCAGCTAGAAGAGGGCTGCAATATGTGCAGAGGCCATCAGCTGATCATGAGCATCACTTAAAATAAACATGCTGCTGCCTAAGCAAAGCATGTGTAAATCTCTACATCCACCAGAGAGGGAGTGAGAGAGGCAGACAGAAGCAAAGAAAAGTCAGGGAGGGGTGGGAGAGTAAAACTTAAGCATGTTTGTGTCACACACCTACCAGTACAGGTATCAACCCCCTGATGACTATGTAGTGCTATCACATGTCTATGCAGTTATTGGATGCACCACATAGGTTAGATGTTGAGGAGCCCTCAAAATGTATAAGAGATGGTGAGTGACATCTACAGCAGGGATATGGTAGCTATAAGGTAGGTGTAGTACACATGCCTGTCCGCATAAACAGGTATCAGCGTCAACACAGCCACACTCTCACATGGATGGACACACATTAACACACTTGGCAGGGCCAGAAATACAACTCATCAACTAGTGTGATTGTCACAACACAGCACTGTGCAGGTGTCACATGCACCACAGGGGTCATACGGAGGTTATATGGGCACAGGGTATGTAGAGGTGTCCAACATCAAACAGCATGCTTCGTAATGCCAGTGGGGGTTGTAGTGAGTGTGAATGTGGTCATACACATCATACAGCACACACACAGGATGCCAGTACTGACATGCATAGGTACATTGCTTCATGGGTGTGTAGTGGTCAACTGTGCCAGACGGCTATACAAGGCAAGGTGATGGGTATACCTTGGCATCAGGCCACATGACAATGGTCTGCATTGTGGCTAAGGGGTGTAGTGTTTGGATTTGCCCACACAGGTGGGTATTGTATTCACCATCCAGTCACCTGGGTGACTATTGCGCTTGGCCAATGCTGTGCATTGCTTGTCATGTATGTGTTCCTTAGTCCATGACATGGACAGTGTCTGGGATGTGTACATCTCCCACATGCATGTACAGTGACATGTAGAACTGTTCCTGGGGTGTCTAGCCCATGTTGTGTACACAGATTGTTATCATCAGATGTGCCAGTCCTGGCCTCATGTGGCGGGAACTGTTAATGTACAGCAGGTTGACCCTGCATCTACATTGATAGCATGATACCTGATTCCCTGGTGTCAGTGGCATCTGTCCATACAGGGTATGTTTTGCCGGCATGGTATGTCCTTTGTGGGTCACATTTGATGCCACTACAGGTGTTGCAGGTGTCCAGTGGGGAACATGGGGGAGGTGCATTGTCAGCATGTACATGTCTATTGGACTGATGGACAAGGTGCCATGACCTCTGTAGCCCACTGCAATCACACCATGATTACTATCAGTGAGCAATATGCAGGGTACTACCATCATAGTGGCTGTTGCCTAGGCAAGTGCGTGTGTGTATGAGACATGGGTTGAGAGTGTTCTCTGGGCCATACAAGGGTTGCTAACATTGTTCAGCTGGCCTTGATGTCACATGTAGGGGTATAGATTTGCACCCCAGCCTCTCAGCTATTTCACATCTGTTATCCCTGTACAGTGGACATTGTGATATATACCTGGACCACCGTATAAGAATTTTGCAAAACCCACTCTACATTGAGTAGCTCAGTTGTTACACACTCACACCCACCTTCACACAGGATATGAATAACAAACACAAACACACACCTATCATGTCTGGGATTAGAACTCCTACCTAACTAGTATATTACACTACAGCACTACGCAGTTATAGGATACGCCACAGAGATTACTACAGTTCTTCTTCCTCAAAGGTGTATTTCACAGTGAATGACATAAACAGGATTGCCAAAGTAGGGAATTTGAATTGTAGTGAGTGTGACTAGCCTAAAATGCATTGCTCCCTACACAGACATAAAACATCCACAACTGCCATGTGTGTGACTAGAACCCCTACCAGAGTTCTATATCACACTGCAGCATGAAGCTGTTATAGGTCGCACCACGTGGATTCCTGGAGTACTCCTTACCCAAAGGTGTATTTCACAGTGAATGACATCAGCTGGACTGCCAAAGTAGGGCATTTGAATTGTAGTGAGTGTGACTAGCGTAAAATGTATTGCTCCCTACACAGACATAGAAACACACACATAACTTCCACAACTGCCATGTGTGGGAATAGAACCCCTACCAGAGTTCTATATTACATTACAGCACAAAGCAGTTATAGGCTGCACCACGGGGATTACTGGAGTACTATTTCCCCAAAGGTGTATTTCACAGTGAATGACATCAGCAGCCTTGCCAAAGTAGATCATTTGAATTATAGTGAGTGTGACTAGCCTAAAAAGCATTGCTCTCTACAAAGACGGAGACACACACACATTTGCTATGTCTGGGATTAGAACTCCTATCTAACTAGTTTATCACACTACAGCAGTATGCAGTTATAGGATGCGCCACAGAGATTACTGGGCTACAGCTTTCCAAAAGATGTATTTCACAGTAGCTGACATCAGCAGCCTTGCCAAAGTAGGGCACTTGAATTGTACTGAGTGTGACTAGCCTAAAACGCATTGCTCTCTACACAGACAGAGACACACATACACGCACAGTTGCCATGTCCGATTAGAACTCCTACCTAACTAGTTTATCACACTACAGCAGTATGCAGTTAGAGGATGCGCCATGTAGATTACTAGGGTCCAGCTGTTCGGAAGGTGTATTTCACAGTGAATGACATCAGCAGCCTTGCCCAAGTAGGGCATTTGAATTTTCCTGAGTGTGACTAGCCTAAAACGCACTGCTCTTTACACAGACAAACACACACACAGTTGCCATGTCTGAGATTAGAACTCCTACCTACCTAGTTTATCACACTACAGCAGTGCACAGTTATAGGATGCACCACGGAGATTACTGGGATACAACTTTCCCAAAGGGGTGTATTAGGGTGTATTTCAAAGTGGATGACCACAGCAGGCTAGTCATAGTAGGGCTTTGGGGAGGGCAATGTGTGTACATGAGCCATAACCCATTCATCTAGAGGTTGACACAGCACATGTGGGCACACACAGGGTTATATTCCACAGGTATGTGTATACAGCTGCTAGATGACTACTTCCTTGTGCAGTCATGTTGCACAGCTAGCACTTGCACCACATAGTCTGTAATGCTGACAGATATTGGTGGCTAATGTCTAGAGTGAGTGACAGCTGAACCACATGTGGTTGTAGCCATTTGGCTGTGTGCTGGGTGGGACAGGCCTCATAATGGATGGCTCCTTTTCACAGTTACTCTCTTCCACACATCTATGTACATCTACTTTTGGCTTATTATAGTGTGTTGTTCTTGGATATATGCTTATATTCCTATCCACTGTATGTGCAAAGCATGAGTGGTGCATACTGAGGAGTGTCTGCATTAACATTTGCAACTGACAGATATGTCTGGTCCACTGTTGTTTGCAGACATGGGTTTAATTTGTTTAAGTGTGTGAGCATGTCCTGTATGCCCTTCTCTATTGAATGTGTGGATCGATTCCAGGTAGTTTGTACTCCAGTGCAGACCTTTGTGTTGTACACCTACAGGTGGAAAACTGTTTCTGTAGGGTATCCATCGATCATTTGGCAATATGGGGACAAACTGTGCAAGGGATAGTATGTACTGTAGGTGATTGTATCTGTGCTGTTTCAGCTACATGGTACTGTTATTAGAGATATTCAGACATGTGCACTGTTATACACAGTGATGTTTTCTGTCCTCAAGTACTGTCAGGTGGACATTCTTCCTCACAGTGATGTCTTGGGGGATAAGGATGAATGCAGCTGTGTCCGGTGTTGTGGGCAGACACCTACGTATTCATGGTAAGTTATGCCATTCTGGGCAGCTGCAGACACTTGCTGGGTCTGTGTATCCAGTTCAGCACCTTGGTACAGTGTTAGCAGAGGATCCCATACTTGTACACCCATCAACATGACAGTATGGGCTTATCTTGCTGTGGCAATGCCTCACAGCTGTACAGATTTGCACAGGTTACCCAGAGGCAGGGGCCATGGGTCAGGACATTACCCCTATTGTGGTGTACGGGAAGGTGTGTAGCCACACATTTATGTGTTTGCAGCCAGGGATAGTGTGTGCACACAGCTTGGTGTTGGACCCTGCACATTCCATGCTGCCCATGCTCCAACCCCCCTCTGTTATTCTAACCTCTTCCATACATTATGCATACATTCTCTGATACTTTCCCTAAGGGTATCACCCCATCAAAGGTGTTTGTTAGTTTTTGTCCACAGTCCATGCAATGAACATGGTGGACATGTTACTGTGGTTTGTCCACATGGCCTTGCATATGGCTTATGTGGAGTGTGTTATGTTGTTATTTGGGTGCCCATGACATAACACGCATTGACAGTATGTGAGAGACACTGGCCTTTGGCAGAGGGCTGTGGGGCATTAGGTGTTGCTGTGGGCCAGATATGGCAGGCCTTTGCATTCTGGCAGGCCTACAGTCTCAGACCACCATACAGTATATTCCCCTGGGGTGACAGGGTGGGTGTGATAGGTGTTCATGCCAATTCCTTTGATCAGTCTTGATCAGGTGGTGTGGATGCTGGCAGGCTGCTACCTACAGCTAGGGGCACACCTGCATGGGAAACCTGCACTGTATGCTGCATTCTTCCGCTATTGCCATATACAGATGTGGTCATATTGTACCCATTCCCCAAAGCAGGGTTATGACCAGAGAGGTACCTGTGGGTGGTGTTTGCGTGAGCTGGGTGCATGTGTGCTATGGACACTACTTGCATCTGACATACAGATAGGCATGGGGCATTCCAGTTATGCTGGAATGTGCAGGTACATCAGCTGTTTCCCAATACATCAGTCCTACCTCCTTTGTGATCTACAAGTGTTTGGGCAGACATCACCAGTATCCCCTACTACAGGACCAGCTACTGTGATGCATACCTGTATGTACAATTCCAAAGGTGTCTCCATTTCACAGTGACACCATATATACCGGATGCGTGGGGTACTTTCCCCTGTATACTGCTTGTATATCTAGCCCAACAGCCATGCCATGTCAGTCTTTCAGATGGTGACACATATTACCACCATACATTTACAATGGCTTACTGCTAGCATGTGTTATACTGGTGGGGATTATCTTTGGCACTGCAGTTGTGAGGGCTTGTCCCTGTCATCAGCAGTAGTGGGCAATGGCCACCAGGTCTTACCTCAACATGCATACATACTGACCACTCTCACACAATATGAAACACACACCATCCTAACACACACAGACCTGCATATTGTGCAAATGTTACAACCTATCCTGCTACCTTGGCCACCTCTGTGCATCTGTGCTCCACTGGTATTATACCTACACATACATGTTACTATATTTCTACATAGGGTTGTGGGGGGGCACACCCGACTGTTACAACGTGTGTACATCAGATTGGGGGGCACAGCAAACCATTACTATATTTCTAAATAGGTTTGGGGGGCACACTTGACTGTTACTACATTCCTAAGTAGGGTTGGGGGGAGCACACCTGACTGTTTCTACATTGCTACTCAGGATTGCGGGAGGGGGGCACACCTGACTGTTACTACATTTCTATGCTGGGTTGGGGGAAGGGGCATACCTGACTGTTCGTAAATTTCTACATAAGATTCTGGGGGGACAGACCTGACTGTTTCTACATTTCTACACAGGATTGGGGGGGCACACCTGACTATTTCTACATTTCTTCACAGGATTGGGGGGGCACACCTGACTGTTTCTACATTTCTACACAGGATTGGGGGGCACACCTGACTGTTACTACATTTCTACACAGGATTGTGGGGGGCACACCTGACTGTTACTACATTTTTACACAGGATTAGGGGGCACACTTGACTGTTTTTACATTTCTACATAGGATGGGGGGCACACCTGACACTTGTACACATTTGCTATGACTGTATTTGTATGTCAGGTACTCCATTTCTTTCTGTATTCTAACCTATCATGCTGACTAGAGGCATATCAGTGTACTCCAGGTCTTAGCGTTAACTGACCTACATATTAGTTTCTGACTTTATACCCTTCAGAACTAACATCCCACTGCCTGATCTGCTGTAGCGTGCCTGTGTAGGCCTGGTCAGGGAGGTTACCCATAGGCATCATTCAGAGGCCATAGCACAGCCTTGGTTGTGTTTGTCTACACCTGTCCTGCTGGCTGAGACTGTTGTTGGGTATGTGAACCTCCCTGACTGGCATGTGTGAGTCATATGGACACACATGTGGCCAAGCACATTTCCTGCAGTGGGTTTTGTTGCCCTGTGTAGTATGGCTACTATGGTGACACCGGTATTTGTTACAGATCTCATGGTGCCACTATAGGTGTCTACTATCTGCTGGCATACCATTCTGCCACCCGATTCCCTTGCATGCTCACATCCATACCATAGATACAGGTAACAACACTTTCTACTCAATTCGGCAATTGGTAGGTTGAGTGACTTACCTTGTGGGTGTCCCAGTATTGAGGGTGGTGCTGCAGGACTGCCTATGTTGGATGCACATAGTACACTCCCTACACATGGTTGAGCACAGGTATTGTCATGTTTGATATCCCTTTTACTGTATGTGAGAGTCAGAGAGAGGTGTTATTCCCTGGGTCCCTCCTGTGTCAGTGTATGTGCTATGTGTTGCCTCTTTGCTAAGGCCAGGGCATATCAGGCATGCTTCCTTCTGCCTACTGGGGCAGGCTGAGGTTGTTCCTCCTCTGAGTCACTTTGTGCCTGTGCAGGCCTTGGCAATGGTGGGGGGCTATGTGGGTCTGCCCCATGCTGTTCCTGCTGCAGCTATTTCCACAGGATCATATTGTGTAGCATGGCACATACGATGACAATTTGGGGACATGTAGCTGGTGAGTACTGCAAGGCTCCACCGGATGTGTCCAGGCACTGGAACCATGACTTGAGCATCCCAAACACATGCTCTGTTATGATTCTGGTCTGTGCGTGTGCCTCATTATGGAGTTCCTGTTCATGTGTGTGTGCATTTCTGATGGGTGTCATCAGCCATGGCTCCAGTGCGTAACCAGCACCCCCCACTAGGTGACCATAAGGGATATCCCCATTGGCAAATCTCTGGTACAGCTGCGTCAGATGCCAAATGTGGGAATAGTGATAGCTTCCAGGGCAGCCAGCTCACACATTCATTATTATGCCCTGGGCATCGCACACAACCTGGCAGTTGATAGAGGGGAAGCCCTTGCGGTTGATGTAGACCCTACCCCGCTTACCGGGTGGTGCTTTGATGCATATGTGCATGCAGTCTATAGCACCCACTACCTCAGTGTATTCTGCTATTTGGTGGAACAGTTACATATTGCTGGCCAACACCTCACGGGTGTTGGGGAATTATACCTGCTCACTGGCATGTGCTGGCATGGCATCCAGGAACTGCTGGAGTACCCTGGATGCTGATGCCTGTGAGATCCCCATCATATCCCCAGTTGACCTTTGGAAGGTACCTGTAGCTAGTATTCTTAGGCCTACACATACCTTGGTATCCACTGGGATGGGTTCCCCTCTGTTAGTTCTGTGTGTCAGGCGTGGCCGGCACAGCTCAACAATTTGCTGTAGGAGGTCCCTGTCCACCCTGTAGTGCACCACTATCTCCAGCTCATGTAGGCCCTGGTAGGTTACCCTGGGTCTGTGCACTCTTCTCCGTCTCCTCACTGTGAGTTGGTCGACAGCATTCACATCCTCACCACCCTCAGCCTCTTCCACAAGTTGTTGTATGATAGCTATTGCAGACCCTATCATTTTGTTGTCTTGTTTGTTGAAACTTCCCCGCTTGTATACACTGGTGGTGTAGAGTATGGGAAAAACCAGAGGGGAAGGTGTTTGCATAGTTTATAGTAGTGTTCTGGGCTGGGCTGGTCTGCTGCCTGTATAATTGACTGATTCTGATAAATTTCACCTGGCAGCTATGCTAGTTCTCCTAGATTACCTTCCTACTGCTGTTTTCCCTTCCCATTGCCTTCCTGTTTAAGCCCGGGGGCGCGCCGCGCAAACACAGTACTCAAATGTGTACAGAGCTGCTATTTCCTGCTTTAATCAAAACCAACAGGTCAACGACCTAAAACAACAAATAAAAAAAGAAAAAATTCACCGAAACAATGTAGCCGATGATGGTTTAATGCTCAATAATCCACAATACCAATGTTAACATCCACAAGAAGAGTACGAACAACTAAGCGCTTAGTCTGAAATCAAATTTCAAAACATCTCTACATGTATACCTATCTTCCATCTGGAACTGTACTTGAACTCATTCTTCTTGAATATCTAAGTTCTGAAGATATATATTTTTATTTTCTACGTTCATGTTATGTTTACCAAAAATTCCTCTATGCTTTAATTATCTCTAAAAATATTGTAATTTGTCACTGCTATTTGTCTTGCTACTGGATTGCTAACTGTATTTTTAACTTTGTATGCTAATTTGTTTGATAGTTGTATATTACCTATATATAAAATTCTTGAACTGTGTAGTTTTTCTTCCCAGGCCTCCACTAAAAATGGGCTCTGAATGGCCCAGTGGACTTTCCTGGTTAGCAAACTGCAAATAAATAAATAAATGTGCTAGTCAGAGATGAAGTTATTATCAATGACAACTCCAGGAAGTTAAGTTTGTTTCACAAGTTCCAATGTTGTATAATTCTTAGACTTGATTACAATATAAGACAAAGTATTGGTATGACATATGTTGGGAGTCAGCAAGCCACTCTTCAAAGGATGCCAAGTTAAGAGTTTCAAGGTATGAGACTGATATATCTAAACATACTAAGGTGTAGTTATTCACATGATGAATGATGCTGTTATTGGTGGCTATTTTACGCGTTAGTAATGAAGATGTTACATGCATATATTTGTGTGTGCGTGTGTATATGTTTATGTAACTGCTCCAAATAGAGATCAAAGGTCACCTGTTCCATCTTTATAGGATGTACAATGAATAACTACCTGCTAGGTTTCCAGCAGGATGCATTCATTTTGATGTTGTGTGACTACTGACATTGTGGTGTTACCATGTTAATATAGATGCTGACACGGCAGTGCTGAAAAATGGAATTACAGCCATAAAGAAATGCACTGAACTTAAAAGTGCATCAAAAGCTGCCCATCCTTCATCAGTTTGATGAGTATGTTGTTTCCAGTGTGATCAGTCTACTTATATGTACACGTATATGACATTGCTACTAACAAACACATCTCAAGAGCCAGTACATTCATTTATATATTGGTTTATGTGCAGAAGCATCAAAAGGACAACTCATCTGCTTGCATATTTTGTGTGTTTGGGGGCTAGAAAACCAAAATAAAGAAAACATAGTTCTTCTGTATGGCTGTATCCAATTCACACATAACCGTATTTCTGCATGCAGTGCTGTCGTCTGATCTGACACCTCTCCGAAAACAATAACAAAGACGACAACAAAAGGTCTTCTCTCATACTTGAAGAGCAAACAACAAAATAGCAGCTGCTACAATATGTACCACACAAAGATCACTATGGTACTTCAGTTTTGACCAGAAATGTAATACTGGCATTAAATGCCAGTTTGCACTGAAGAACTGTCAATACCAGTCAGTTGCACCCTCTAACACTTTGTGCTAAGGGCAGCTCCCCCCATTACCCAACCCTAGCAATGCTGCTTAACTAACAGAGGGTTCAGGCACGTATGCAGTGAGACTTGTGGTACATTTAACTGGAGACACATGGATAAGTGTCCTTCAGCTGCATGGAAATATGGCTAATGTGAATTTCCTCTGAGCAAAGAGAAGCACAGACTACCATACCCTCAGCATTAATACCCAAGTGCATGCAACACAATATCTATTAATTACAGTAGCTTTTGCATGTAATTTTAATCTCTGGATTATTTTATTACAAGTGTTTCAGTTATTTTTTTCCCGTAACTATCCCAGCCATATTACTGTACATTTTTTTTTTGTTTTGCAATTGCAAACTCCCTCTTCTGTATATCTCTGTATATCTCCGGATATAGTTTCTCTCTCCAAATCCTCTTCTGGAAACAGTTTCTCAGCATATCTCCCACAATATCATTAAATTCGCCACTGGATCATCTTTTTTTCAATAACTAGATAAGCTTCTCTGTTTCCAACCCTCCTGGCTTTATGTCCATAACCTGAACAATTCTGGTTTTGCTTTCTTCTCCTACCAAAGGAGTCTCATTTTTATCACTGTCTCCTTCCTCTGCTAAATTCATTTGCTTTACAATTTCAGACTCACTCTCTATAGCTGTGCTATACTCTATTGCCATCTTGCCTCCTCTCCCAAGAGCCTCTGCTCTAGATATAGGAAACATTGCAATAAGTAGGGGAACTTCCCTGATACTGGGGCCAAATTGTCCCTACCATTAGAAGTACCACCTCGGATCTTCCCTGAAAACTGGCCACTTACCTACTGGGATTAACCCAGTCAACAAACAATAAAATCCCTGTAAAAAAAATGGATAAAAAACTAAAATGATTACAAAGTCTTTATATCATTGCTTCTTATGAGAGTGGCATGTCATTTATCTTATCTGATTAACTGAGACTATTGTAGGTTTGTGGTAGGATGGTAAACATGTGATAATATTTTAAAAACCTCTTTGCTGCTATGGAATATACAGGAGAAATGGCAGTTACTGATACTGAGTTTGGATGCTGAAAAGCATTTGATAAGATAGACTACCCTTTTCTGATGGAAGAACTTACAATGATGTGGTTTCTTAAAAGTTACTTTGATCTATTTATGAATAGATAAGGGAGGGGTCAACATCAACAGAGAAGGTTAATATAATGGCTCAGATGTCAGAGTCTTCTAGTTTGCAAGGGGCACAAGGCAGGGGTGCACTTTGTCCCTGTTATCCCTACTATCTATTTGGAGCCATTGGCAATGTATTATTAAGGAGATAAGAATTACAAGGAGTGGACTATCGCAAGATAATGATCTCATTCTTTGCTGATGATATCTCAATGTACCTAACAAATCCAGAAAGAGACCTTCCAGAATGTTTAGGAGAGTGCAGGAATATAACACAATCAAGGTACAAAATAAATTAGTCAAAACTAACAACAAGGATGGTGAATTTTGCCCAGATCCAGATGTCCGAGACAAATTACCCATGTCTGTAAGATTATATGAAAATTAAGTATCATGGGGAGGGCAGTCATTAGCCCAAACTGTGTATGAAAATTTCCCAAAAAGACATTATGGCGAAAGTTAAAACAAAGATATGCAAGTGGAAGATGATGGGTTTACATTTGGGACACACACGCCAAGCTCTTACAAGTGTTTTTCTTACCATTGTTGCTATATGTGAGGGCAGACTTTTTTCAACTGTTAGAAAACAAATTGCAATGTTAAATTAATTGTTACTAGAATTTATTTGAAATGCTAAATGGTCTAAAGTGGCATGGGAAAAATGAATCATGTCCAGAAAGTTTGGAGGGGGTGGGCTTGCCTGATCTACCAAGTTATTTTTGGGCTAGCAAATGAGATACCTTAATCTGTCACAGTCAGATGTATATTCAGGAAAATGGAAATAATTTTCTTATATGTTGGAGGGTCTCCTTTGGGTATCTATGAGGAAAGGACATGATGAGCTCCAATTCAGAATTCAGCTGAAAACAATTGACAAGGAATGTTTAAGGGTCTGAATAGTAATGAACTTGGAGAATTAAGTATTGCTAAGTGGGTATGCTAGAGAAGGCAGAAACAGTGGTAATGTGGCAAGAGATATATACATCACTGAAACATTGACAGTAGGTGGTGGAGACTGGTGACAGTTTGCCATGAAACAGAATAAAACATAAATTTTGGTTAAGAGATAAACACAGATTTAGGCATGCATGACTAATAGATGAGGTCAGGAGACTGAAGTGGATATTAGATTATGGTTACAAATTCTGGACATGGTTACCCTTTTAACTGAATCAAAGAAATATTCTATTTCCACCAAGAAGTTAATAAACAATGAGCGTATGGCATTACAAATGGCTAAGGCAGATACAGCAGTTAAGTAAGACTGGGATAGGAGAATCAACTGGCTAATAAGATAAGCTGAGAAGAGTGTGTGCAAATGTGTGGATACCTGAAATATGTGATAAGTCAAGAATATTTAGAATTTTTTCCTAGGAATGCTTTTGTACTCTGGTGAAGCTGAACCACATATTTCCAATTGTTGATAACAGTTGTTGGAGATGTGAAGAGAAGGTTATGTATATGTAAACATATTTTGAGACTTGTTGGGTTATAGAAAAAGGCATAAAATGGCCGTATAAGAGAGTTAATATTAGTCTCAGCAACAATAAATAGTTACACAGAAATAGAAATGAGAAGTGGGTTGAGGACCTACACCAGGGACCAATGCTAATTGTGGGAGGGGTGTATGTACTCCTTTTTGGCCAGTGTGCGCCTGCCATAAAGCCCAGCAGCCCTAATACGCTACTGGCTGGTTGGTTTTCAGTTGCCCAGCTTGGGATACATGGGATAGCTCTGTTAAGCGAAAGTTGGACGTAAAGCCAATCAACCTTCCAGTAAGAACTGCTACACTCAATTTAGGTTCACTGTCAGGATGGAGCTCAGGACTGGATGACATGATGGTAAGGAAAAGGCTGGACATCCTATGTATCCAGGAGACAAGATGGAAGGGCAGAGTAGCAAAGCCACTTAGCATGGGATGCAAAGTCTACTGCTCAGGAGGAAGACAGGCTAGAAATGGTGTGGAAATTGTGTTGATGGAAGATGCTTCAGAAGACATTGAGGAATGTCATCAGAATTAGTGACAGACTCATGGCAGCCAGACTCCACTGTAATGGCACTGCAGCATTCATAATCTCAGTCTATATCCCACAGCAGGGTTATGAGAGTGAAGAGAAGAGCACATCCACACATCAGTTGCAGGACAATGTGAATGTGAGTGGGCAGCCACAGTGATGCAGATATTATCATTGTCAGCTCACAGCAAGAAACTCTCTGGTTCGATTCTCAACTGGGGTACCTTCTGTGCAGAATCTGTATGTCCTCCCTGTGGTCGTGTGGGTTTCCTTCGGGTGTTCTGGTTTCCTTCCCACATTTCAAAAACATGCATTAGGTGGATTGGACACTCTAAATTGGTCATAGGTCTGAGTGTGTGTGAGAGTGAGTGGTACAGATGAAATACTGACACAGGGCTAGCCACCTGGCAGTGTAAATCTTCAGGTATGGAAATAAGGTTCAAAGGGAAAGCTGATTGTGGAATGCAGAAGACCAGGAAGTCATCAAAAGAAAGATGGAGCACAAGAAAATGTGGGAGATAAAAAAGATGGACTAGGCTAGGAAGCTTCTGGTTGGCTAAAAAAAGAGGCTGACAGAGAAGTTGTAATAGCAAAGAAAAAGGTATCAGAGACACTCTACCAGCGTCTGGAAAGTGACTCTTTAGATGACACAAAGAAACTATATCAGGTTGCAAGGCAAAGACAGAAAGATAAAGAAGACAGTCATACACCCTTCATAAAGGATGCCAGCAACAACCTTCTCACCAGTCAGCAAGACATCAAAGGCAGATGGAAGGAGTACTTCCAGCAGCTTCTGAATGAAGAAAATGATGAGGTCACAGCAGATATGATCAAGATGTAGGGTGAGATAGGAGAAAATGGCTCCTGAGGGTACTCATAGCAGTATGGAGCGAAAGGTGTATCCCAGATGAGTGGCAAATAAGCATATTAGTGCCAGTGTTCAAGAACAAAGTGGACATTCACAGCTGCAGGCAATATAGTGGTATTAAACTCCTATCACACTGGATGACAGTTCTAGAGTGGATAAACAAATGCACAGGGAGTAGAAAGTAAGATGGGAGATGAGCAATTCGGATTCAGATCAGGATGCAGCACAACTAACTTGATGTTTGCAGTGAGACAAATATTTCAGAAGAAGCTAGAGATGAGAAAAGAGTCTAACTGGACATACCTAGCCATGGATAAAGCATATGAAAAGGTCCCAATAAAACTGATATGAGTAGTCTTACAGTCATTCAAAAGTCCCAGAAGTATTGATAGAGTTAGTGCCGACTATGTACAAGAACCCAATGACTCAAGTACAAACAATGTTCAGTCTCACAGAAGGGCTTCCAGTGGGAATGTGTGTGCATCAGTGTCCAGCTGTGTTATGCAAACTGTTGATAGACTATATTAGCATACAGGTCAGTTGGGACAGATCAACAATGTTGCTATAAGTTGATGATGTGGCATTATAGGTAGACTCTAAACAAGGACATCAGCAAAGGGTAGGGGAATATAATGGAAAACTGAAGGCACATGGGATGAAACTGAGTACAAATAACATGAGACAGTTGTAATGGCAGCAAATGGGGGAAATCAGAAGAAGCTGAGAACTGAGAAGTGAATATAGTGGAACCAAAAACCTGGGCAGTAAAGGCAAAGCAGTTGAGGAAGATAGAGGCAAAGGAGATGAAATGCCTGAGATGGGTGGTAGGATGCACACTGTGGGACAGACAAAGAAATGATGTGATAAGAACAGACACCAAAGTAGCTCCAATTGCTGATAAAGTCAAAGAGAACAGATTACGGTGATTTAGACACGTGCTGAAAAACAAAAGACAATCTAGTGAAGACGTTTTGGAACAGACAGGAAGAAGGCAAAGAGAAATTAAGGTGTCCAGCAAAGAGGTGGAGGGACTGTGTGAGAAAAGAACTGTAACAGTCAGAGTGTTGAAGAAGGTAGAAGAGCGACACTGAACAGAGAGAGAGATGGCAACAGTTGCTACAACACCTCGACTCCATGTAGAAAATCAGAAAAAGGGGGCTGATGATGATAATGATGATGATTCTGATCAGGTTTTATAACAAAATAGGGCATTTTATGGCAGATAAACTTAATTAGCACACTGACAGAGGCTTCCTTTTTGTTACAATTGTATATCTAAACTGATGAGCTTGCTTATTAAAGTAAAAAAATGTACATCAGCTTTGCAATCCAAAAACATCCAATAAAACAGATGAAGCACTGAGGTGTGTAGTACACACCATGCAGATACCCTACCTGTAAAAGCTCATTACATACAAAACATGCCATTTGTTTCTAAATCACTAGTCTGTGGAAAATATAATAGCAGGATTACATAAATATCTATTGGGAAAGTCATTGATTGTATCCTATGTGGAAATGCATGGAAATTATTTTACCTAGACTTCTTTTTTTGCCTCTCATAAATGGACTTAGCAACTTGAATAAGTACTTTGAAAATACAGTCATTTTCTCATGCAGTCATTACAAAAAAAAATGTTAGCTTAAATGTTCTTCCACCATGTGCAGCCCTAGAAGATAAAACTGTCATAATGTTTATGTGCCTATTTTAAACTGCACCTAAACCATAGACGTATGCCTGAAAAAAGCAGTCATTTTATGTAGTTAATGTTACTGTAAATTTTTTATCAAAATTGCAGATTGTTGTTTCTGCTCAAACATGTTATATAAGTGCAACTGCTGTTATGCATTAAAATTGTAACTAACATGGTTATTGACAGCCTCTCTGAGTTTTTCCTTCCTGTTCCCTCTTTGTAAATGGCTTACCCTGAGTAGGCATAACTTAGTTATCAAAAGATAAAATCAGTGAATCAGTTAATATATCAAGTCTATTGATCCCATGCATCTGGTACACCCCAATACCAACACATAATCTGGAAACCCATACCATGTATTTAAACTTACTGGAAACACTCACCATCCGACCCAATACCATATTCATGGGTGACTTTAATTACCCCACTATTAACAGGAATCTTATATGATACTAAACGTACAGGCACAGAGATTTCTGGAGTTTGTAAACACAAGCTCCCTGGACCAGATTGTCAGTACACCAACCAGGGGTGCCACCATACTGGATCTTATCCTCACCAATATGGGAGAGTGCTGCACATGCCCTAATGTAATGTCTTCCCTGTTAAAGTCAAACCACAAGTTCTCCTTTGAAATAAAAATAAAACCTGGACTCACAGCTAACCCTGGAATATTCAGGATGAACTCTAAGGCTAACTTCCTGCTGGTCAGTGATAACCTGACAAATTTCAAGCCCCCATAAACCCTAAGAACACTGCTGTCTATGCAGAACTATTCACAGAAACCCTATACAAGCAGGATAATACCTGCATAGAGGCAGCTGTACCCACCAGAAAGAAGTAGAGAACTAACTCAATAAACAAGTCACCCTGGTGGAATCACAAAATCAATAGGCTGTATAACTGGAGGAAGAAAATCATGGCAAAAATTAAGAGGTGCAGCACCCAGCATGATATAAACACTCAAACTAAATAAACAACTCAGAGGAGAAATAAAGTCTACCAAAGCCAAATTTGCAGTAAATTTGGCCTCCCAGGCTAATGACAACCACAATGCATTCTTTAGTTATGTCTGCAGCCTCAAAGACAATACACAATTGTGTGAAGAGCTCATTGTAAATGGAGCCACCTATACTGAGCTAATGATATAGCAAACCTATTAGCTGATATATTCAGCTCCAACTTTACTTATCTCTCCCCTCAAACGTCCCTCAGGAAATACCATCAAATATAACTCCCCCTGCTATCACTAGAGAGCAGGTCCCTATTGCTCTCTCTAAGGCCAAGAATACTGCATCAATGGACCCAGATAATATCCCAGGATGCCACTCAAATATCGTGAAACATGACCTATCAGCTCTTCTGGAATTGCTATTTAACTGTAGCTTCCAAACAGGCTTCATGCCTCATCAATGGAGAACAGTGACAGTCATCCCCCTGCACAAAGGCTGGCCATCTACAGACCCTGGAAACTACAGACCCATAAGTCTCACTTGTCTTATATGCAAACCATGCAAAGAATTATCATGTAAATGATCAGTAATGACATAGGAAACCTCCAGACACTGGACCCAACCCAGTTTGATTCCATCAAGGGCAGGTCATGCCTGTTCAACCTGTTGAATTTATTTGAGAAGGTCACCAAACAATGGATTAGGGCAAAATGGTTCTCACTGCTTACCTTGACCTGTCCAAGGGATTTGACACAATACTCCAGTCGAGCATTGTTGACAAACTCATGAGGTTAGCTACAAACCCATATGCCACTCAGTGGATAGCCCACTGGCTCATAGGCAGGACCCAGGAAGTTAGATTTGGGGAGTCCACCTCTACAAAGAGGCCAGTCACTAGTGGAGTCCCTCAGGGATCAGTCCTTGGACTACTCCTTTTTGGCATTTACTTCTCTGAAGTCAAGACCAGTGACAATGGTCTCTGGCTGACTAAATTTGCAGATGATTGCAAATTAGGAGCTGTCATTGAATCTCACACTGACACAAATGTTCTTCAGGAAGGCCTGACACAGACAAACAACTGGTGTCAGAGCCATGGACTAAAACTAAATGTGAAGAAATGCATAAGACTACCATTTGGGAAGCCATTCACCATTAGTAATTATCATATTGACAACACGCCCCTTAGAGCTGACCCAGTAGTCAGGGACTTAGGGACATACATACACAGTAATCTAGCCTTTGACCATTACATGTCTACAGTAGTAAGAAAATCATTCTATGTTGTGCAATTTATAAACAAAGGTATGGCATCTAGGTCTGAAGATATCGTTGTTCCATTGTAGTCGGCATTCATCAGACCTATCATTGAGTACAATGCCCTCTTTGGTATGTACCTAACCAGAAATATCTTACAATTAGAATGTCCACTGACATTCCTCACTAAAAGAATACAGGACGTAAGTAAAATGTCCTATGCAGACTGCCTCAAGGTCCTATCCCTGCATTCTGTCTTCTACAGGCTGTTGAGGGGAGATCTATGCCTGACATATAGGGCATTATCAGATCCTACAGTGATGGACCTCCTTTATATTCACAAAACAAACAGCACCAGATTTACCCATTCTAAAGACTTAAACCTTGCCTGTGATATAAATAGGACCTGCTAGGGAGACAAGAGTGTAACACAGAGACTAGCCTGTCTCTGGAACAGGCTCCCCATCTATGTGAAGCAGAGTTCCTCCCTAAACTAATTCAAGTGTAACTTGGACAATTGGATGGGGAACAGGAAATTCATCCCTAGTTTGGCACCTATGTCTCTAATGGACACAGGCAGCCTGTAAATGGTTATGTCACAGACCCCTGCTTCTCTTATCAAGGGTAACAGAACTTGTCAGAGATTTGGGATGCATGGCTAGACTTAAAAAAGCCCTTGTGGTTGTCAGCCTAGCAAACACCTACAGACCTATATTAACATCTGCAGAGTAAACTTGTAACTCTGGAAGGAGTAGAGAGGATCTAATGAAAGCATTATCACATATTGTGTTTCTGGTAGCATGAGTCAAGACTGAAGCTTTCTGTAAGATAACACAACTGGTATAGTTCTGAAAATACCAATTCATCAAAATTCATTTAGTCAAGAAGACTGAAGATATGCCCTACTATAAGTATGTTTAACTTTTCCTTGAAGAGTTGTCTATATTATTTTTCTAATAACTGATTTAACATAGCAAGACCACATATTTTTCTGTGTGGTTTACATACTTCATTGCATTTTACATTTATAGACAGTCTGTTTTTCTTTGCTTGTTTTTTTATATTGTTTTTGTTTGTATTTCTTATTATTTTTAATGTTTTATATTTCATTTGTATCCCTGCTTAAAGTTAACTGCATTAATAAAAATGGACATGAACCAACACCCACACTTTGAATCTGCAACACATTCAGGTATTTTATGATGCTGGCTTTTAGCCTGGAGGTATCAGTTTCTTTCTTTCAGAACACTCCGTTTCATTGTTGTGGGCCTTGACTGTATCCAGGATAGCCCGTGACTATAATAATCATTCCCATCTCAAAAGGATGCTGATGATAGAAGGGAAACAGTGGACTTGGATGCATTGTGGACATTTCTGGAAGGGGTCATATTATGCAGGCAAGAACCAGATAGCACGGCCCATCACAAACTCAGCATAAAAAACAATGTTTTGTTTATTTAGATATGTTCAATAAGAAAACAAATGGTACAAACAGATGACCTGGGAGCTTTCCAGAGCTTTACTGTCACTTAAATTTTGCATCAGGTAAACTCATTTACCACATCTGTCAAAGACCACCAGAGCTTTTAATTTATCCCTTTGTCAGTGGCCTCTGTCCTTAAAGTGTCTAGCAAATCATTTATTTTACTGTAACTTTAAACAATTGATCAATTCTTATATTAGAGATAGTTTGGTAAAGGAGCAAACTATTTCAGATATATTCTTATCTGTGGTAGATCACTGAACCTCATGGACCTTTTATACACTTCGTCCAGGAATGCTGTCTGGTTAAGTGGTGTGGTTAGTCACACGGTTAGGCAAATGGAGATTACTCAAAGATTCAAACTTTGGGCAACAGGAATTTTTTTTTTATAGTAATGTGTACAGAAAGTGTACACTTTAGTTATTCTACATTACTGCATTGCATGCAGGTCTGACAACCATCTGTACTGCTTCATAACTTGTATCCTAGGAATGAGTTTTACATTAAATCACATCACAATGTATAATATGGTATAAAGGGGTAAAGGGGATATGACCACTGCTCGGCCATATGGACATTGATCGCCTGCTATCTTTGCTAATACTTATACAATTAATTTTCTATTGATTTCTATCCCATCCCTCTTCTGGTCAGTGCATGCAAGTGCCTCACAACCTGAAATTTTGTTTTTCTTTAAGTTTGCAGAGGGCTGCCTCCCAAACATCTCTGATGCTTAGGTGAAGGCTGCCCTCTCCAAAGCAAAAAACACTGCTTCCATGGGACCAGATGGCGTCCCGGGTTGCGTCCTACATGAACTCCAAGAAGAACTAATCCCTCAAATAAAACAGCTGTACAATCTCAGCCTCACTACAGGATATGTGCCCACAGAATGGCGTACAGCAACAGTGGTCCCACTCCACAAAAGTGGAGCCTCCACGGACCCTGGAAACTATCACCCCATAAGCCTGACTAGCTTAGTCTGCAAGGCTATGGAGAGGATCATCATGAAGCACATAAACAAAGACTTTGGGGACCTACAGACACTAGATCCTACCCAGTTTGGCTTCGTCAAGGGCAGATCCTGCCTTTTGAATCTGGTTGACTTCTTCGAAACAGTCACCAAAGCCATAGATGAAGGGAAGGTAGTCCACACAGCCTATCTGGACCTACCAAAGGCATTTGACACAATACCCCACTCGGGCATCATAGATAAGCTATCCAGCTTAAATATAAACCCCTATGTCACAAGATGGGTCGCAAACTGGCTCAAAGACAGAACCCACAGAGTGAGAGTTGCTGGAGCCATGTCAGACTCGAAACTGGTCACAAGTGGCATCCCACAAGGTTCTGTCCTGGGACCGCTCTTGTTCGGTATATACTTTTCAGAGGTACAGGCCAACATGGGAGGACTATGGCTCACCAAGTTCGCAGACGACTGCAAACTAGGCGCCATAATCAACTCTCCAGCTGACACAAACATCCTTCAAAAAGGTCTCACAGAGACGGATAACTGGTGCCAGAGCCATGGTCTAAAGCTAAATGCCAAAAAGTGTATAGTCATACCCTTTGGCAAAAACAATGTGCCCACAAATTACCACATAGGCGGTAACCCATTAAGTACAGAGAAAGTAATTAGGGATCTGGGGACCCAAGTTGATAGCAATCTCTCCTTTGACAACCACATTGCCAAAGTGGTTAGAAAGACCTTTTACATAGCCCATCTCATCATGAAAGGATGCACATCTAGATCAAGAGAGGTAATCGTGCCCCTTTATTCATCCCTCATCAGGCCCATCATAGAATACAATGCCCCTTTTGGGATGTACCTTACCCGACACCTGCAGCAATTAGAAAGACCCCAAAAGTACCTCACCAAGAGGATCAAGGGACTCAAATAGATGCCATATGCTGCTCGGTTAAAAAAACGTCAGCTCTACTCAGTTGCATACCGCCTACTTCGAGGCGATCTATGCCTGACATGTAAAGCTATGTCCAATCCAGAATTAATGGACATGCTCCACCTCAGTAAATCTAAATCCCTTAGAGCCACACGCTCGAGGGATTTGAACCTCAGCACTGAAATAAATAGAACTTGCTGGAGGGACAGATTCATAACCCAGAGGCTCCCTTCGCTCTGGAACAGAATTCCAATTCATGTTAGGCAGAGCACCTCAATGAATCTCTTCAAGAAGAATCTTGATGAGTGGATGGGGGATCGTAGGTTTGTCCCGGGGATTACTTCCGTGTCACTATTAGACAGAGGCACAGCAAACTAAACCTTAAAAAGGGCACAGTATACTCAAATCAATGGGTGGCGTAAGCCAAACAAAATCGGGCTAGGCTTATAATTGCCCCAGGGCAGATAGCCTAGTATGAACCTATGAACCTATGAGTTCAGAAATCAGCTAGCCAATTACTTTAGCATATAGTTGCTCAATTGCTTTCCCATCAGAGTAAAACATACACCTAAAATGCACACAAGTTTTCCAGTGCACCCAAAAAACTTACAGTTCTTGATCAACTATCTAAATCAAGATGTCACTCTTGCTTCATTATAAATATATTTATATTCAGTGAATTTTTAGAAACAGTATTTTCTTTCACTGTCTCTTTTCTAGCTTAAAATAATTGCCTTTTTTTAAGAAAAGTAGAATTTTCAATGATAAGAAAAGACGTGCAAGCTGGGTATCTCTAACTTTATAAAAACAGAAAACAACAGATACATGGATTGTTTAATATTTTGTTAAACAACAGAAATACTAATGTAGAATCATGTGGAAATATTATTTATAAAGTATGATATGATGGTACATTCATATATGTTTTCATAATGAAATGAAAAGTCAGTAGGATATCCATTATTTGTATTTTTCCTACTAAATGGAGTCATCTGGCAAGCCTCTGTGAACTTTTTGTCTCCTCACATCTTGCCATAAAGGCACAGACCCAGCTATGTGAACAGCTGTGACAATTTATAAAACAGCTGATCATATACTGATTCCTTTTATTATGTTACTATTATGTTTCTAAGGCCTTTTAAAATATAAACAAACAATACTGCATATGTACCGTCCAGTGTGGAAGCCCTGGAACTGCATTCTCCAGGCAGAATGGCTTACATACAACTGACACAGAGAAGCACAGACAAATAGAACATATCATCTTTGTAGGAACTCTTGTACTGATTTGTTTGCTTAGATATTTCCTGACTATTTTACACAATCTACTATTATTTTGTTTAGTCTGTTACCCTATATGTGTATATATATATATATATATATATATATTCACATAAATGCATGCATCTTACATACAACTCCAAAATACACCTCCAAACAGTACAAATAGATAGACTTTTGTTAATATCTGATATCTAATCAGTCAGGAAATATTTCCTGCAGATTTTCTGAACTCACATTTAACCTTTTGTGCTATGCCTTTTCTGGATGTTCTCGTTTTTAGAGGTGACCTGTGTCCCATTTTTCCACTATATCCAGGTTACTGTCAAATATACTTTTGATAATGACACCACTGTTCCTTATACATTCCCTGTGCCTTTGTCTGTATTCTGTGGTCATCAAATCACCCTTCTGACTAATTTTCTTCATTTAGTTATTTATGAAATGGATAGGCCCACCAAACAAAAGTGTTCTTTTTCAGGGCTAGCCTATACCATACAGCAGTCCTGGCTTTTATTCCATAGCCTATCTCTGCTTACTAAGTGACCATAGGCAATGCACTTAACCAGGTAGTCCTTCTATGCTGAGCCTGAATTGGGCCCTTATGTATCCATGCTTTTCCCTGGTTAACAAATTATCAAATATATGTAATCAATCAAATCTTTGCTTATGTGACCTGCATGCAAGTAGAGGCTGAAGGAATCAAACCCTAGACTAAAGGAAGCATCTCATTAATTGCACATAGTCTTAATCACCTGAATCAGTCCTTATATTACAATTCCATTCTGGCTTTATTTTCTCACAGACACTCTACTTTCTTATAGGCTATAAGGGTACCAATGATCTGCATAACATATGTTCTCAATTGTTGTCTCCCATAACAAGTTTTTGATGTGCTACTTTGTGATAGGAATCATGAAGATAATATTTGCATTTGAAAGAGACTATGGTCTTGAATCCTGTTACACAAAGAGGTCTGGGTATTTGCAAGTTTATATCATGTCTATCATGACAGAGCATATCCTCCTGGTATGAAGATGGTCTCATTTAGACTCCACAGATTCTTTGATGGGGTACTTGAAAAGCTACTGTCTGATTAAGTTAACTGACATCACTTATAACAATTTTTACCATAGCATAGCATTCCTGTGAGGGGTTAATAAAGTTCCTCTTCCTTGATGAAGTTACAGTGATAAGGATTTACTCCATGTTATGTGAGCAGAAATCACTAAACTTCAGTAACATCTTGTTACTACTCACAACACTTAGGATAAATCTGTCAATCAATTAGTCAATGAACGTTTGTGGTAAAACAATCAATGCACATTACAAAAACATACAGCAGTACAGATATCTTATATTATAGAGAATTATCTAACAAGTTCAGCCAAGGTCAGATCTGCCTGAGAGATAATAGCAAAAAGATGCAAATGATTATACAACTGTTATCAGGCATGCAGTTAGTGAAGCCTATAAATGTCCTGGCCATTCATCTATTGGCAGTATGAATATCCTGAAAACAGGCATGTTGTAACTACCAAAATCAAAATAGAGTAATAAGGAAATACAAACGCAAACCTCAGGATGATCTTTGGCTCTTCCTATTTTCTTTCACACTCCTATATGCCTCACCAATTTTCACCATCTCCAAGCCGCACAAAAGGGCAAACATGAGCAGTGCTACAGTAAAATAGCCAAATGCACCTTCAATAAAGTCTACTGTCTCATCCCTTCAGTTTTTAAACACTTTTATTGAATTATTCCTTAACACACCACACATACATTTATATAAAAGAACACAAACCATATTAACGTATTCACAGTTACTAATATACATCATATATATTTTAGTTACAGTTATCATCAATCCAACATTAAACAAATTGATCAAATCTTGCCTTTCCTTAAACCTCACTCCTCCTCCAAAATATTAATCTGCGTGTATTATTACTACAATTTCCATTTTTTTCTATGTAGTTTACTGCTAAGGTTTTCTAAAGATCCCACTTCCAGTTATTTTATCTGTTACAACATTCGTTTCTTCAAATACAGCTGATTAAGACATTGATTTCCAGTTTCTTGTTGCCTTTTTTGGCATCCACCAGAATTAAACTTAACAATGCCTTTCTGTGTATAGGCAATTCAGATCCTGTATCCCAGCTCAGAAAAATCATTTCCTTTTTTGCACTCATTTGCTCACCCAATATTTCTGACAGAGTTCTATGTAGGGATATTTTAAAGTCTGGCAACTCATTATACTCCCAAAACATATGCTCCCAGTTTCCTGTTTCTTCCCCATCATACCTCCAACATTTGTCATCTGCTTGAGGAAAATTTCTATGAAGTCTGCTTGGGGTATAAAAATAGCCATGCAAATGCTTCCAAGCAAAAATCCTAAATCTTCTAGACTTTGTTGCATATTTGGGATATATATGTCCACCCACTGATTCCTTGTGGATTGCTTATCCAATCTCTCTTCCCAATCTTTTCAAATGTCTTTTGATTGATTCCTGTAGATATTGTGCAAAATGTTATTCACCCTACTAATTATCCCTTTTTAACAGCAGCTTCTATTCTAGATTCAACTAAAACTTCTACCAGATTAGGTCTTTCACTTAGAATTGCCTTATTCCTTCTCTTTGCCTATACTCTGATATCAATCCTTGATAGGGGCAGTCAGACTCTAGCCTGCAATGCAAATGACTTCTTGGCCTCTTATCACCCTATTATCTGATTATTTGCTCCCAATTTGGTTTCTTTGTCAATTTTCTTCAGTAAATTCTAGCCCCCTCTTGCTACTTTCTGTACACATATTTGCAGTCATCCTTATTGGAATCTCCTTTCTCCATTCTATTGTTGGCTTAGTTCTTAGAATACTTGCTGCTCCTCTATAAATATAAAATTTTGTATGGGTGTTATTCTCCTTAAGGATCAGTATCCAGTATCCCACTCTTTTGTTATTTCTTGAATATCCCCCTGCTTCATCATCACGAATTATATAGCATTCTGCTTGTGTTATGTATATGATTCTTAAATGTGTAGCTCTAAAAGATCTAAGATATGTTCATATTAATGAAATTAATACTTAATTTTATATTAGTATATTTTTTTATTAATATATTTTTTTATTTTTAATATGTATGTATTTTTTCATGTACATTTGTGCCTTAAGGTGTTTTATTAGTTTATTCATTAATGAATTTTATATTATATTCATACATATATTTTTCAAGAAAAAGAAATTAATTTTATATTGGTTTTATATTGTATATACCTGATGTTGATTCTGTTTAATGAATATACATAAGTATTTCACATTATTTTATTACTTCATCATTTATATAACATTTAACATTTTGATGTTTTATTATATCCATATATTCAAATATTTGGATGCATATATTGTATTGGAGTGATGCATTTATTTATTATATAGTTGAATTTTTTTTTCATTCATTTTTCACTTAGGTATGTGGTAAATCACATTGACAGTTTATGTGAAGTATACAAAATATACATTATGCATTCTCACTTTAAGAGAAAATGTTTTAAATGGTGTTTTTGGCACCAAAAGTAGTATTTAAATGGGTATTAAATCTTGCATTAGTGTTCTGATGAAGCCTATGTTCAGTGGGTGAAAGTGCTTAACCTTATTTGTTATTAAAGAAGATTTTTTACAGTAGTGCTGGTGTGCTTGACCTTGTTGTGGTGAAGCTCATGACATTTGTGCGTTCGTGTATTGGGTGTGGAGTTTACAGTTGATAGAATGCTCGTTCATTTTTCTGGAGTGGTTTTTGATGGATTCCAACTACAACATTTCTCCTGTGTATTCACCCATGGGGAGAGAGGAAGTAGTTAGACTTCAGTTGGAAGTTTCCACATTGAGGGGAGAGGTCAGTAAGCTCATCGAGCTATTTACACAGGCAGGCACAAATGTATCGGGCAGAACACAGGTCGGTGTTTCTACTGACACAGGCTTGGAAGCCTTGCAGGCATCGGATTGTGTATCTGGAGCTGGCTTAGATGGCACCGGTAAAAGAAGATGTGGATGTGCAGATGTGGTTGATTCGGTAAAGACTGCGCTTGGTGTACCCAAGACATTATGTGTTTCTAGTGAAACATTTTTGTCTTTGGAGATGCCTAAGGGTCAGGGTTTGGGGGCAACTACTATTGATTTATCGGCTTCTAACGCTCATTCAGAGCCTAGGAATAGCAGCAAGCTCAATATTTCTGATTTTACATTCGATCTTTCTCTATATGAATGGGAAGAAGAAGCTAAACGCATTGGCACTAAACCGAAGAGGGCCCAACCGACAAGGACATACTCTAATGTAACTAGTAATGTTACTAATAATAATGTGAAGGACAAAGGTACTGTAAAACAAAGCTCCAACAAAGGAGCTAGTATTATTGATAGTAGTAAAAAATGATATAATAATGTACATTTGGCCAAATTTTTACAAACTAATTGTGAGTTTGGTAAAGTTGATGGTGGACAAAATGTTGATGCTTCAAGTAATGTTGTACCGGATGGAACATTAAAAGATCATATATATGCTCTAGGTAAAAAAATTGAACTTAATTAATGGTCTCAAATTAGACAATGCATATTTGAATAAATGTCTGTTAAATATTGTATCAATGGATTTACATTTTTTAAACATTCTATGAGGGTTACTATCACTGAAAAAGTGCAACAAGAGTTTAATCAATTATTCAATCTGTTTGGATTCAGTTATCTGAAGCTGCTGATTAGAGTAAATGATGAAAAGTTATATATCTTAATAAGTGAAGTTGAGAAACTTAACCATTTAATTAATATGGATTTATTATTTGCACAATCGGAAAAGTTATGTATTCAACAGTTTAACATAGCAGATAAGAAAGCTTTGAAAATTCATGAAAGGAAAAGGAAAAAAATTATAAGAGATGTGGAGCAATATAAAAATAATATGGTTTATCCATGGAACATGACTAAATATGACAATAAAAAAGTGTAGATTTTGATAAAAGGGCAAATGATGCTAAGTATGTATATGGTGATAAAACACAGGTACATCCTGGAGGTGCTAGATTACATTTTCAGAGAGGCTGGAAACAGGGACAGCAGTTGAAGTGGAAAAAGGAGGGGAATTGGAGACAGGACAGATTTTACCCAACATATGCCCAAAACCAGACTTTGTATTGGGAAAGAAAGGATGGAGAACAGTGGTAAATAGCCTACATAGTGACCCCAACAGCTGTGGTGACATCATAGTGGATGGAGTAGTGCATTATTACAAGAACTTTAAGATTTACAACTACACAGGCTTAGTTTTAGAGACTGTACATTTTGACTTGTTATCAAAAGGAATGAAATACATTCCTACTACATGTTTCCATTTGGTAGATTGTTTGACTGAGATAAAATTATTTATAAGAAAAATTAAACTGACTATTATGTTCAAAGACAAGGTAGATGCATCACATGTAGAAAGAAAAAAATACACTTGGGAAAAAAGTGTGTATGTACCCCCTATGTATTCCAGTGTATCGGTATATGAGAAACTAGTTATTAGAGAGATCTATGAATTACAAAATAAATGTAGGGTTAGAAAAACCAAGAGAAACTTGAATAATGCTGAACTAAACTTATTAAAATATCTTAAACAGGAATCAAACATTCGAATAATGAAGCCAGACAAGGGAGAGGGAGCTGTTATCTGTGATACCACTGAGTACATTATGAAAATGTACGAAATTCTTCAGCAGTCAGGAAACTATGAGACAGTGTCTATAAATGAAAATAATCTTTCTTACAATCGTATAGATATGTTTATAGAAGAATTTTTTATTGACAATAGAATTACGGTAGATATATACAACTTTTTGAAGGTTGAATATCCTATATTAGCAACTATTGTGGGTATTCCCAAGGTTCATAAAAATATAAATGACCCTCCTTTTTGTCCTATAATTTCAGGAAGCCAGTCTAAAACATTTCCATTAGGCGTGGCAATTGATACACGGTTAAAACATCTTTATGCTAGGATTCCTCATATGGTAATGGACTCTTGGGAATTCTTAGGAAGTTTTACCACTGATTTATGGAGAGAAGGATTGATTTATGTCACTATTGACGTAGTAGATCTCTTTTCTTGTATTCCCAAGAAAGAGGGGATGGAAGCTTTTTGTAATAGTATTATGGAGTATGCTAATTTGGACTGGGATAAGGTGAGTCTAATACTGGAGTGTATGTTTATTGTGCCGGATCACAACTATATCCACTTTGAGGGTGAACATTTTTGATAGACCAGAGAGGTTGATATGGGGGCTGCTTGTACCCCCATGTTCGCCAGTCTGGTTATGTTGGATTGGGAAGATTCGGTCATCTTCAAGAATGGATATTATAAGCACATTAGACATTACTCCAGGTTTTTGGATGACATATTTATTATAGGACAGTAACCTTGAGAGTCTAAACAACTTTTTTGAATATCTGAATCAAAGTAGTAGTTATTTGAGGTTCACACATACATGCAATTATGAGGGGATAGCATATTTGGATACTTTTATTTCCAGCGGAGACAGTGGATTTAATTCAAGAATTTTTCAAAAAAGTACTTTCTCCAATAGCTATTTGGAATATACAAGTAACCATCCTAGAAAAATGATGTATAATATTTTTAAGGGACAATGTATTAGAGCAGCACGCATGACATCTACATATACAGAAATGATAGATGAATTAGAATTCATCTTGCAGTTATTTAGAGAAAGGGGATATCCTATAAAGATGATGAAGGATGTTAAGAAATATGTTATTAATGAATGGAGTAAGTGATATCCCCCACTTTTAGGAGTAAATAACAAGGAGAATTATAGTAGATGTCCAGAAATTATAAATAAAGGATATCAACATGCTTGCATTCTTGAATACGGTCCTTATGTCAAGAAGGTTAAAACTATAATGACAAGGAACTGGAATGTAATGATGGCTAATAAGGAGATCAGAGATATATTGGGGGAAAGCCCAAATTTGTGTATAAAAAGAGATGTAATATTAAGATTTACTTAGAGTATGGTAGAATGAGCAGTGGATGGTGTGCTAACATTAAACACAACACAATGTGGTTATTACAGTCAATGTCACGCCATCATGGAAGATGAAGGCATGACACTGGATAATGTTAAAAAACAAAGATTTTGTTCAGGCAGGGAAACTGTAATTCCAAGCTAGTGATTTATATGGCCAAATGTATGGCATGTACAGGTTATTACATAGGAAAGACCGAGAGGAGTCTAAAAAAGAGAATTTATGATCATTTGTATAGTACCAGAAGAAGAGATAATAACAATGCACTTTATAGGCATATTGAGGAAAGGGGTGACCAACATTTATTTAAGTTTGCCATTTTGGAGAATATTAGGATTGACCCTTGGGGAGGGAATTTTAAGGCTGTACTGGGATATAAGGAGGTTTGGTGGCAACTTTTTATGGATGCATGCAATCTGCCTGGGCTTAATGATCATATTACAATCAAACCAGTTTTGATTCAAAAATGTAAATGAGTTATGTTAGTTCGTATCATATGTTTAGGAAAATGCAGTACATATAATGAATGAAATAATAAATATCAATAAATATGTTCATATTAATGAAATGAATATATCACTTTTATTAGTATTTTTTATTCATATATTTTTTATTTTTAACATTTATGTATTTTTTGTGCACATTTGTGCCTTAAGGTGTTTTATTAGTTTATTCATGAATTAATTTTATATTATATTCATACATATATTTTTCAAGAAAAAGAAATTAATTTTATATTGGTTTTATATTGTATATACTTGATGTTGATTCTGTTTAGTGAATATACATAAGAATTTCACATTATTTTGTTACTTCATCATTTATATAACATTTAACATTTTGATGTTTTATTATATCCATACATTCAAATATTTGGATATATATATATATATATATATATATATATATATTGTATTGGAGTGATGCATTTATTTATTATATAGTTGAATTTTTATTTTTCATTCATTTTTCACTTAGTTATGTGGTTTATATAATCACATTGACAGTTTATGTGAAGTACATGAAATATACATTATGCATTCTCACTTTAAGATAAAATGTTTTAAATGGTGTTTTTGGTGCCAAAAGTAGTATTTAAATGGATCTTAAATCTTGCATTAGTGTTCTGATGAAGCCTACATTCAGTGGATGAATGCGCTTAACCTTATTTGTTATTAAAGAAAATTTTTTACAGTACTGCTGGTGTGCTTGACCTTGTTGTGGTGAAGTTCGTGACATTTGTGTGTTCGTGTATTGGGTGAGGAGTTTACAACTGACAGAATGCTCATTCATTTTTCTGGAGTTGATAAAAATATGTCTTAAATGTATATAAAACTAAATGCAGTAAAAACATTTTCAATGAGCATATCTTGTCATCCATAACCAGAAAAAAGAGCTTCCAGTTTCTCAGTTTTTGTATTATCATTTGTTTAGTTTCTTCCCACATACATATTCTTTGCTGCTAAAACAGAATCCTTTTTAACCCATACTACTAAATACTTCATTTTATCATGTCTCCATAAATATGAGAATTGCTGAACCAGTTCATGTGTGAGCACATAGTTTACAATTATAGCATTTGTTTTGTTTTCATTAAATCTGTCTCAGTATATCCACCAACACTTAGATGTCCTTTTATGATTTTATCACATACAAAATAATATCATCTGCAAACAAAGCCAACTTTTCTCAACTCCCATACCAATTATATCCTTGAATTTCTAAGTCCTTTATTTTCTTTGCCAATGGCTCTAAACATTATGCAAATAACAAAGGGGAGGGCACCCCTGCTTGGTTCCTCTGTTCAGACACACTTTATCAGAGAGGAACCCTCTCACTTTAATTTTTGCCTCTGATTCCTCATATATCTTCCTCATTAACTTAAATATTGTATTAAGGAATGCAGATGCTTCCATTGCCCTATTCATAATATCCCAGCTTACTCTGTCAAATGCTTTCTCTGTATCAAGCCCCACCAGCAACAGCAGTATTTTCTTACATTCTGCTTCCCTCTATCATCATTGTTTTAGTAACATTGTCAAATGTTTGCCTCCCCTCCACAAAACCGTATTGATCAATATCTAACAATTTCCACAACACCTTTGCCTTTCTTTTGGCTATTATAGACATAAGCATTTTATTACCATGATTTAAAACTTAAATGGAACTATCTGAAGTTGAGTTATATGGGTATTTACTGTCTTTAGGTATTACAGCCAACACTGCTTTTTGTCCAGGATGCTGATGCTTCCTTTCCTTTTAAAATGCTGTTAAAAAACTTCCATATGTTTATCACTTTCTTCCCTTCTAGCTTCCAAACTTCCACAGGAATACCATCTATTCCTGGAGGCTTTCCTACAAATTGAATATACATCACCATTTTTAGCTCATCTCCTGTCTTAACTGTTAATTGCTGAGCCTCATCTACTTTTAAACTTGTCATACCCAAGTCTTCCATAAATATTTCTATTTGTGCTTTTTCCTGATTTCTAAATTCCTCTGCTTTATACAAATGTTCATAAAATTTCCAAAATATCTCTAATACCTCTACAGATCTCTGGTTATTTTTCTTTTTATAGGCTTCGTTAGTTTAGCAACAATCCTTTATTACTGTTGCCTAAGCCATTGTGCTAAAAGTTTTTGTGCCCTGGAGTTATTATCAAAAAGCAGTTGCTTAACAGCAGTCCTATTATCCAGATGCTCCCTTATTTTCTCTTTAGCACTGCAGTTTTGCCTTTTTTTATTTTGTAAAATTCCCCTCATACTGCAATACTTTAGTCCTTGTCATCCCCTCTAAATAAGTTGTGTTACTTCTTAATAACCTTTCTATCTTATTTAAACTCCACTTTCATTTTATCCCACTCACTAGTTATAACTTGCAAAGAAATTTCTATTTTCCTTAATAACTCTCACATAATTTCCACTACACATTCTTTGTATTCCTCTCTTTTTAACAGTGGTGGAGAAGCCCCTGTGTCTTATTTGTACTTCATTACCCTGTATTTTATTTAGTTGTTAATGGTGCTTTATCTAAAATAGTTATTAGATGTGTGTCAAAGTTATCAAAAAGATGCACATGTTCCTATGAAATATAATTTCTGTCTAGCCTAGCCCAGTTATTGTACCTTGGAGAATAATATATAAATTCTCTCAGAGTCCCTCCTATTGAATTCATGTGCTCCATACCAAATATTTATGCAAATTTCTTCAGAAATCTACCCTCTTTTGTTATATTTTCCCTTCTAGGTCACCCAGATACATACTCACTGTTGCAAATCAAGTTCCATTCCCCAGCTATAAGTAATATTCCCTGCTGAAAGCTAATTATTTTACCCACAATTTTCTTAAAATCCATAATAGCAGCTTAAGGTGGAATATAAATATGCACCAGCTTAATCCTCCTCCCTTGCCAGCTGCCTCTTATTAATACATATTTACAATTACTATCTTTTTTCCTCTTTTATCACTGTTGGAGCTTCTCTGTCAATTAGTATAAGTACTTCCCTTTTCATTTGCCCCTGATACTCTGCTGAATATCCCTCCTGAAATACTTTTTTTTTATAAAATTCACATGCTTATTTTTTTCAAGTGTGTCTCCTGTAACATTGCTATTTGCACTCTACATTTTTTAATATAATTCAATATAGTTTATTTTTGTCTATACCTGTGAAGCCATTCACATTCCAAAAGAATATGTTTAGTGTAGCCATTATGATAAGAAGATATTATTCCCACCTGTTATATATTACATCATTTTTAAATATTTATTTGCAACTTTTGTGTTACATTGCACCCACTAATGGGTAGGTTGATCTTTTATAGAGTTGTTATATAGTTGTTTGATCCTATGCATTATACAAGACTTTTTGTTTTAATGAAAACCCTCAAAAAAGAATATTCCCATAACCTATTTACTAAGAACAAACACACAAAATTATGTATATCTTTAAATAATTATGCTTAACCCTCCTGATAGCAACACCTGTCCTAGACTGGCAGCTACACACACACACACACACACACACACACACACACACACACACACACACACACACACACACAAGCAAAACCTAGCCTAAAATTAAGGGTATCCATGCTAATATGCATGTTACAGTGTGTTCTTGTTTTATACGTATTTATTTAGTTAGTTATTTGTTAGTTTGTATTTGTTTTCAAGTTTAAAGCATAGATCTCCATGGACCTTTTCAGACTCAGCCGAAGATTAACATTTGTTTACTGGGAGTGTCTGACTGGGACAGAGACCATTTTCAGTTGAGGCTCGAGGAGAACAGCTCCATAGGTAATCACAAAAAATATATATAAATTTACATATGAGAAAATTACAAACAGAAAGCATTTGTACTGGATCACATTGAGTAAAATATGATATCAAAATACATGATATACGATACAGAAGAGTCATAAACAGAAGGTTGAACATTAATATATAGTAACAATCAATAGCTGAACTGTAAATTAGATTACAGCTGAGGAAATCAAACCCTGCTCTACTGGATCACAGGAAACAGCTTGCTAACAGCTCCTTAATCCTCTAAACCAGTTGCAAGTCAAATTATTACACTCCTAGATATGAAAAACAATATATATGTTTTCAGAAAAAGTGTACTGGCTATCTTTAAATAAATTATACACTGTTCTGGTAAAGGCATTGGGGTATTTATTTACCAGAAAAGCTGCTATCTCTTATTCACTTCCAATAATTTCAGACTTGTTTTTTTTTTTTTTTTTTTTGCTGAACTGCTTGACTTGTGCCTTTTATTTTTGATTTTCTCACAGTAAACAATGTCCAGACCTCTCAATTTATCACCTCCATGTAGTCAGTTGTTTCTTTGGAAACATAAGATCAAAATGTAGAGCTGTCCTCAGCTCTATATTTCACACCTGGCACTGAACATTTATTTGCTTAAAGAAAACGATTTATAACATTGTGGGATGTCATTTTTTTAAAACTCACTTGTATTTACAAAAAAAAAAAAAAAAGAAAATAAACTGTCATTAGATTAAGCCAAGAGCATTAATCTAGACAGTTACCTATGCAAAAGTAATAAAAAACTTTCAACTTTACACATATCATAATAAGTCCACTTTTACACACCGTTCCGCTACCCAGAAACTCAAGATCACAATCTATTGATGTAAACATGTTTTTATTCCTTTATTGTATGCAACAAACACTGAAAATATATTACTATATCATATGCAATTTATTTCATAAAATGTTTTATACACGTTCTGTTAAAAACAAAAAATATATAGTTTTACTTGCAGTTAGTTTTCCCTGTTTCTCCATCTTTTTTCCTTTTAGCGCCCTTCTAAACATTAATGATATGAAGTGGGGCAATTACCTGTCAGCCCCCTACCAAGTTTAATAAAGTCAACAACAATCATAGCTTTCTCAGCCACTGTTTCTTGTAAAGCTGTATTTAACAAATGTGATTGATACTTTATGGTCACACCTGGTCTTCTTCTTGTTCATACCTGTCTCCCATCCCCATACTCTGGTTCAAGTGCAAGGTACTCTTGATTCTTCTAGTCAACTCCTGTACTTGTTTATAACAAGTATTTTCCTTTGGAATATTGGAAAAAGTTTCACTGGCAATGTCTTTCTATGAGTCTTAACATCAGAAGACTGAGAAGACAAGTCTTCTTCTGTTTGATGGCTCATCCCTTATTGGACATACCTTAGCCTGTTCTGCATCCAAAAATTACTTTGATCATCCAGGAAAAAAAAACATTCTGTAGACAGCTGGGTACAGCAGTTTGAATCTTACACTTGCCTTTTGACAGTCCTTGGTTGCTGGGATAAATGTACTTCTCATATGCCTGCTGTACATTGAATAATAATTTCCTACAAACACTCTGCTGTCTCCAGTTTTTATACATTGCCCTTCTGCCGCAGTTCTTTCAGGATCAACTCTTTCTGTTAGTATACTTGCATCTCTACTAGTTCAGGTCTTATCAGCTTTCTCATGGCCAGATGTGCCCTTTCAATTAACAAATTCTGCAGTGGAATATCAGTCCAGTTACTTAAAATTAATACTGATTTTTCCTTCCAAATTCTCTGGCACAGCAAAAATCTCAGGTTTTCTCTGTGAGCTCTGTCCTCTAACTCAAACATTTTTTTAAAACAGCTCTTCTTTAGCAGTCTCATACTCAGGCAGCCTTTTCCTTATTTTGACCTCTGATTTTTGATTTTTATCAGTTCATCTGCATAGCTGTTTAAAGCTTCTTACATTTTTTTTCCAGCTTGTTGTTATTTGAGTTGATATACTCCTTCAATGTTTCATTTATTTTAATCAACTCTGAACAGATTTGACTTATTTTTTCTTCTAAATTGCTGGAAGCATTCTCTTTTATGAAAGCTGGAGCTTGAACTGCATTTTGCTGAACAGCTGCAGGATTCTTCCCAGAAAAAGTTTTCTATTCACTTTTTCTCATTGATTTTCTTTCAGGTTCTCTAAATTTCTTCTTTGCTGGCATTCAGGCAGTGTACTTATTAGCCAATAACTGAAGTTTATTTAAGCTGACTGACAATATCACCAGCAGGTGTTTCTCAGTTTATTTTTTTCACATTGGGAGGGCTGAAATTAAGCTGCTGAACTAGCTAGAGCTACCCCACTGCCTCACACTCTCTCTCAACCACAAGTAAATTTTAAGTTTTGTGTTTTGGATGAAGTTTTGGAAGCAGATAAAAAATTTGATGCAGAAAAAGAATTGAGTTGGAAGGAGTATGAATGGCAAGTAAAATTGAATGCTTGCCATCCACCTGGTTTGAATGACAGGAAGGAGTTCATTGCATTCCTTAATAGGAAAAAAAATATGTCATGTGACATCATAGATAATGTGTATTTAATGATTGTATTTTTTGTAACACATTATACAGTCTGAAGAAGTCCTTGGTGAATGAAAGCGCTTACTGTGGATATGTGGAATTAAAAGTTTTGTCATCGTTTTGTGGATCTGGTTTGGTTTAATTTAGTTTCATTAGTTGTTTCAGAATTTTTTTTTTGTTTGTGTTTTGTTCTTACATTTAAATCAACAAACATTGTAGGTTTATAGTATAAATATACAGTGATAACATTTTACATCTATGAAGTGTGTAAAAAGAAAGAAAAGTATTTCCAGGTTGAATGTAAGGATGATAGTTAAGAGAAAAGGTGGTCAGGTAAGAAGGAAGTTATAGTAAATAGTATGTAGAGGGGTAGAAGAGCATAGCTTCAGAATGGGTAGTGTAACAAGTTATCTACCTGATAATAGAATTTTAATGGCTATAGAGAAGTGTATGTTGTAAAGGTGGGGGAAGGATTATAAATGGGTATTTCACCCCTATGAGCTATATTTTTCTTTCCTTTGTCTTGTTATTTTTTGGGCTAGTCTGGGTTTAGACATGGACATAGCTATGTTTTTCTTACCTTTTTCTTTCAACTAGGATTTTGTGAAAATGTGTAGAAACAGTCATGTAGTGTTAACAAACATTCCGTCCACAGGTCTTCTAGGTAAGAGAAGGTATAAAGTAGATATAAGAAGGCTGTAGTTATACTGTGTCCAACACCCATGGTCCATCCCCAAGGCTGCAAATGACAGCAAGATATGTACATACACCAAGTGATCTCTCCCAATAAATATTCAAAAGTGTCATGCTGTCACAGCTACTGGTCCCTGCTAACAACAACCAGGGTGACCAATAGAAATCAAGGCAGAGTTTGTCAGTAGCACACACACACACACTCACATAGTATGAGTGCACATATGTAACCCTGACTATGTGAATATGGGTAGAAACAGTCATGTAGTATTAACAAAATTCCCCTCCACAGGTCTTCCAGGAAAGAGAAAGTATAAAGTAGCTATAAGAAGGCTGTAATTATACTGTGCAAACATACCACTGCCCAACCCAATGCCATAGTTGTTGTAATAATACCAGTAGAGTAATGAGTAGAGCAATGATCATTAAAGCTGTGACCACTGCAAGAATCTACATTTGTTAACTGACATCTCTCTCTCTCTCTCTCTCTCTCTGCCCCACCTTATCTTCACCAATAACCTAAACATATAAATAAATGGGTATGTTTTCCACCAAACCTACTGTTGGGACATGTGTCCTGTTGTTCTACAAATGTTGAAATTTATTCCAATTAATGTTCCCTGTTCATATACTATCATTGGTGGCCTGTTGCTATCAATGTAACCTGCATGTCGGTGTAATGCCAACTGTGGTTCCATATATGCATGTATTCTATTTGCTATACAAATGTTCCAAATATGTTGCTTTGGGTTAATGGGAATATTCATGCATGCTGCTATAACTCATCCTGGAATGTGGTTACCATTACTAACCAACATATGTTTTAAAACTGCAACACCATAGCATGTCAGGGAAGGCCGAGCCCAGTGGATCTGCCTCTCCTGCTTCATCTGGCTGTGGCACCAGGCCCCAGCACATCTGGGACCCACCCCAGGACCTCCTCGTCTGCTGGTCCTGCACCCCCTTCAGGTGAAACTGTCTCAGGGGATGGGGCTAATCCCCCCTGGGCACGGGAGTGGACAGGATCCTGTCACTTGAAGCCAGGTCCAGGGTCTGGTGTGTAATAAGCTCTGCAAGGAATTTGGAGATATGCTATGCCAGCTTGAGGGCCGCATGGTTCAATTAGAGGGTCAGCTTGCTCCTCCTGCTCAGCTTCCAGCACAGCCACCTTCGGGGTTGTGAAGGTGCAGTGGTGACTGCCCATGGGTGGGGACCTCAGTCCCACTGTATCCATTTGGGAGCTCATGGGCTTCCAATTGCCAAACACCCATCCCCGTCCAAGGTGTTTATCCCCACATGTGTCATATACCACACCTGTAAGCTGTCTTGTCTGTCTTCCTACTCAGCTTATCACTCCAAATATTCCTACTATCCTTCCCCAACATCCCACTCTCACCTTAAAAAAAAAGGGCAATCTGTTCCCAAAAAAAAAATTGCCCTATACATAGATGTCCATTTTGCACACGTGTCCACTGGACACATGTAATCTTGTCTAATTGGCTTCACAATGCTTTATTGTTGTCCTCACCCCTCTCTCTCAGGGGTTTGTGTGTCCAAATGTACCTCCAAATTCAGTATACATGCACAGCTGTTGTTGTAGAAGAAATGAACAGCTATGGACCTTCCCTACCTACAGTCTGCAAATCCCTAGCTATCTTTCACATTGTTTTACCCTCTTTGTGCCCCCTTTTTCACCACTTTCCTATCACCCCCTTTTTTTTCTTTTAAAGAAATTAGTGTGGGGGTAAGTGGAAGTAAGCAGCAGTAAGCGGGAGTAAGCCTGTTTTGCATGGTGCTAAGTGATGCCCACACAGATTATGCACTTTTAAGGCTGTGTGTAGGTATAGTTAGCCAGAAGTTAGCATTGCTTACCGCCGTGCAAACCTGTTCAACCCCACTTACAACTGCTTAAAAGTGCTATAATCACTCCATATCCAATAGGCCTTGTTCTGCCCAGCAACAAGATAACCAGCCCTGCCAAGACTTGAACCCAGGACCCTCTATACTAGAGTTGGTGAACATACCACTGCACCCTCTGTGCTTTAAGAGTTACTCTTGCTTTCTCAAACTAATCATGCATTCTGGTCATTTAACACTAATGAAAAAGCTATCCTAGGTCTCAAACCCATGACCCTGTACACTACAGTCAGCAACAATACCACTATGCCATCACTGGTTTTTCAAACATATCATTCAGTCTGCTCATTTAACATTAATGAAAAAGCTAGCAGTCCCAGGTTTTGAACCCAGGACTCTATACACTGCAGTCAGAAAACAAACCACCTGAGCTGTATAAAACAAGCTTATCATTAGTGTGATATCTACTAAAAAGGAAAAGTGAGCAATGGTTAGCAATGCACAGCTGTGGTTAGCTGGTGTATGACTTGCTTAAACATAGATGCTAAGTGTGTTTGTGCATTGGTAAGCGTTGCTAAGCAAAGTGTACACAATGTAAGTGCATATACGTTTAACTGTGTTTTAGCTCTGCTTAGCATTGCGCAAACCCATGCAAACATACTTAAAGATGCTTTAAAGTGCCTTAATCACTCTGTCTACGTCTGCCCAGCAACAAACTAAACAGCCCTTGTCAGTTTTGAAGTCAGGACCCTGTATACCATGCTCACAACAGTTAACCACTAAGCCATCTAACCTGTTAGATGTTGGGGTGATCTCTCTAGCATATCATGCAGAACAGTCAGTTTACCATAGGGAATGTATAATGTGGAAGCACTAAACATTCAAATGATATATATACACACACATATACATATGTGTGTGTGTGCATGTATATATATTTATATATATATATATATATATATATATATATATATATATATATATATATATATATATATATATATATATATATATCCAGTAATCCTAAAGTTGCCACCTTTTCAAATGGCCAGAGTTTGATCCTTTTCTGGAAATAAGAATTATTGCATTAAAACATATACCCAAACTCAATACAAAGGACATAACACCACACTTTTTGCATAAATATAAATGTTTATTTGTGTACTATTTAAGTTGTTTATGCCATTTCTTATAGCATTTAGGTGTTTGAAATACAAAATAACTGATTTATGCAACTATCAAAGAAAACATATGATACAGTCTTGGTCTTACCATCTCAGGACATTTGCCAGTTTTTATCAGTATGACACAACTGCACAAAGAGGGTTTGTCCCTCGCAAAGAGGGACAGGTGGTAACCGAAAGTAAGCCACAAAAAATAAGATACTCTGCTGTCTTGGCCAAAGCCTTCAAGTAGTACAACAGTAAAAAACACACTTGCCTTGAATACAAGAATCAATCAACACTTAATTACAGATTTTGATCAACAGCATCTAATTACACTCCATATTTAACCCCCTAGGGGGAAAGTATCAAATGTTACAATGTAATGGATCTTTTACATAACAATGCTTCACTTCAAACTGTACTATCACACTGACAAACAGAACTGCGTGCAAAACAGTAAGCTCTAACCCACCACTGACCCAATGGAGAAATGTATGAAAACGTACAGCCATATACCTTCATGGTCTTATTAGTAATATCCATCACATGTTCTAACAGCCTAGGTTAAAAACATGTATTACCCCAACCCCATAAAATGTCTTACAAGGGCATATAACAGAGTTCTCTATACACTGACCTTTTGACTGTACAGGGTCACACATGTTGTCCAGCCGTAGCCCTCATATTTATGGCCCCTACCCGACAACATGTGTGGGAGTCCACAGCATCACTGGGATGATAGCAGGAATGTCAGCACTAAATAATGATAGACCATACCTATTGACCTCTTACTGCATGACATCTGGACAAAGCCTGGTACATAAGTAGAGGACAGAGGCCAAAACACAGGGCCATATTTGAAATATTGCTGTTATATACTGTGAAAGTTGCTGGTATTATAGGATTGGTTGCAACATACCCTTTCTGAGAAATATGATGTCAGAAGCACAAATGGATGTTGCCGTGTACCAATAGCAATCAAGAGAGAGAATGCCACTGATTTGTCAAGGACAACAAACACCTGTCTGGGGAACAGAGAAAACATAGTAGCCAAACCTCTGGCCATTGTGTGGATAGCCCCACAGTTGAGAGGTATGCAGACAGACTGCAATCCATGCAAAACTAGCATGCACACACAGACCCTGTAAAACTAGCAGTATTCAAAGCATATAACAGCAATACTCACACTCTGTCCCTAGGTCTGAAACCTTATACAAACATGTAGTTGGCCTTTGTCCACATGCTTTGTTGTAAGAGGTATTCCTACCTGCCGTCTGTAACACTGCTGAGCCCACACATGAAGGATGTCTTTCATACAGGCAAGGTAAAGGGACAACGCCCATATGAAGTAGGCAAATATAGTAGTGGGCTACTATGACATTGGCTATTGGAAGAACTACTTAGCTGCCTGCATGCAATTAGCAAGTGGGGAAACACCAGTTGGTGCAGATGCCATCACCTGCTCATGAGCATCACCTACAAACGCCATGCTGCAACTTATTCAAACCAGCTCAATCCCTGTAGTGCAGAAGCAGAGAGAGAGAGAAAGAAAAAAAAAAAACAAAAACAAACAAAACAAGAAAGACATAAACCTAAACTGGAACATGGAAGATAGCATAAAAATAAAACAAGTATGTGAAAAATGTAAGCATGTAATTGAATGTAGGACTTGGTCTGTAATAATGGGATAGATGATTTTGAAAGAATTATATGTGCCAACAGGACTTGCTGTAATGATGTCCTGCTGAACAGCTGCTATGGACATAACATCTGTCTCTGTCTGTAGAGGGCCATACCTGTCAACCTTACAGATCTTCACAGATTGTCCAGATTTGCCCATGATAGTGTTTGGTCTGTTCCTCCTAACATCTATATCTTTCTGGCAAATAGCTGAGGATGGAAGTCATGAAGTAATGACAAACACTTGAGTTTCATACTCCACATCCTTCAGAACAGTCATGGCAATGCAAAATGTATTATGCTACAAACGTCATAGGTTTGTAACAGGCATATATATGATATGTCCCTATTTATCCCCCCATAATTTTAGGCTCTGTCCAGATGTGATGCTCTAAGAGGCGGCGAGGTAGGATCACAGCTGAGGAGCCAGACTCAGCCTGGGAAAGGGCAGCTCACATATGGCAACCATTAGAGTGTCTGTCAAACAGTTGTGACTGTGCCACTGCTAGGCCACTTAATGGCATGTTGTCCATCTCCATATGTTACCTGTGAATATGAGTATTATGCATGTTTGTATTGTAAGTCTAAGATACCTATATAGGGCATGTGCATAGTAAAGTACTGTTGCAGATGTGTGTGTTAAACTGCATGTGATATATTGAATTAATAACATTCAGCTGTGCAGTGTTCTGTAGTCACATACACATATGCTTGTGTTATGTCAGCTATATTAATAAGTTATCAATATTGATTTCCCTGTTCTCATCCATTGATGTGGGCCATTGTCCAGAAGTCTTGGTATAACAGGTTGAGAAGTATGATTGAGCTACAAGACTGGAAATACAGTGTGCCATACTGGCATAGAACGCAAATGTATATGAGGTATCCTCTGAGCATGTGTATGTATATGTATGTTTAGCTGAAAGGCACAAAAGTAATAACATGGGTTACAAGCAGTCCATAAAATAGGTTGTGCATGTTGCACATGTGTGTAATATTAGTGTCACTACATACATTAGAAATAAATGTTTACAGCTACTGGTGGTTGCATTGCCATGACACTGATATGGGTACTACAATAGGCATGGCTATCAGGTAGTAATCAGAGAAGTGTACAACTGTGTCATGAGCCACTGTCCATGCCTACCACTAACAGCTATATCAACACCCATATACACTGGATATTTCCTGTTGGAATGTCAGGTTTGTGTGCTGTATGCCAATGAGACCACAGAAATTCATTTCAAAAATGTTTCCCACCTCAAATGTGACCCATAACCTGTACAATTCTATTGAAAAAGAAACAAAGCTGTTTCAAGGAAGGTGAGCAATCATTGCCAAGTGAAGATGTGTCATGATGTTAGAGTACAAACCAAGACAAATGGATGCTGTAATCATCTTAAAAGGTGTTTACACAACATATCAGTTTAAGGGTGTGCACACACATTCAACTGTCTTACTGTACTGAATATTATTTCTCATATGTTTTCACAGAACAGATTATGTTTTCAATTGAACTGAGCAGGCTATAGGTCACATTACAGGTGGGGATTGTGTTGAAATGAGTTTTTGTGGGGTCATGTTTCAGTTGCACAAATACCAGGCATTGTAACAGGGGTGTGTACACTTTATATCCATTGTAGCTATATGGAATCAGCAGTACCTTACCTGTAAAACCAACCTCCACCAAGCATAGAGTAATCCCCTTGGTGGGCAGCAGCAATACACAAAGCACATAATAGGTTGCTATAGTGGCTGTACAGGGACACATAGGTGCAGAACACAACTTGGAAACAAGTCCACTCTATCTGAGCAAGCATGTAGGTTCACAGGTGACTTCCCTGTAAGGCTGACTATGACTATAAATCAGAGATATCCACACCATCAAGGCCAATTGCCACAATGTCTCCACATATGTAGTCAGTCTCAGAGGTAGTAACACAATTCAACCTGTACTGGGGTTAAAGCACATCTCATACACACATGCCATGGATACAGGCAACCTCCATCAAACAGGTTAGGTGGGAACAGTGCCACCCTATCCACACCATTTGTACAGGGGGCTATGCACATCAACCACACTCCTGCCCTCAAAAATGGTGAGCATGTACATAATGCCTACTGATGGCAAATACAGCAAGTCTCCATGGGGCATAAGAACATCACAGTGTGCCTCCTACATGAACTCAGGCATGTGCTCACAGCTTCATCACACACTACAGTCAAACACAGACTTGCCGCCATCCACATGGAAGATGGCCACTGTCATCCCTCTACACATAAATGAATGGAGAATAGAGGATTATGTATTTAAGTGTCCAACATTGGGGGAACTAGACAGGTCAGGGTCAGAAGCGTAATGCAAGATGCCAAAGCCATGATAGTTTACAGTGTTATGGTATAGTCTGGATTATTTGCACGTAATATCCACTGTTGATATGCAAGTGGATAACTGTATGAGGTCCTATGACCTTTTTTTCTGTTTATGTCTTCCAGTTAATATGCAATGTCCGCGGCTGCTAGCATTCAGCAACACAGAGAATGACACCATACTACAGTAGGTAATATAGCATTATGCCATGTTATTTACACACAGAGCCCAGGATCTGCAGGAGAGGACAGCCCTGTGGAACGAGCTCATCCACAGGGTAAATGATGTCGGCCTGCACAGCTGAAATTATGAGTAGGTGCGGCACTGTTGGACTGAACTCACCCACCATACCTGTCAGCGGGCTGCTTCTATTGCATGGTACCAGCTAGCCACAGGTGAGGGTCAAGCAATCCAGCCCCCACTGACACATCCTAAGGAGCTCCTTGCCAGCCTTGGGGCACCTGCCCACCGGACAAGCCATGAAGCCAATGACAGCATTGTGGAGGTTGTTGCTACCCACACAATGACGAGGAGCATGCAGGTAAGGCCCCAGTGCAAATTACTAGAACACTGTTGCTTATCCATTTTTATCTATATAGTATCTACATGCATATGTCAGATAATATAGTCTGTTGCCGGAGTTTAGTAATCCACAGATGTGCACATCTATGTTGATGACCTGCATAATCCTTAGTATTGGGGTTTGTACTGTTGATGTGCTGAAATTCTGCTTTCATCCTGTACCACTGCCACAGGAGTGGCTACTGACATTACTTCTCTCCCACAGCTATTTAGGTCCCTCTGGAATACAACTGGGACAGCAGCCTGTAGCTGGTGAGTATGGACTTGTTTTGTTCAGGTTTGCCAATACACCGGCCATGTTAAGGCCATGTTATTTGCCATGCACTTATTTAACACACCTACCCATAATGCATGTTGTACATGTTCAGTTTTTTTGGTGTTAACTGCACTGCATCACAGTGGTCACCACTGTGGCATATCTGAAGCGTATGTAAGATTCCTGCAGTATACCTCACAACCTGTCAGTGCAAGATGTGTGGACAGAGACATACAAAATGGTGGGCCAAATGGTCTACAGTAGGGAAATGTATGAAACATTACCCTTATACAGTGGATACAACAGTGTATACACCACTATCACGATGACAACTGTTCCTGATATATACAACAGCAGACCACAATAACACATTCCACACCTTTCACAACCTGTAATGTGATCTTAACATGAGCAATGAATGTGTAAACTGGGACAGCAGCCTGTAGCTGGTGAGTATGGACTTGTTTTGTTCAGGTTTGCCAATACACCGGCCATGTTAAGGCCATGTTATTTGCCATGCACTTATTTAACACACCTACCCATAATGCATGTTGTACATGTTCAGTTTTGTTGGTGTTAACTGCACTGCATCACAGTGGTCACCACTGTGGCATATCTGAAGCGTATGTAAGATTCCTGCAGTATACCTCACAACCTGTCAGTGCAAGATGTGTGGACAGAGACATACAAAATGGTGGGCCAAATGGTCTACAGTAGGGAAATGTATGAAACATTACCCTTATACAGTGGATACAACAGTGTATACACCACTATCACGATGACAACTGTTCCTGATATATACAACAGCAGACCACAATAACACATTCCACACCTTTCACAACCTGTAATGTGATCTTAACATGAGCAATGAATGTGTAATATAGAATCCTATGTTAGGACAACAAATACGGGGTATACAAACCTTACAAAACATATGTGTGCACACACTCCAAATAACATATTGTGGAGGCAGCTTGTGATATACCGACAGCATTCACTCTTCTTGAGTACACACCTGCCATCAAGTACAAGGCCTCAATGTCACACCAAGTAATGGCCTGCTGTCCAAGAAGTATGTTCAGGGCATTTGCCCAATTACCTGCAACAGAAGCAGCCATGGCTTGCACACATCTTGCAAAGCATGACATAGATCCCATATCTGAAAGGTAGCAGTCAGGAGTGGGAAAAGTAACCTTACGTCACCATTGCATATACCATGGCAAAAAGTGCAGACAGTGATCTAGAGGCGTATTAAATATGGGAGAACAGTGATGTAGAAAAGAAACAGATGCCCATCCAAAACAGATGACAAAACATATTGCAAACTGGTCAGGGAGGCTGCCCAGAGACATGCAGTAACACTGAGGGAGTCGCAGGAATGTCTAGCAAGTACTGCCTGTGAAGTACCTGTGTCAACAATCGCCGGGATTCTGCATGTGTAGCTTATGGGTTAGGGTAATTAGACAAAAGATTTGTCCACATGAAACAGCACCCAGGGCTCTGTACAGGTAGCAAAAGCATAACATCAAGTCTCGCAAAGGCATGTGTTGCAATGTGTAATGGTGTTGTGAGACCAAGGCTCAAACCTACACACAGTATTCATAAAGATACATGTGGTGCACAAGCAACACCTCACTTCACCTCAGGGCCACCATACCCAACTTTTAGCTTGCTGGTGCCAGTGTACACCTTTAGGGTTGCTGTTCATTAGCTGGAACTAGGCCTGTAAACATGGTGGTGGGAATTTGGAACACTGCAAAATAACACTCATGTGTGACCCACAGCTGTCAAACATATGCAATAAGGCTGAGGATGGAGAGGGTGTCAGCTTCAAATACAACAGTGAACTGAAGCATACATCTAAAGCTTGCTAAGAATGGCTGTATCTGAACACAGTGAAGGTTATGAATTGTGCCAGACATAACCCTGACTCTACAGCAATAGTGAAGCCACTGTGTAATCTCTAAGGGCTGTGCACATGAGCTGAGCTTGCAATCTGGCAGAGTTGGGGGACCTTTGTAGGGCAGACAGACCAAATAATGCCAAGTAAAGATGGACCATGCTAGTATAACCCTTAACAGGTGCTTCAACAAACCATTGTTTTAAGGATGTGCACACTTATGCAACCCACATATTGTATGCATCTCATTCAACATCTCCACGACTAACACATTTGTTTGATACTGCATTGGACTGCACAGGTCATATGTCACATATCAGGTGTGTGTAATGTTATCAAATGCAGTAGTGTGGCCCCACTGCATATCATAGAAGAGGCTGGAATGTCAACAAGGGTGTGTACACTCCTCATATCCATGTTAAGCTTTGAAGGTTGTCAGTGTAACTGGATTTTATTGCACATACATGCACTGCTGCGGATAAGATCTGCAAATCAAAGGTCAGGCATTGATTATTGACATCAGTCCTCATATCATCCCTGGTATGTGTCAGACAAACATATAAGGGCTGTGAGCAACAGACCAAACATAACTGCCAGACACCTAGGCATTCAGCAATGATATGTACACTTATGAGGTATGGTGTACAGTATATGCCAGTGTGCTGTACAGGTGCACAGCAATAATGTGTAAATGGGTGCAGTGTGTTTCAGGGGAAGGGGCATCACCTACTAACACAACTCATGCATCACAGAGATATATATTGTTTTTAACAAGGATTAAGAATGGTTGCAGTGCATACTTTTGAGTGCCATATGTCATGCACATCAACTGTTGGGTAATGAGAGGTCTGTGTAATATCTTTGTGCCACCTCACCTGTAAGTGTGTGTGTGTGTGTGTGTGTGTGTGTGTGTGTGTGTGTGTGTGTGTGTGTGTGTGTGTGTGTGTGTGTGTGTGTGTGTGTGTGTGTGTGTGTGTGTGTGTGTGTGTGTGTGTGTGTAGAACTAAACCATAATGTACAGGTCTTAATTTAAATTTGTCTGCCCCTCACAGGTGGCAAGGTGGGTCAGGGTCCCTCCTGCAAGCAAACTGATGTTAGTGTCCATACAGACTCTGACAATGATGATAGGCATAGTGAGGCACAGGCAGGGTTGTAAGGGCAGAATCTGTGCCATTGGTTGGCATCCCACTTTTATTCACCCCATCCCAGCACACAGTCACAATGCCCACACATGCCCCATCACCAGTGTCCATAGATGAGGGAAAGTTGGTGGGTGCTGGCATGGAACAGAAAAGTGTGGTGACCATGGCAAGTGTGTCTGTACACAGCAGCCATAGCCAGATAACTGGTAAGGTCCCACCAAGGCAGATGGACAGGTGTGCTTGTAGGAGGGCTGCTGGCCATCATGCCCCTGGCAGAAGTGCCACAGCAGGTGTCAACAGACGTGTATTTCAGATCATCATGGAGGCACAGTCATGTATTGAATGTTACACCAGAGATAGTCTGAGGCTCCAAAGGGCTACACTTTCTGCTGTACATGACTACATCCATGATCCTGCAGATGCCCACCGTTATTTTGCAGAGGTCATGGATAGACAGTTGGGTGAGATGGTGGGAATCCATGACCATGTGGTGTCTGTGGTAGAGCATGTGGTAGGAGTAGGGCATCGGCCAAGCGGATGTAGGTCAGCAACACCAAAAGGTTGAGGTCTACGTGGATGTGCAACATCTCGCTCCTGCTCCCGTAGTGGCAGTGCCAACAGCATCACACGTCTATATCATGTTATCGAAAGTTTACTTAATGAAATCAATAAAGGTCAAACTTTATTGATCGATTAAGTAAAATATCAAATAACGTAAAAAGAAAAGCAAATTAAAAAAAAAACTAAATGGCGTAGGCAGGGGGGCAAGCACCCCTGCACCCCCATGTGCCGGGCTGCACTCCCCACACCCCCCCTACTTAAATATACCAACTCCGTGACCGCACTACATTGAGGTAAATGGAAATCTCCCCTTACAGAGATTTCTGTTTACTTGCATGATGTTCTTTACTTTCGATATTGTTGTGCCGACAATATCAGACTCGATATTGTCAGCTTATGACAATGTGAAGTAGACCCAAGCATCACTGTAGGGGGGTGTTGTCCACACCACAATGCAGCAGACCATGTGCACGTGGTCCTGGCTGGTCCCAACAGGGATGCGGATACAGCAGACAAATGTCATCATTAGGGAAGAGTACCATATCTGGGCATCTGGCTGGTGGTGCCTATAAACCCCTGGCAGGGCCAGTCACCATGTCCATGGCCGGACATCGTGATCTGTACACCATACCATGTACATTCCACAGCTGTTCAACATACCCCTGTGCAGGGCAGTTACATGGCAGAACTGTGTGCATCCATACACACACACACACACACACACACACACACACACACACACACACACACATCACTATCATAGATAGGTTAACTCCATACTTACACATGTCACGTCTGCACAGGCCATTTAATAAACAACCCCCTAACCCTCACACATGATGTCAAACAAATGTCTCAGCCTAGGCCTCTGGCAAACCCACATTGCACCCTGTGCATATGATGATACCTGTGCCACATCCCTGTCATTCATACCATCGATGAAGGGACATGCTAATATGGTTCAGATGCACAGGGTGAATGTACTACAGTTTAGCAATTTAATGCTGTTTAAAGTGTTGTCAGCTGTTATGTTTAATGCTTACATGTCAGGGTGTGTAGCTGTCCAGCCATGATGCATTATTGCTGTTATTAACACTGACTGAATGTGGTCTCCATAATGTATTCTGTTTGTGTTCTAGGTGTCTATGTGTCAGGAGGATGTTCGTCTGCTGTCCTTTCCTACAGGGGGTGTGGCACTGTGGTAACACATTGACTGTGTCATATCCCAGGTACAGCTGTACACAAGTAACAGGTCTGTATAACTGTTATTGCATGTGCCACATGGCTGATAGGTCTGAAGGGTGTATACAGGTAAGTGCATGGTGGATGATGTAAGCAGCTCTCCTACAGTAGACAATGATAAGTGTATTGGGTGGCACACACCAAATGTGTGTGAATAACGCACACACAAAGGCTTTTGTGTTGATGCAACACACAGAGAATACTGTTCACATGGATGCACTTCATTTTGCAGAGAACTCATTTTGGCCTATGTAATTCCACCAACACCAAATTGCTAAAACATCACGTTACTAAATAATCAGTTCGCCAAATTTCATTTCAACAAAAATAGTACTGGCAGGGTATATGTCCTTTTCCCCAATGTAGTGCAATCCTGGAGTTGGTATAAATAGTTGTGCTGGTGTGGGCGGCTGTACATTGGAGGGTGTGGGGTGGTGTAAAACCACACACAGTGTGATTAACAACTGCTTAACCTCTTAACATAAACTGGACAGCATAACAGCACACTAAGTGGGGTGAAACGCACAACAATACCCCCAATGTGGGTGGCTGTGCCTACAACAACCACCCCCAACTATATATACTAACTCCACTGTACAGTTATACATTGGGGAAAAGGGCATTTACACAACCACTACTAGTCTTGATGGAATGAATTTCCACAAGATGATTGCTTTGTAATGTTACCTTTTGCCAGTTAGTTCTCGAACAAATGATCTCCTGGGAATTTTTTTTTCTGCAAACTGAAGTAGATCCCTTTACATATACACACTTACTTGACAACACTGAGATTAGAACCCCTACCTAGGTACTTATTGTTACTAATGTGTTCTGCCTTAATTGCACATACCACAGAGCTTGTAGGGTGAGGTGTGTACCGAGCTTCTTGTAAAGTGAACTACATCACCAGGACTTGTACAGTATGGTAATGAGGGATGTACTGGGTGTTAGCAGGCACTATGTAGTATAACATACTGACATATACACATTGACAAACACATACAGTCATAGACACATTTGACAGACCTGGGTTTAACAGTGCTGACTACCTTGGCAATGAGTCCACACTGTTACAGAGTTTTTGCACACAGCACATGCATTATTGGGCTGAAAAGTGTCATCAGTTACATGTATGGTTGATGGTGACAGCAGTCCTCATACAGTGGACCTTGGGACATGTACTGGGTTACGATGATGTAAAGACAGTATACCCAGCACCCCCATCCCACATTGGATCTAGTACTCACTGAAACCCATGCTAATGCTCTGACATACCCACAATCACACAATTACCAGGACTGCAATACAAACCGTTGTCTATCTAATTATTGCTACTAATGGGATATGCATTTATTGCACATGCATCAGGGATAGTAGGGTGAGGGTTGTGTCATGGTTCTCCTAATGTGAGCAACATCGCTATCCCTTATAATGTATGGCAATGTTTAGTGTATTTGGAGAATGAGGCCTCAGAATGCTGTCTCCTACACATATGGACACTCACACACACTTGCACACAAATACACACACACACACACATACTCGCATTTGCCAGGACTCAGAGGGTAACCCACGCCTATTTACCCATTTATAGAACAGTGTTATGCTAGTACTCCAAGCTCCAGGTAGCCCATAGTGTGAAGAGTGTCACAAGGTAAATTTAATGTGAATTACAGCAGCAGCCTTTTCTAAGTATAATAATGGGGTGTAGTGGGTGAGAAGGCCCTCAGAGTATTTTCAACTACAAATTTACAAGCACACAAACACTGTTATACACAGTAATGCACACAGACACATTTGTCAGTACTGAGGTCCATAGCTGCAGGTGTTCCTAGATGTGTACCAGGCTAATGTCCATGGAGAAATGGGAAAAGTAGAGCATGTAAGTACACTGGTATCATGCCACCTGACGTTTGTCAGCAGGCCATCTATCAACTACTCCCACTTGAGTGATACTCAGGGTGACAGTTAAATTCACCATCCACTCATATGGTTTTCTCTTGAAGAGGGCCAGTGAGGTGCTTCAATTGACATGTATGCAACATATATTGCATAACATGGCCAGTGTCTAGGTTAGGGACCTGTCCCCAAACATGTTCTGTTGACTGTGGCAGTCTGGTTGAGGTATCCATGGCATGTGGTGCATACATAGTGGGGTTTCCTAGCTGTGGCATTCATAACACAGCTGGACAGACATGTCAGTGTCAGTCAATCAGAGATTGCCTGTAAGCAGCCAAGATGTGACTAGGAACACTTGGAGGTTCAGGTCACTGTCCATATAGGACAGTTGTGTGATGGCTAGAGTCCTACATGTGCAGTACACTTGCAGCCGACACAGGTGTTGTAGGTGTCCCGTGAGTTACATGGTAAATGGACCATTACATCTGCTGATTGGCCTACTGAGCAGGATGTAGAGGGGGATATTGACCTCTGCATTCCCTTTATAATTTTGAAATACCGAAATCCCGACTTTCAGTATTTCAAAATTATAATACCGAAGCCTTGAAATTCCGAATCACCAGAAGCGAGAAATTCAAAATATCGAAATTCGGAGCTTCTGGTGCTGCAGTGTGTGAATGCATAGGTGTAAGTGTAGGTAAGTATATATGAGTGTGTTGGTTAGAGGCTTTTGTGTATGTTAGTGTGTGTTTTGGCTGTGATGTGTGTGTGCAAGGAGCTCTGAAATGTGTGTGTGAGTTACATTTCTGTGTGTGATTGTGCAATCTCGGAGTTAGTATATATATAAGTAGGGGGTGTGGAGGTGCATGGGGGCTTGCCCCCCTGCTTGTCTGTAGTGTAGGATTGTTTGATTGTGGGGGGAGATTGTGTGCATGTATATGTGTGTGGTGCATTTACACTGTAGGTTCGTGGTTTTAAATTTTGCAGTTATGGGGTTTCGGTATTTAAATGTTTTGGCTTTAGAATTTCAAAATACTGAAATTCGGGATTTCAGTATTTCGGGATTCTGTAGTGAACCCTGACCTCTCCATCCCTCATTGACACACCCTTACTTAGGCAATATGCCAAATGGAAGGACTTTCTGTCCACAGTGGAAATGTGGTGGTCAGAAGAGTGGTTGCTAATCTGTGTTCACAGACCTTCTATAAGGAGATCTGTGCCCATTGAACTACCACTAATGTGGTCATTTGTGGACAACACATTGATTCAACAGGGGTTTGGGACACAGTTCTTGACAATGAGGCCAGTGTTCTGACAAGAGCTGGAGGTGTCAGTGGCAATTTTATACAGGATGTGTACATATTCTAGGGATGTGAACATAGCCCCCAATTAGCAATGTCTGCAAACATTGCTAAGCAAAGTTTATTCATGTTTCACTGGATGTCTGAGCCACACATAACAAACAAGAGTTGACCCAGGACAAGAACCTGTGGTACTCCACTTATTACTAGCAGGCTGTCACCACCCATGACTGTTTGGCAGTCTGACATAGTGTCTGCTGCTTTCACACTGTGGGTACCATCTCTGAGCCAGGTTGCGGACCACTTAGAGACATAGGAATTAGTAAATAGATTAGTGTGTTTGCCTATGATTCCTGATTATGGAATTGTATCCCAGGACTACAAGGGCTACATATGTTGTTTTGTACTTCATACTGTTCTATAGTTATTTCACATGACAAACAGATTGTAGGACTGCAGAGTGTCCACAGCTACCACAAAAGTGGGTCCTGTACAGTGGACATTTGGTAGTGTACTGTGTGGACCACACAAAAGTGTAGTAAAACACCCCCCAATGTATATAGATCACAATGTTAATGACACTACCAAGAGACACACACTTACCGGGAATGAGATTCAACCCCTACCTATCTAGTTATTGCTACTACATTATTACGCCTTTATCAGATGCACCACAGAGTACATACTTGATACCTCTCCAAAGGTATCTTTAAAGGTGAGTGACATTAGCAGCAGTGCTAAAAGAGGGGAAAGGGAAATGTAGTAAATGGGAATGGCCTCAAAATCATGTCTCTACAAACACAGACACTCTCATACAAACAGACTCACTTTTACATTTGCCTGGACTAACATTAGAACTGCTGCATAAATAGTTATTGGTACTCTAGTGTTGCACAGTTATCAAAGCACCACACAGCATATAGGGCTGAGGGCTAACAATAAGAATTTGTACAGTGACTGAATGCGGCACATGTTGTGATATTGGGGAATTGGATGTGTACTGGGTAGGGATGGAGTAAAACAGTGATATCTACCGACACACACACTTGCCAGGACTGAGATTGAACCCCCTAACTATCCACTTATTTGCTCTAGCAAGAGACGCATTTATCACATGCGCTATTGAGCTGATACATCTGAGATTTGTCCAAAGGTACATCTTAGGTAACATACATTAGCATATACCATGGAGTGGGACTATGGGATATGTACTGGGTGGGAAAGACCTCATAATGGGACTGTCTCTCTCACTGTCTGTCACTCTCTTCCCCATGTCTACGTGTGTGTGTGTTTGAATAATTGTAATATGTTGGTCTTAGATATGTGTGTGTATCACACAAACCAGATGAAGATTTACCACATATCTGCCACCTACAGCTGACTGTGGGTTTCCCTGTCCAATGTGTGTGCATGTGTGAAGACCAAACATTTTGGTGAGTGTGCACAGACATCTGCAGATAGCACATATCCATAGTCCACTGTGTTGTCAGACATGGGCTTTATTTCTCTAAGTGTAGGAGCATGCCCAGTATGTCCTTTGATACTGAGTGTGGGGATCTGTTCGATAAGTGAAGGAGCATGCTCAATATGACCTTCTATACTGAGTGTGTGGATCCAATCTCAAAGTGTAGGAGCATGCCCAATATGACCTTCTATATTGATTGTGGGAATCCATTCCAGGCAGAGTTGTAATCCAGTTCAGGGTTTTGTGTGCTACAGCTACACCTAGCAACTTGTTTTTGCAGGATATCTGTAGATAGGTTGCCAATATGGACACACAATGGGCTGAACATGGGGGATACTGTGTGTAAATATTTTTGCTATTACTGTTAGTGTTGCGTGTCAGTCATGTTCTGTTTTAGCACAGATATTTAGATATATGTACTATTTTGCACTGTAATGTATTGTGTCATCATCTACTGACAGATATCTCACTGGTTTCTCACAGTTTTTTACCAGGGAAATAGAAGAGGAATGCAACAGAGACCAATATTGTGAGGCAAAGGCTAGACATTCTGGCAGATTTCTGCCATCGTGGAAGGGTGGCTACAGACAATTGAGTGATGGGTCTGTGTAAATGGTACAGCACTTTGATGGCATGCTGGCTGGGTATCCCCTTCTTGTGCATTTCTCAACTTAACTGAATGGCCATATCCTGCTGTGGGCATACCTCTCATCTGCACAGATTTACTCAGGTTATACAAAGCCAGGAATCATATATCTGGTCAGTTTCCCTTTGCATTGGGGTTTACAAGCAGGTTTGTGGTTATTCATTCATGGGTTTGCAGTCAGGGGTAAGTATGAGCAGACATTAGAGTTTCAGACTTCACACACTCCATGACATCCATACTTCTAGCCCCCCCCCCCCCATTATTCTATCCTCTTCCCAACATTATGGGATCAATATTTCAGCAGTATCTCTATAGCTGGACCTTTACCACTACAGTATTTATGTTTTGGTCCACAATTCTTGCACTACAACATGGAGAGGCATGCTACTGGCATTTGGCAGCATGGAGTTACATTCATTTTTTGTTTACTGTGTTAGGTTGTTAGTTATGACCCCATGACATCCCTTATGATGGCAGTATGAGTGAGACATTGAGGTTTGCCTGAGGTCTGTAGGCCATGTGAGAGTAATGCAGGCCATCTGTATCAGACCAGGGCATTCTGTCACTCATACACTCCAGGCTTCAAGCTTATAGCTAGAGACACACCTGCATGGGACACCTATTTAGCACACTGAATCATTTCTGTTTTGCCATAATCAGTGGGGTCATCCTGTAATCATTCCAACAGTAGGGATCTCATTTGTGAGATACCTGTGGGTGTTGGGGGGGGGTGACCTGAGTGCATGTGTGATATGTCAGCTTAGGGCACCTGCTTCACAGGTATAAGTAGGACTTTATCCATATCCCACCTTGTGTATGGCCATCAGCAGTCTGGCATTAGTGTGTAACAGTTCTTTGGTGGTGTGGCAGTGATTGGGCAGATAATCAGTATTCCATAGTGGAGGGACAACTAATGTTATGCTAATGTATAGCTATATAATTCCACAGTTGTGTGCAGCTGAGAGTTATTGCAGGTAATGCATAGAGTACTTCTACCTGTGTAGTGTTTCCATGTAGGGCCACTTGTTCATGGCCTGTCCAGCTTTCCACCATTAACTGCTATTGACATCTGGACAGTGTACAACCATTAAAAAAGGTGTCACTGAGAAGCAAATTAGTTGGCACTGCAGTTATTGAGACATGGCCCTGTCAACCACAGTACTATACCTATGCCACTGAGACACAACATGCAGACCTACATGCTAACCCCTTCCACACAACATTAAACCTACAAAAATCTAGCACACTGACCACTGCATATTGTAGACATGCACCAATTTATCATGTTGATTGGGGCATCTCTGGCACTCTGTGCTCCACTGATATTACTCCACAAACTTACATGTTACTGCATTTCTACATTGGGTTGTGGGGGGGGCACACATGACGACTTTACACATTTGCAATGACTGTAGTGGTATTTCACTTACTCTGTTTACTTCTGTTTAGTAATGTATTGTGACCTATCTAGCAAAAAGGAGGCATCTCAGTAGAATACACATGTTAGATTGTATTTGCATACATTTCAGTTTTAGATTTCTTGCCATTCAGAACTATAATGCAACTACCAGACCTGTTTTACTATGTCTGTGTAGGTCTGTAGGGGTGGCTGTTCACCATTGCCAGCATTTGAGGGCCTTAACCCAACCTTTGTCTATGGTCATCTACACCTGTCCTGCTGGGTGAGGCTGGGGGTGGGTATGTGAACCCTCATTGACAGCCATGTGTGTGGCCTATGGACACCCAGTTATTTGGGCCACCACATTTACTGCGATGGGAGTTGTCACCATGTGTACTACTGCCTAGTATGTTGACACCAGTATGTGTTATGGATTTCCTGCTGTTCCATATAGCTGTCAGCTGTCTGATGCTATCCCATTCAGCCACACAATTCCTTTGCATGATTGCATCCATACCATAGATATCAGTATCAGAACATACTACTACATTCGCTAATTGATAGGAGGAGTGACTTACCATGTGCCTGGCCAGTACTGCAGCTGGTACTTGAGGGCTGACTATGTAGGATGCATGCAGTACATTGCCTATACATGGTAAGCTACAGGTAGTGTCATATTTGGCATCCCTTTTACTGTATGTGCGAGTCAGATAGAGGTGCTATTCCCTGGGTCCCGTGTCAGTGTATGTGCTATGTGCTATGTGTTGCCTCTTTGCCAAGGCCTAGGCATAATGGGCATACCTCCTTCTTCCTACAGGGGCAGGCTCAGGTAGTTCCTCCTCCGAGTCACTCTGTGCCTGTGATGGCCTTGGCAATGGTGGGGGGCTGTGTGACCCTGCCCCATCCAGTTCCTGCTGTAGCTTTTTCCACAGGATCATATTGTGTAGAATGGCACATACTATGAACATTTGTGTATATGTAGCTGGAGAGTACTGCAAGGCTCCAATGGATGTGTCAAGGCAGCAGAACCATGACTTGAGCATCCAAAACACACGGTCTGTAATGATTCTGGTTTGTGCGTGTGCCTTATTATGGAGTTCTTGTTCAGGTGTGTGTGCATTTCTGAGGGGTGTCATCAGCCACAGCTCCAGTGCATAGCCAGCAACCCCCACTAGGTGGCCATATGGGATGTCCCCACTGATAAATGACTGGTACAGCTGTGTCATATGCCAGATGTGGGAGTCGTGATAACTTCCAGGACTGCCACCACACACATTCATGATAATGCCCTGGGCATTGCATGTGACCTGGCAGTTGATGGAGTGGAAGTACTTGTGGTTTATGTAGACCCTACCCCGCTCACCAGATGGTGCTTTGATGTGTATGTGCGTGCAGTCTATAGCTCCCACTACCTCAGGGTATTCTGTTATGCAGTGGAAGAGATGCATATTGCTGGTCAATGCCTCACAGCTATTGAGGAAATATATGTGCTCACTGGCATGTGCTGACATGGCATCCAGGAACTGGTGGAGTACCCTGGATGTTGATGCCTTTGAGATCCCCATGATATCCCCAGTTGGCCTTTGGAAGGTACCTGTGGCTAGTATTCTTAAGCCTACACATACCTTGGTATCCACTGGGATGGTTTCCCCTTTGTTGGTTCTGTGTGTGAGGTGGGGCTGGCACAGCCTCTTGTACATATTGATGTATGAGAGCAACAGCAGCTCCTAACATTTTTTTAGTTTTGTCAGGTAAAATTTCCCTGTCTGTGTACACCAGTGGTGTAGAGTTTGTGGGATAAAACAGACTGAAAGGTGTTTGCATAGTTTATAGTAGTGTGCTGGTATGCTGCCTGCGTAATTGGCTGATTCTGATACATTTCACCTGCTAGCTATGCTAGTTCTCCTTGATTGCCTTCCTATTGCTGTTTCCCCTTCTCATTTCCTCCCTGTTTAAGCCCCGAGGTGTGCCACACATACCTACTGCTCAGATGTGAACAGTGCTGCTATTTCCTGTTTTTTTTTTTTATGTTTAAAACCTGGGGTGTGGCGCGCACACCCGTTTAAGAAAGGAAAACAGTGCTCAACAATGTAAGACACACCCCCTTCATTGGTTGTGCTTGGCTATGGGCAAACACAGGCCACAGAGCTCCAATATGCTTACAGCATGCATGACACACCCCCTATGAGGTCATTCACCTCTTCTACTTATACAATGGTGTTGCTGCACCTACATGGTTGGGTGCAAGCTAACACTGAGAGGAAATCTGTGATTCAGTATCAATCCCTCATTTGCATAAACCAGTCTGCTAATTCATAATTACCACACTCACACTGAGCCTTCCCCCTTATCAACCACTATTCCCTGGTATTGTTGTCTTATGTATGCCATTTACTATTATGGAAAAATGCAGATTTGGGTATAAAAGCTTATTTCCCCCTTTTTTTTAAATTTTCGTGACGATCCTGTTTGCACACCATTGCTCTATGCTTAACAGATGAGATCAGCCAAAAAAAAATAGTTCTTTTATAAAATTTCAACTATTTTTCATGCCAATGGCCATATATTTGGCCATTGGCATGCTTACTACATAGAATACATGCTTTCTTTTGAGCTGTCATGTCTCCGTTTTGTAATTTGCAGAATTGTATTTGGTTAGCAACTGAATACATTTCTGCAGGTTGCGCTACTACTGCACAGACGCCTGCCTGCTTCCTGGATCTCTAAGTCACCTCATTTGCTTGTTTTTCAGAGGCAAATGAGGTAATTAGCATATGTCAGTGGTGTCCGTGCAGGAATAGTGCAGGAGTGCTCATTCACGTTTTGAGGACACGATCCTGGATTGCTCGTCGGCCATATTGCATGCAACAGCTCTTGCACTATTCCTGCACTCCGTGCAGAACTTGCTGAATCCGGGAAATTTAATTTTAAGCCATAGACATGCACACTTACAACACCAATGACTAACTCTTTCTAAAACTTAAAAACGACTTACTTAACCTCTTGACAGAAACCGGGCAATATAAAGCCAAAGTAGGTGGGGGGGGGGGGCTATTCCCACCACACACACCCAAAGTAGAAGCTGCACCCCCACACCCCACAAGTATTTATATTATTTCTAGGATTGCACTACAGTGGGGAAAAGGGTATACACCTTTTACTTACCTTACAGTACTTTACTCACTGACACTACTGCCGGGAGTGCACAAAACTTCTGCCATATTTTTTAGATACTTCCCATAAAAATGTGAAGAGACGTACCCATATTTAGAAAGACTACAACACTACTTTCTACACTGCAGTCGCTATTCTGCCAGTCAGCATTTTAAGTTACAGTATTTTTTTTTTTTATCACAAGCAAGTCACACTTGAAGGGAAACACACATTCCGTCTATGGCTTAAAATTCAGTATTTTTAAATTCAGCATTGTAAGTTTTCAGTATAATGAGACTCAGTCAAATAAGTTTTCAGTATTTTGAAAATTTGGTATTGTGGTCTCAGTCAAATGAAATTCAGTATAGTTTTCAGTCATGTGAAGTATTTATATATATATATATATATATATATATATATATATATATATATGTATATGGGTCCACTACAGAATCCCGAAAGCTCATAATCCCGAAGCCCAAAATCCTGAGACCAAAATCCCAAAAATTCAAAATCCCGAAAGCCCAAATTCCTGAAACTCAAAATCCTGAAAACACAAATAATGCTAATATATCAATATAAAGACACTAATATCTACCAACTGACCCTGACTCTAACCCTAACCCTAAGGTCCATCACTATCGCACACTCACCTGACCCGCGCCCTAACCCTAACTCACTTAAACCAACCCCAATATTTGTCACTATTGCATACATGCCTAACCTGCGCCCTAACCCTAACTCACTTAAACCGCCCCTAACCCTAACATAAAACCAACCGCACACTTACCTGAACCCAACGCATGACCTAACACCACAGGGCTAACAATAGCAAAGCCACAATGACGTCAGCATGTCCATTTTGTGTTTTCAAGATTTTGAGTTTCAGGATTTTGGGCTTTCGGGATTTTGAATTTTTGGGATTTTGGTCTCAGGATTTTGGGCTTCGGGATTATGAGCTTTCAGGATTCTGTAGTGGACCCATATATATATATATATATATATATATATATATATATATATATATATATATATATATATATTTATAGTTTCACTTCATCACAAATTTCAGCATTTCGAGACCATAAAACCTAAACCGTACAAAACCAAAACTTCACAAACCCGAAACCATAAACCCGAACACACAGCATACACCACATCACACACAAACAACAACACCCACACCATAAAACTAATACACATCAAAAATAAAAACACCAAACACACAAATGCCTACACTACACAAAAGCAGGGGGGGCAAGCCCCCCTGCACTGCACCCCACACCCCCCCTACTTATATATATTAACTCTAAGATCTCACAAACAGTAACAGACAGAACACTCACACCCAGACATTCCTCTATCACACACACACACACGCACACACGTACACATGCACACACAGCACACACGCACTCACGCGCACACACACACACACACACACACACACACACACACACACACACACACACATCACGCATACACACACACATACACACACATCACACATACACAAACACCAACACATCCAACAATTGCACACTCATACTTTAACCTACCTACCCGAACCCACACATACAACTTAAAAACAATCTAACACACACTCAGACTCCCACCCAAACCCTTAAAAAACAATCACTTAGCTTACACTCCACGCAAATCCATACACCACATCAAACTGCATCCAAGGTAAACACCGCACGTCACATAACGTAAAGCCATAGCTGCAAATTCGAGATATTCGAATTCGTGATTATGCACTTTCCACATTTTGAAATTCGGCTTTATAGTCTTGAAATGCTGAAATTCGAGATTTCAGCATTTCGTGATTATAAAGTGAAACCACACACACACACACACACACATATATATATATATATATATATATATATATATATATATATATATATATATAGGCATATAATTTCATAAAATACTGGACTTCTATCTGAAGCTCGAGTTTTAATAATTCTTAGAAATTCGTTGACTAGAAATGTAATGCTCTGTGAAATATAATTTTCCCTTTTTACTTTGAAGACTTTTCAAAACAGAAATTGAATCAGGCAAGATTTTACATTGCAAGGACAGAAATTTTATTAAAAGAAATAAGAAAGGTATGCACTGTAAGAACTGTGGGATACCACTTTACATCCAGATCTAGAGGAAGTATCAAACAGAGGCCTGACTACAGCTTTACACACTTAATAGGCTGGAAGCATGCCCTTAGGAAAACTGATGCAGCAATGTTTTGTTTTATTTTATTTTATTTTATTTTTACTTTCACTAATGTTTACACAGTCAAAACATGGAACAGGCAGTTACATATCTGACATACTGAAGGACATATTTAATAGATGCATCAGTACAAGGATATATTATTTCCTCCTTTGCTTATGCGTTTCATTCCCTCAGTAAGATAAATCCTAGGAAATGTTTGCCCTACCTCATTACAATAGCAACAAGCACAGAATGATACACATACCACAAGTGTAGTTAAGACATAACTGGCATGATTTGCTGAAGGCTAGCTCTCTAAATGTCCTGTCTGTATAAGTTACACAAGTTTTAATCTAACTGCAAAAATTTTACATATTTATATCTGTGGACATTTAATTTTAGCTAACTTGCTTCTCAAGCAATGAAATGCACTAAAAGGCTTTTTTTCCAACCTGTTTAAATCAAAAACTTTAAATTACCAGTGCAGTTATCACAAAGCCTAAATGTACACTTACAGCCCAATTGGTAATCATTTGAAATGTCAGCAACTGCTAGAATGAGTCCTAGAACACAGAGACTAAATGGCCCAAAGAATGAACTTACACATACTGAGTCTAAGATACCATTTCTCGGAATATACCCTTTCTCTGAGGTATGGCAATCTTGGGGACGGTATATATACGTTCAGGTGAGTGGGGAGAGCAGGTGGGCTTGCTCCCCCGCAAAAAGAAGTTTTAAAGGAGAAGAGCAATTTTCAGGATTCACTCTACTGCTTTATTTTCAGTCTTTTTTTGGCTTTTTATTACTCGACATTTTGAGTGCCTATATTTTAATAGTGAGCCACAAAGTATTAGCTGATGATTTAATGCATAGTCCTCTACATGGATTGTGCACAATGTTGCTTGTTGCCATGTTGATAGGAGCATTATTAATAAAGCAAAATGATGCTGCTGTCACATCATGCACTGCCAGATCCATGACCGACTAACAGAATAGGTTCTAAGCACTTGTATGGTTGTAGTAATGTGATTTAGCACATATTTATGAATAGAACAGTTTTATTTATCTCTTTGTGTAGCCATCCACGGCAGCTCAGATATGGCTTAATTTGTTGAATGTTGCTCCTGCTCAGTTACTTAGAAGCTGCTGAATGTGGAAAGGAGATTATGACACTGTGGAAAAATACATGGATGGATGCTGACATTGCAGATTTCAGACTTGAAACTCTCTTAGAATCTTTGTCATCTTTTAGCAGTCACTTCTGTCATCTTTTAGCAGCCACTTGAATGTGCAGCAAACTATAGCTGCCTGGACTGTATACAACATGTCAGACATTGAAAAAAGCAGATGCAGTATGAAATATCTACAAGTGTAAAACAAACTCAAGATTAAGTCTACAAAACAAACCAATGATTAAGTGTCAGTCATATTATCATGAGGAACCTGGAAGGGTTCTTTCTTTAGTTCTGTATTCATATATTTACTACAGTGGAAAGTAGAAGTGAAATATTTAGGGATTTTATTATATCTCTAGTATTTATTTCTTCAGACGCCTCAGTAGATGACCACAGGATAAAGCAGTTGCAGAGCTGTAATTGACATATAATGAGTATATTTAGAAAGAGAAGAGGGGGTGCATTAGAAGAGAAAAGGTCAGGACATGCAGGAGATTAGAGGATGCCTTGTTTCTGTCAGCATGCTGCAGTGATTAACATGGCACAAAGACTCGATGGCTGAGTGATGTCAGTTCACTCTAGGTACAGTGAGAGGAAAGATAGTTAGGGGGTAGCTCAGAGATAATAGCCACGGTGGAAAGAGTGCAGATGAAGAAGTAATCAAATGGTTAGCAGAAAGGTAATGGTTACTATCTTATGCAATAAATAAATAAATAAATAAATAAATAAATAAATAAATAAATAACATAAAATGTGTCTTTGATAGAAATATGATGATAACCTTTTGGAGGAAGGCAAAGTTATGGTATAGTAATGGATTAATTTCCAAAGAAGATCCAACAGAATGAAAATTCATAATGCATTTGGTAATAAATGTGTATCTACTTTGAATAGAACTGCAGACAGGATTTAAATCTAGAGGAAAATAGATGTGTGAATAAACACATTTGTTTACAACTACTAAATGGTAAAATAGGTGTAATCTGTAATGACCAGGGTATGTATGTGGCATAGAGAAGAATAGAGCAACTCTGAAAGAGATAGTTAAGGAAAGCCATGGCTGTGACAATGATGATTGATGGAAGGGAGGAGGCTGGAAGGCTGTTTGAAAGCTAAAGAAAACAGGACCTGGTTTTTGACTTACAAATGAAATGACTCTACTGCTCATCCAGGACTGCAAGACACATTAAAGAAGAGTAGTGGTAGGGAGTGGTAGCATACTGGACGTGTGAGCAATCAGAGACAATCTGCATGTATTGGTACTGGAGCTGGGTGAAAGGCTTTGGAAATATCTTGGTGACCAATGAGCTAAATGGTATGGCTAGAGGTGGAGAAGTCTGGTTATTTTTTTTTTTTGGGGGGGGGGCATGGAAAGAAAAAACAGAGATGAAGCAGGTAGGAAAGGGATGAAGTACATCTCACAGAAAGGCCTTGGTAAAAATACAACTGTAAGGCAACTGATACAGGCGAGTTAAGGTAGGAAGATATCCTAAACTGGGCATTTAAATTAGCAGTTTTGAGATAAAGCATGGAGGAACCTTTATGGGAACATTGGGGTGTCAGTGTAGGGACTGAGAGTCCTCTGAAAAATAGTCTCTCCAGTGAAATAAGATATGTGTCAGTGATTCTGCTGTAGCACTTCTAGTATGTACTAGATTTCTCAAGAAGGTTAGTTGTTGGATGGACAGTGGAGGCACCTCTCATTTTAGGGTCAAAGTTTTTAATTTTCCTAACTGTATGCTGTCTGCAAAAATGAAAGCAATCAACAGTCCATGTTGAAAGAGCAAACTATTGAGCTACCAGTTATTTTTTTCATCCCCAATGGACCTGACTGATGGCTGAATAGCCTTTATCCAACTGTCTCATTTGTTTCACTGCAGCTAAGAGACAGGCATCCCCAGTCTATGCAAGAGTCCTATAACCCATTTGTTCCTTCTCAGGGTGCTTTATCAGCCCATGTGCTTGCTGTATGGTGAAAGTTAGGTATTAGGGAGTAGCCAAACACCAGGTTTAGTGGGTTATCCTATCCCTCCCCAAAGCACTACATCTGTAGCCAGCCTCAGACAACATAGCTCCACTTGCTCTCTGGGCTGACAGCTCAGGTCTGCAGGATCATGCTCCTCTGATGCAATGCCTCTGGTACCCACTAGGTGTCACCCAAGTAGTGAAAAGAACTGCCTTCGAGCCACCAGTTTTGTAGTGTCACCAGGGTATCTGGTTAGTTACTCCTTCATAAATAAGGGAATTAAGAAGTTAGGTCTTGTATATTTTTTGCTATCAGTTTTACCCTGGCCACCTATACTCCTTCAAACATGCTCTTTAACTATAACCCCTATTGTCACTGCCATTACAATTGCTGTTAACATTATTAACATTTGAGAAGTAAGGTTTAGCACTATTGTCTCTTTCACCTAAGACTTCTCGTTTTATGTTTTCCAAAAGGCACTCATCATAGCCCCTTATTTTCAAATCGGACAACATCTTATTCATTTGACAAAGGCCTTTAGCCATGTCAGTATTTTTCCTACTAACGCTTAAAAGTTGACTTTTTACAGTTCCCCTAAATATACGTCCTGGGTGCATGCTCTTCTGATGTAGATACCTATTCGCCTGCACATCTTTTTTTGTAGATTGTAGTATCAATCCTATTCCCATTCTTAATCAGGGTAATGCCTCTTTATTTGTTGAACAGATTTCTGGTTTTACCCAATTTCTTAATTTCACATTTGAATTTGGGGCTGAAAAAATATCCTACCGAGATGTCTTCCTCCTGAAGAATAGACCGAACACAAGATATGTGAATAGGATATATAGAAAAGCTACTTATTCTAATACTCTTCTCCATTACAAGTGTAATTACTCATTACACCAGAAAAAAGCAGTTATCAGAGGACAACTTGTGAGGGCTGCCAGGATGGTTACCTTGGATAGGAATTTTCTATCTGAATATGAACATTTGAAAAATTTGTTCTTGGCTAGAGCTTACCTTACAGAATTTTTAGAACCAATTATGCATGAAGTCATAATAAAAAGGGAGGAAGGATGGTTTAAACTTATCCTTGGTGATAGAAATACAAATTTAGCTTTGAATCCAATTGAGGTATGTGACGAACCACCAGCTGAAACATCCCAAATTGTAATGGATCATGCTTTAAAATTTAGCACTCCCTTCTCACTTGGTGCTGGGACCCTTAGAAATATTCTGTCCAAACACTGGTCAGTTCTTATGGAAGATCCATTGTTTAGACAAAGAATTAGTACTGAACCTGGTGTTATATTTAGACGGGGATGTAACATAAAAAATCTGTTGGAGAAAAATCAAAATCATGTTGCTGTTAGACCCGGGATGCATAAATGTGGAAAATGTAAACTGTGCCATTACATTCGAGTGACTGATAAGTTTTGTATAGCAAATTATTTGTATTACAAAAAGGGCAGGTTTAATTGTGAAAGTGCAGGAGTGGTTTATCTTGATCAGTGCCAATATTGTACTGGTTTCTACATTGGTAAAACTGAAAGACATTTGAAGGACAGAATCTATGAACATCAGTACAATATCAGTAAACAAAACAATACTAATGCACTGGCAAGACATATGATGGAGAATGAAGAACACAGTTTTGTATATGTGGTTATTGAGCAAGTGAAAAGGGAAGTAAGGGGTGGACCATGGCAACTACACTTAGACGAATGTGAGCTTTATTGGCAGATTAAGCTGAATGCTTATGTCTACCCCGGACTAAATGACCAATGCTCATCGCAATGTGTTTTAAAATTGAAAGCCTTAGAAAGATAACTTGTAACAAGTACTTATTTACACATGTATCTTGCTGCAGGTGTTCTCTAAAACATAAGTGTTTAGAAATAATAGATTATGTTCTAGATATATTCATATAACTTTATTTTTTATTTATTTATTTATAATTTTGTATATGTTTGTTTGATATAGATTGTTGGAAGTCTAGTTCTTTAAACTATGTGTTTTTGATTGCAGTTCTATATCCCTTTAAGTTTAATTAGTAGGGTTGTAATGTCATAAATTAAGCACTATTTAAACTGGTGAATTGTTGCATTTTATGTCTGATGAAGTTGATGTATTGTTTGTCAATGAAAGCACTAACATAAACTTTTGCCTTTGGAGATCACACTGCTTTTGTTGTTTTTAGAAAAACTTATTTATAAAGAAATGCATGGTTATACCCAAAAAATGACATGCTAATTGTTACATGTCATGGTTTTCAGCCAAAATATGCTTCTCATAGAGCAATCTTTTCTTTAACCTTTCAAATATATTCAGCTTAGAGAAGAGGTATTTAAAAGAAGTTGTCATTCTGAATCTAAAAAAGAGCACTTGAAACTCTTAACCACAACTTTTTACTAAATATGGTAATCAACCATGGATTCTCTTCAGAAGTTACCATCTGGTTTAGGAGTAACTTCTCCATTTCATCTTTCTCCAAATGCTATACCAACTCTGCAGTATGTCCATATCAGTGAGCTACAGCTTACACAGCTTATAAAAACTTAGCCACCAAAGGGCTCTGTGTATTGTGTCAACAGCAAAGTTTAAGTAATAGTATATAAAGGTATGTCAGTTACCTGGTATGAGGAATAAGTGACCATTTATTTATGTGGTTATTTGTTCAAGGGATTATCGCTTTGTTGGCTTGTTTATTTGTTAACTGAAGTAGAGCACAGATCCAAGTGGACCTGTTCAGGACCAAATATGGGTTACAAAAGATCAAAATGAAACATAGCAATTACTTACAAATGTAGTGTTGGAAGATATCAAACAGTAAGTATCAGAAATACTGCAAAATAACAGATGGAGGTGGAACCATTATACATAAGGTAGATTCTTGTTGTTACCGATTATAGTATGTAAAGTAGAAGCAGGTAACACTGTCATTATACTATTTACAATATTTACAATACCGACAATCACAAAAAGGGGGAAAAAGAAGAATGTAGAGAAATATATAGACTGCAAAGAAGTTGATTCTGGAGGAATATTTGAAGGAAATGGAGAAGTAGAGGCTGGAGATGTATGAGTAAATTGCATGTAGCGAGGTATGTCAACGTTAAGATGCTGTGATACGTTATGTTAAATTGCATATTGTATAAAATTCCTTTCCAAAATAAAGTCCTTTCCACAAAACTGTATAACATTGATACTTGAATTTAATAATATAATAGTACATTCACAAGAAATGAAGCACTGACATTATAAAATGTGAAACTTGACATTATTTTGGAGATATTAACTGACTATTAAAACAGTATGAATGCCCGCTGAAACAGAATTTGAAGTATTGTCATAAAACTGTCAACAACTTCACAGTCTAGTATGAACAAGTTAGATAATGATGTAACATTTCTGCTATGAAAGTAGATACATTACTATGATTGAACTCAAAGTGTATATAAGAAATGGTAACTACCCTTCACAAATTAAAAGGAAGAGATAAGAAAAGATGTAAGCCCAAGGAAGGTTTTGTAATGCATTGGAATTTTAGTGTTACAGAACTTTGTTGATCAAAGAAGGTGCTCTTCCTGCAAGTGGGTAGCCTGTATAGGCTACATAAAACTGGTATAATATTTATTTATTTATTTATTGATTGATTGATTGCATTTGGTGACCAGAAATGTTCAAGTGGGCAGAAGCTCCTTTTCAGAGAAGGCCCAGGGATAAAAGCTCTAGCACTGAGCGGCCTTTTTGTCCGATTTGGTGAAGTTTCAGCCAGAAACTAGTAGTCCATTGGTCGTTTTGGGCCAATTCCTAGCTCCCTTCAGCCCCCTGCTATAAAACATGCTAAACTGTACTGCTGATCTAACCAGCATATCCTATAACTGAAAAGTTCATCTCTACTTGATTCCCAAGTAGACTATTCTCTATCTGTAAAGCCTAGCACTTACTCCTACAGTACTTGCACCTTGATAAAGCACTCTTATTATAGATAGTACCCCACCAGCCCAAAACCCACTTCCCCCGGAGTCCTTTGAAAGTTCTTTATCTGCTACTTCTAGTATGTCGAGGGATCAGTTGCTAGTGTCCTCTCCAGCTCAACTGGTGAACCTGGGAATATTGAGGCAATGTTACAATTGCCTCATGTACACTGAACAATCCTCTCCTTCTCCCACAAAACACAAATACATGCGAGAGATGCAACTATACGGCCAAACTGGAGGCTGAGCTCTCTCAACATAGGACTGGCAAGACCAGACAGGAGGAGAAGGCAACCACACACAATACATACCCAGTCACACATGGTACCATCACAACTTCAAATCATACACATACTCACACAAAGACATACTCGGAGGCTCTGGTCAAAAATTTACCAAAACAGCAGAGGCCACCAAAGCAGACACCCAAACAACTACCACCTCACGACCCAACACATGCAACACATAGACCACACAGTCAGAGTGTCAAACAGTCACAGCCCTTAAGGCCAAACAAAATGCCAGACACACTTGTCATTGGTGATTCCATAGTCAGACACACTGACGTCCCGCTCACCAGACTGAGTAAGGAGAAGGTCACAGTAAGCTGCCTGTCGGGCGCTAGAATCCGCCACATAACGCAAGCACTCAGGTCTCTCAACAGCAGGTACAAGTACGACTCAGTCATTGTCCACGCTGGTGTCAGCGACCTGAGACGTACCTCCTTGGACTACATGAAAAGGGACGGCGAGGAGCTCTCTGATTATGTAGCCCAGGCAGGTATGACCCTGACCTTGAGCAGTATCCTACCTTCACCTAGAATGATGCCACAATACAGTGATAAGATGATCAGCTTTAATAATTGGCTTAAATTCTGGTGTCATTCAAAGGGGATCCAATGTCTGTCTGCCTGGGATGACATGCTGGACAAGCCACGCTGCTTCAAGGGACGGCTTGCACCTGTCACCCTGGGCTTCCGGATATTGGCAAAGGCTCTTGCCACCCCATAGTGCCTTTTTAGGCAAGGCTCAAATTCTAAACCTACCACCCTAGAACACCAAAAGGAAAAAAACTAAGGGTAATGCTGCTCAATGCCAGAAGTCTCAATCTCAAGATGCACGACTCGAGGCCCTTCTCAATATGGAGAACATCGATGTCTGTGCTGTGACAGAAACCTGGTTCAAGGCTCCTGAGAGCACCCCAGCACTAACAGGTTTCACCTCATATCATACGTTCCGGCCCCAAAATCCGGACAACACCAAGAAAGGAGGGTGTCCATATTCATAAAGGACACCCACACCTCAAGGTTGGTGGCAACGCACGATGCATCGGAGACCATCCAGGTGCAATTAACCATAGGCAAGACTGCTCTGCAATTTGTAGCATGTTACAGGCCACCCTCTCAAACTCAGGAACCTCACATGGCCTTCCTGAAAACATTGGAGGGATAAATGTATCTCCAAACACCATCATACTAGGTGACTTCAACTACCCTAATATAGACTGGGAACACTACTCAAGCCTGAACACTCTAACCCAAAGATTCCTGGAGTTCATAAACTCAAATGCCATGGAACAACTAGTCACCATCCCCACAAGAGGTGAAAACATACTTGATCTCATCATCACGAACATGGGATCAAAATGTTCAACACCGGAAGTATACCCCTCACTGGTGAGATCAGATCATAAACTAATCTCGCTGGAGGTCCTCATCCCGCCCCCACCTGAAACAAAAAGACCACAGTGAAACACTTCTCAAAACCCGATTTCACACTTCTAAAACTAGTGTGGTCTCCTTTAAGGCCCCTGAGCCAGTGGTAAACATTACTCAAACCGCTGAATCACTTACAAATGCCTTCTACCAGCACCTACAGGACTGCATGGATCAGGCAATCCCAAACAAAACTAAGACTCTCTGTACCAAAGGCAAGCGTCCAGTCTGGTGGACCCCAGCCATAAACAAGCTCTACAACAAAAGGAGGAAGCTACTACAAGATAGAGCAAAATCCTTGAAAGGTAAGACACCTTTGATCATTATAAGTAAAAACTAAGAGCTCTCATAAAATCATCCAAGGCAAATTTTGAGAGAAAAATCGCCAAGGACTCTAAAGACAATCATAAGGCCTTCTTTAGCTATGTTAGAAACCTAGGAGGAAACTCCCAGATATGCTCAGAATTAGTTCAAAATGATGTGAAAATTACTGAACCTACACACATTGCTAACATACTGGCTGACAGGTTCAGTGCAAACTTCTCCCCCTCCCCAAAAGGAGAGATATCTATTCCAGAGGATTGTAGCCCCCAAACATCTCCAACGCCCAGGTGAGAACTGCCCTCACTAAGGCAAAACACAGCATCCATGGGACGGATGGTGTCCCCGGCTGTGTGCTTCATGAACTCAACGAGGAATTAAACCCACAGTTAGGACAGCTGTTTAATCTTAGCCTCACCTCAGGATACGTACCCAAGGAGTGGCGCACGGCGACTGTGGTCCCACTTCATAAGGGCGGTGCCTCCACAGACCCTGGAAATTACGCCCCATTAGCTTGACAAGCCTTATCTGCAAAGCCATGGAGAGGATCATAATGGAACTCATAAATAAAGACATAGGGAACTTGCAGACTTTGGATCCAACCCAGTTTGGCTTTGTCAAAGGCAGATCCTGCCTCTTAAACTTGGTTGACTTTTTCGAGACAGTCACCAAGGCCATTGATGAGGGAAAGGCAGTCCATACAGCCTACCTCGACCTGGCAAAGGCCTTCGACACAATACCCCACTCAGGTATCATCGAAAAACTCATCAGCTTGAATGTAAACCCATACATCACAAGATGGGTTGCAAACTGGCTAGCGACAGAACCCACAGGGTCAGAGTTGCTGGAGCCATGTCAGACTCAAAGCCTGTCACAAGTGGTGTCCCACAGGGCTCAGTCCTGGGTCCACTCTTGTTCGGCATCTACTTTTCTGAAGTACAAGCAAACACAGGAGGGTTATGGCTGACAAAGTTTGCAGATGACTGCAAACTGGCGCCATAGTCGAAAACACATCTGACACAGATATCCTCCAGAAGGGCCTCACAGAAATGGATAACTGGTGCCAGAGCCATGGCCTGAAGTTAAACGCCAAAAATGCATAGTCATACCCTTCGGGAAAAACAAGGTTACCCCTAGCTACCATATAGGTGACAATCCACTGAGCACAGAAAAAGTCATCAGGGATCTGGGGACCCAAGTTGACAGTAGTCTTTCGTTTGACACTCATGTTGCTAAAGTAGTTAGGAAAACCTTCTATATCGCCCACCTGATCATGAAGGGATTCACATCTAGATCAAGGGAGGTCATCGTCCCCTGTACTCATCACTCATTAGACCTATGATTGAGTACAATGCCCGTTCGGAATGTATCTGACCAGACACCTGATGCAGCTTGAAAGGCCCCAAAGTTCCTCACCAAAAGGATAAAGGGTCTCAAAAATATGTCTTATGCTGCCCGACTGAAAGAACTCCAGCTTTATTCAGTCTCATACCGCTTGCTCAGAGGTGACCTGTGCCTAACATATAAGGCCATGTCAAACCCAGATTTGATGAATATGCTTCACCTCAAAAAATCTAGATCCCTCAGAACCACAAGGGCGGGAGACTTAAACCTTGACACGGTTATAAATAGAACGTGCTGGAGGAACAGATTCATCACCCAGAGACTCCCTGTGCTGTGGAACAAAATCCCGGTACATGTGAGGCAGAGCACCTCGCTGGCCTTGTTCAAGAGGAATCTTGACCAATGGATGGGAGATCGCAGATATACCCCAGGGATTACTTCAGTGTCACTGCTTGACAGAGGCACAGAAAAATGATAGGCATAGTTTTTATTCAAACTAAAGGGGTGGCGAAAGCCACATAACTATGGGCTAGGCTTATAAATGCCCTTGGGCAGATAGCCTAGTATGAACCTATGAACCTATGAACCTAATATGTTAGGAGTAGAGCTCAGTTATTTTTCTAGAAACATTGCACTGCATTGCATAAGATGCTCAGTTGTACTTAAAATAACAATACAAATAATAATATAAAAACATACAAGCAAAAGACAGAAAAACATAGGGTATTCAGAAATAAAATCAGAGTATAATATTCAGATTAGAAGACATAGCATGATACTGCATATAATGTTCAGAAAAACTGTAGATTCCATTACAAAGGGTGTGATGTATGGTGGTGTGGCAAACCTTTACTGTATAATGTTAGCCAGGAGCTTTACAAGAGCAGAGCCACATATGCATAAAATATTTCTTAATATGGATCCACCTGTAACTGCCAAACCAGAACCAAGGTGCCACATTCTGCACTGCCTGCAGTGAGTCATTATCATTTTCAGGAAACCTTGAGGTAGAGGCCCTGGATTCATCCGGACAGCAGCGTCAAAGGTTTGGAGCAAAGGTAATAATCTCAGGAAGTAATGCCTGTTTAACACAAGGAAGATGGAACTGGTAATATAATATTGGTTTATGAACTGGATATTTTATTTGAATCAGCTCCTTGCAATGAATCATATGAAGGTTTCATAACGTAAACGATATCTGCCAAAAGGCTAAAGCATGATGTGAAGTACACAAGCGTCAGTAACAAATTTAGGTCAAATAAAAGTAGTTCTGCCTTGGAATGTTTTAACATCAGCCCACCAACAACCATTTTGTTATCTCACTAAATCATGACGTCAGCACTGACATAGCTGTAAACCCTTCCATGATGCTTAAGAAGTATGGGCAGATATGCCTGTGATCAGCTTAATAATGTCAGCTTGTGCTGCCTGATAATGTATAGTACAGAGATTATAAACAAACTGAGAAACAGACTTGAATGATATCGTACCCCATAGTGTAATACCATGGAGGTGAGCAGGAGGAGAAAAATGAAAAATGTTAGCTAAGTGTTCTGATCTTTGTTAACATGGCCATTTCTGGACATAGATGGATCAGATGCACCATACAAAAGATGCAATTGGCTACCATATGGAAATCTGCAGATTGATAAAGTACAGTACATGTGGAATGGATTTTATGCTTTATCTGTCTTACCAGGAGAAGTAATTCATCATAGTAAACATTTTACTCTCAGTACTAGGAATCTGCAAAACAACTGGATAAAATAAATTATAGATGCTGAGGTATGTTCTAAAGTTTATTAATCTGTGAGACAGCTGTTTTCTCAGACAATTTCCTCAGAATTAATGTATATTGAAAAAGGTTTCTAGTAGACTAAACAGAGTCAAAGGCTGACCCAAGGATGTGGGGGGGCAGCTGCTTTCTTCAGTGTGTATATTTAAACATTGCACTCAAAAACCTTCGGTTAGTGAGGATTAATATGTAAGTAATAAATAAATAAATAAATAAATAAATAAATAAATATGTAGGTTATGGTTCTGTGCTTTATCAAGTGGGTATAATCAGAATTCTAACTAATACAAGCTGGTCTTAAAGCATGTGTACAACACTGATGATGTCAGAATATTTCAGCCTGTGTTGCATGCAAGTTAGTGAAATCTGACTTGTTACAGCAGGCCTATCTGAGATGGAAATGGTGGAACATGGTCCTAATATTTTTGGTTTTCTCATTGAAGAACAGCACAGAACATATAAGATGAGTTTTTAAAGGCTTTATTATAATACTGATGCCTCCCAAGCAGGATAGCTATTGGCTAAGCTGTTCTGGTCTTTTACCCCCAGCTTGAATATGGTCTACTAAGCTGCTAGTGTCAAAAGAGAATCTCATATCTCAGCAACATGGTACAGTAATATTTGACACTTTATCATCCTTACCAAAATAAAAAAATGTAATACAACTGCTCCATATCCACCAAACCCAATAGCTTCCACTGCACGTTAGGACAACCCTACTAGTACCAGGGATAGTCTTTAAGCTAATCAGCCTTAACTCATTCACATCTCTAGCCAAAAGTCTTTATGAAAAATCCACATCCTACAACCTAATGTTCTACACTACATCCATGCACTAATCTACAAACTGCTGACTCTAGATTGCAATTTACACAACATCTCTTCTCCATACATGTCCCAAATGTATACACTTACATAACCACACCTATTAAATGCATTACCACCTCACCCAGGTTTTACTCAGAACTCAGATCATTCTTTTTTAAAGCATAGAGCAAGCTGTCATCTAAACCACTGCTTTTCCTTCATTTATTCAGCCTCGACATCTAAAGCATTTCCTCAGCCTTAGTTCAACTCTCCCTGCTAATGCAATCCTCAATTTCTGCCTTACTTTCTTACTTTTGGCTCTTTCTCTTTCACATTTTTTCTTACCCTTCTTCCTCCCCCTTTCAATCCTCCTCTCTCCATTCTAATTGTTTTTTCAATATTCAAAGTTATTTCCTTGTATTTCTTTGTAGATTTTATAAATAGTTGCAGTAAAGTCATTGCCTCTCTGTGGTGGAACCTCTGCAGTCTGTAATTATGTCTATCATTTTCATTTATATCTATATTGTACCGTAAGTTTATATATATATATATATATATATATATATATATATATATATATATATATATAGAGAGAGAGAGAGAGAGAGAGATGTATATACTATACATAGGAACACACACAGTTGTATGGAGTTTATTATAAGGCATACCAAATAAGGAGATTCCCACCCTAACAAATTCAATATAAAAATCACAAATAACTAAAGTTTAAAAAATAAAACCTGTATAGACACAACCACATAGTAAAAAAAAAAAAAACACTGCTTACCCTCTCAGAAGTAGATCCTTCTGACTACCCCTTATAGGTGGAACATTTCCTAGTATAATAAGTCTGTAAAGATGATGGTAGCATTAACATGCTTTTGCTGACTACTTGACAGAATCATGTTGACCTTCCAGTTGTCAAGTTTCTGGATAACGGATGGTACTTTTCCAACCAGAACTGCTATTTGCAGACAGCTATACATTATCCATGGAAAGGTTAGTACAGGAACTAATGGCACAGTGCTAACTATGGTGCATACTCTGATGAGCAGGAAATCTGAATCACTCTATGAAACAAAGCTGAACAGTGTGAGCTATTTGGCAGAAGACCATGGGAATGGCTCTGCATCCAGTTTATGTGATCACTGATTTTGTAAGAGCAGCCATTAAGACTGTACAGAAACACTTCCCAACAACTGACGCTAAGGGTTGCCCCTTCCATTTTGGGCAAACAACTTGGCATGAGGTACAGACTCAGGGTGTGGCTAGAGAATATGTCCAAAATGCAAACTTCTGGCTACTTTAAAGCAACTGATAACACTAGCTTTCCTGGCACCAGAGGGAGTTACACCAATATTTGATCAGCTGAAAGACAAATCCTGGACAGTGCCTTTGAATTAATATGGTAGATGGAGTACAACTATGTCCTGAGTAGATTTGAGAACTATTGGACATGGTTGTCAAAAACTCAAAGGCTCCCTCCCCTTTTCTACCTGCTTTTTGGAGCAAATCTCACAGGATGTTATCTGATGTGCCTTGCCACAAAACTCCACGGAAGCCTGACACAGGGGACTTAGAACCACACGTTCCAAACACCAAGTTTTCCTGTCTGAGTTTCTAAGGGTTATTCAGTATCCTCACAGTTCTTCAAGCTTTTCCAAAAAATGTAGTTAGCAGACAAGGTTTGAAAATCTCTCCACAGTATATCAGAAAAGGATCAGTCCTCATTGGAGGACTTCCTTTGAGTTGCGGCTTCATTTGTAATCACCACACTATACACACCCACATAAATGTTGACTGCACAGTTATACTTAAGCACTCACACTGACCATACAGCAACCTTTAAGTACTCACTTACTCCAACCTCAAAGTAAAGACAGTAACCTTAGAAACTGAAATGAGAACATAAAAACATGTTCAGTGCAAGCTCCTTTTCCCACTAATACTCGCCCATTAACAACACTGACACAGTAATTACAAGTTAATTTCATGTGTGTTTATGTTGCCCTTCTTTTAACTGGCACAGTTATAATGCACTCACTTCATATAAAACACAGTACATTATATAACATCTTAGCAACAAAGTCTTTACAAGTTCTTCATATGCACACAAATGCAGAACTCCACATTCACAATTGCCTGACTTCATAATATCCATGCAATGTCCACTATATCACGTGGGATTCATGTCAGACATTCCTTTCTACCATATACATTTCAAAATACAGTAAAAATGTCCATTCTTTATGTATACAATTAAAAAAATTAAAAGGTCTCTTTTTGCAATACACTATTAAAAGTCTATTTTTGCCATATACCATTCCAGTAAAATAATGAAGTTTGGTTTTGCCATATACAATTCAAATACAGTAAAACTCAGACATCTTGCTTCTGAAACATGCTGTGGTCAAACTCAAATTCAAAACAGGCATCAGCATACACAGAGAAACAGGAAGCTAAGTTACTCTCTGTCAGGATATCTCACACGAGTAAACGGAAAAGCTCACCTAGACTATGCCACAACTTCCTGTAAGGGAAAGGTTAGTTTGGTTTTCCTTTCTTGTATTTTTATTGCTTCATTGCCTTTTTCTATTTTGTATATTGTGGTTTATTTTCTTTACACTGTGTTTTACTTGTAGTCTGCCTTTAATTGCATATTTAAACTAGGAAAGAGACCACAGCTGTGTCTGTTATGAGTCACACAAACATTAAGTTTTTTTTCTACCCTCCCACCCTGGTGCTGTTGTGTTTTTAAACTCAATTGTCTTTTTAGTTGCCTGCCCCTTATGTTAATTTGACCACATATCTCCTTACATCTCCTCTTTCATTGGCTGTTGCGAGTAATCACAAAATTTTCATTCTCTGAAATCACTCAATTTCAACTATTTAAATTTATCAGCCATTCCACTGTATCAGAATACAAAGTGCCCACCCTCTTCCAATTTATCTTGCTCTTTTAAAATTAGTGGTTCTCCACTTAGATGGTTAAAACTTAAGTTTCCCACTTTTCATATCTAACTGCTTGGTGCACACTGAAGCTCTTAGGATACTAATCCATTTTTCCATCTTATCTTTAAAATCTGCAACATCTACTCCAAGACCACCAATTATTGGAGAGCCCACATTCTGCCTCTCAGTAGTCATCTTGGGATTGGAGCTTCTGTTTTGCTCCTGGTGAGAGAAGAAGCATAGGAACATTCTTTTCTGGAGACTGATGATCACAGAAAACCCTAATAACTACTTTATAGATGCCAGCTTGAAATTTGTGCTTACATTAGGCAGAGCTCCTTGCTAACACTCTTCAAGAGAAACCTTGACGAGTGGATGGGAAACAGAAAGTGTACCCCGGGGATCACTTCAGTGGCTCTGCTGGACAGAGGCACAGGGAACTAATCTAAGGGGGCGGCGAAAGCCAACACATTCTGGCTAGGCTTATAAATGCCTTCTAGCAGATAGCCTAGTACCTACCTATATTTGCTCCTGGTGAAAGAAGGGGCAGACTACATTGATTCATGACTTTTTCTGGTTGAGAAATGACTGTCTGTGTTTGATCTCCCTGATTGGTCTGGTTGCTATTCAAGGCATCTACCAGCAAAAGTATAAAACAAACATACAGACCCTTGCATCATCTGGGACAAGACTGTGGGTCATCAAAGAGCCTGTGGCCTGCTTCTCATCTTGGGATTGGTGCTACTGTTTTGAATCTGGTGAAAGAAGAAGCAAAAGAGCATTGTATCCCAGCGGTGTGAAGCTGTAGTGAGACCAGCACTAGTGGCAGCCAGGCAGTAGCCATTCACGTGACTTCCTCTTTTCATCATTCTTGACAAGCTAATTCTTTCTTTTCAGTAAGTACAGTTTGATTTGCTGTTGTCCAAAATCACTTCAGAATATCTGCCTAAATACTTTATTCATAAATCATCAGGGTCTACTTATTAGTTTTCCCTCAAGTGTTTGGAAGTGCACTGCATAGACACACACAACTTGAGCTGATAATCTTTCCTGTAAAAACACCACTGAAATTTCAACAACACATAGTTGCACACAGGACAACTAGTTTTAAGTGACAAGCACTGCCCCCAGAGCTGCAAACTGGATACTCCTGACATTAGTTAATATTCTCACTTCAACTGACTAATCAATAAAATGCGATCTGTTGCCATGGATATGAACTTTCCCACTGTCTCTGTTACCAGCTTGGTGGATATATGTATTCTCAGGCAATGTAGAAATTGTCTCTTGTTTACTGACAACCAGTAAATTCTCAAAAAAATATATATGGTATGTAAGAGATGTATTTACACAGTGTCACTGGAGGCAAATCTGTCACATAAAAGCACTCCTAATGTCAATAAAGCTGTCAGTAATACACACACTGCACCCACCACACACAATTCAAAGCAAATATATAGACCCATATATGCTGAGGCACTTAAATGTCACCTTCCTAAACCCCAAAGGCCTTCTAGATGAGGTGCACATAACAAATACCTTCAGCAGCCCCAAATGCACTCTTTCAAAACAAAACCCACATCACTCATACAGCCATATCTCATGGAGCCTCTTCTTCTAAGCTCATAAGGCAAGCCACCACACAATCCAACATTCTGGTCACTAGAGACTCCATTGTGAGACACACTGATGTCCCTCTTACCGGACTGAGTAAGGAGAAATTCATGGTCATTTGGTTATCTGGGGCCAGGATCCATTGCATTACATACGCACTTAGGTCATTGGACCACAAGTACCAGTATGACTAAGTCATACTCCATGTGGGTGTAAATGAGCGGACACATACCTCTCTTGATTATCATATGCATCCCAGGCTGGCATGAGCCCAGCACTGAGCAGCATTTTACATTCTCCAAGGATGATGCCAAAATATGAACAAAAGATGACTGACTTTAATAATTGGCTTAGTTTCTGGTGGCACTTTAAGGGGGTGCAATATTTGTCAGCATGGAAGGAGATGGTCAACAGACCACACTGTTTTGCCAGTGATGGTATACACCTCTCCCCTCTAAGCTTTTGAATATTAGCTAAAACATTGTCTTTTCCCATAGTGCCTTTTTTAGGCAATGCCAAACTGAAAGTGTTTCTGTTATAGCAAATCAAAACCAAGGAAATCTACAGGTGTTACTGCTCAGTACTAGGAGTCTAAACAAAAAACTCCACTCTTTAGAAGATCTGTTCACCCTAGAGAATACTGACATCTGTGCAATCATTGAGAAATAGTTTAAAGCCGCAGGGAGTACACCAGCACTTCAAGGCTATAATGCCTTCTGCACATTTAGACCAGCTAATGCACAGACAGGGACTAAATGTGGAGGCATCTCAATTTACATAACAAATATAGCTCAAAGCTGGTCAAACAGGACGATGCTCTTGAACTTTTCCACATTTAAATCACCATAGGCAAAATACCATACCACTTTCTTGCAAGCTATAGGTCCCCCTGTATGACCCGGGAAACCCATACCATGTATTTAAACTTATTGGAAACACTTACCATACAACCCAATATCACATTCATGGGTGACTTTAATTACCCCACTATTAACTGGAAATCATATATGACACCGCACATACAGGCACAGACATTCCTGGATTTTGTAAACTCTCTGCACCAAACTGTCAATACACCAACCAGGGTTGCAAACATGCAAACCCCTTAGTGTAATGTCTTCTCTGCTAAGGCCAGACTGCAAAAATGGTCTTCTTTGAAGTAAAAATAAAAGCACTAACCCAGATAAACCTGGAATATTCAGAAATTACTCTAAAGCTCACTTCCAACTATTAACCAATAACCTGGCAAATTTTCAAGCTCCCATAAATCCTGAGAACATTGCTGCCCATGTCAAACTGTTCACAGAAACCCTGTACAAGCATGTCAACATCTGCATAGAGGCAGCTGTATCCACCAGGAAAAAGTACAGAACTAATTCAAAAGACAAGCCACCCTGGTGGAATCATAACATCAATAGGCTGAATAACAGGAGGAAGACAATCATGGCAAAAATTAGGTGGTGCAGCACCCAGCAGGATAAAAGCACTCTCACCAAACTAAACAAACAACTCAGAGGACAAATAAAGTCTACCAAAGCCAACTTTGAGGTAAATTTGTCCTCCCAGGCCAAGGATAACCACAATGCATTCTTTAGCTATGCCTGCAAATTGAAAGCCAATACACAATTGTGTACAGAAATCATTCTTAATGCAGCCACCTATACTGAGCCAGAAGATATAGCAAACCTACTGGCCAACAAATTCAGCTCCTAATTTACCCCCCCCCAACCTTCCCTCAAGAAATACCATCAAATGTAACCCCCCTATCACTAGAGAACAGGTCCTTAATGCTCTTTTTAATGCCAAGAACACTACATAAATGAGTCCAGACAATATCCCAGGATGCTTTCTCAATAGCATGAAACATGACCTATCAAGCCCTCTGGAACTGCAATTTAACTATAGCTTCCAAACAGACTTTATGCCTCATGAGTGGAGAACAGAAACAATCATCAATCTGCACAAAGGTGGGCCATTTACATACCCTGGAAACTACAGATCCATCATAAGTCTCATGAGTCTCATATGCAAAGTCATGGAAAGAATTATCATGGGCATGATCAGTAATGACTTAGAAAACTTCCAGACACTGGTCCCAACCCAATTTGGTTCTGTCAAATACAGGTCATGCCTACTCAGCCTTTTGGAATTCTTTGAGAAGGTCACCAAAGCAATGGATGAGGGCAAAATGGTTCTGTCTTCCCTGACCTGGCCAAGACATTTGATGCAATACCCCACTCAGGCATTGTTGACAAACTCAATATGTTAGGTACAAACTCTTATGTCACCTGGTGGATAGAAAGCTGGCTCACAGACAGGACCCAGGAAGTTAGAATTGGGAAGTTCACCTCTACAAAGAGGCCAGTCACAAGTGGAGTCCATCAGGAATTGGTCCTTGGACTGCTCATTTTTGGCATTTACTTCTCTGAAGTCAAAGCCAGTGTCAATGGCCTCTGGCTGACTAAATTTGCAGGTGATTGCAAATTAGGAACTGTCATCAAATCTCCCACTGACACAAATGTTCTCCAGAAAGGGTTGACACAGACAGACAACTCGTGTCAGAGCCATGGACTAAAACTAAATGGTAAGAAAGGCATAATAGTATCCCTCAGGAAGTTATCCACCCCTAGTAACTATCATATTGGCAGCACTCCCATAAAAATGACACAGTAATCAGTGACTTGGGGACACACAAAGGCAGTAATCTAGTCTTTGACCATCATGTGTCTACAGTAGTGAGGAAAGCATTCTAGGTTGTACAACCTATAAACAAAGGTATGGCATCCAGTTCCAAGGAAGTCATTGTTCCACTGTATTTGGCATTCATCAGACCTATCACTGAGTACAATGATCCCTTTGGTATGTACCTAACCAGGCATGCTCAACCACTGAAATGTCCACAGAGGTCCTGCACTAAAAGAATACAGGGCATAAGTAATATATTCAAATGCAGACTGCCTCAAGGCCCTTCCCCTGTATTTTGTCTCTTACAGGCTGTTGAGGTTTGACTATGCCTGGCATACAAGGCATTATCAGAACCCACTCTGATGGATCTTCTGCATATCTACAAAACAAACAGCACCAGAATTACCTATTCTAAAGTCTTAAACCTTACCTGTGATATAAATAGGACCTGCTGGAGAGACTATCACTTCTCTGGAAGAGGCTCCCTATCCATGTGAAGTAGAGATTTTCCCTAACTCAATCCAAGTGTAACTTGGACAATTGAATGTGGAGCAGGCACTTCATCTCTCGTTTGGCACCTATGTCTGTAATGCACACAGGTAACCTGTAAACGTGTAAATGGTTCATCTCCCATGCTCCTGCTTGTAAATGTTTCATCTCCTAAGCCCCTGTTTACTCATATCAAGGGTACTAAAACTTGTCAGAGATTTAGGATGCATTGCTAGGCTTAAAAAGGCCCCTGTGGTCATTAGCCTAGTAAATACCTAAGAACTTAGTAGACATACCTCTCAGCTGTACATATTTTTGCAGAATGTCCAGATTTTTGCCTCATATCTTTGGTCTATTTTTTCATAAAACTGTGGTTTTCTGGCAAATTAGTGGCACATCATTAAATATTGAACTTAGAAAATGATGACAGACATTTCAGTTTCAGACTCCATACCATTCAGAACATTTGTGCTAATGCAAAACCTGTTATTCTATCAACTTTCTAAGTTTATAAGAGCAATATTTAAAAGTCTTCCCTATTTTTGAGCCTCTGTCTCCATTTTATTTATGGGTTTGTCCAGATTTCTTGTTCCAAGAGTTTGAGAGGTATGGTAGTAGACCCAAACCACAGCCTTTTCTATTTTTTATAGCACTCTGAGAACCTATCAGTCATGCCTGCAGAATAGAGCAACTGACTTCAGGCTATTAGTTGTGTGAGAAACTAAGACTTATTGGTTATGTGAGCAACTGACTGCCAACAACAACTAGTATTCAAGCAAGTGGTGCGCAGGCAGATGTAATAGATCCCTGAAACTCTTTTTGCTTCAATGCAGCAATATAAAGTAAAAATAAATGACAGAATTTTCTTTGATATATGTGGATGGAAACCTTAAAGAAGAGAAAGTGAATACTGAATTGCTTCTGAAATAAAAAACTGGAAGATCTGGAAAACAGACATAGAAGGAACAATTTAAGGATTTCCAGAGAAAACATTGGTTGATAATATGGTAACATTCATCAATACATAGATTCCCTGAAGATGTGAAGCTACAGAAAGGATTTTCCTGGCATAATGAGAGGTCATGTGTATTTTTCAAGTAACTACATTTCAAATCAAATATCCCACATAGAGCCATTGCAAGTTTTATTTTTCTCTAATGAATAAGAAGTTAGTATTAAAAACTGCTTGGAAAAATACACTTTTAAAGATTCCAGCAAAAACTATCAAAAAGAAAATTAGATGTTATTCTCGAAGAATAGCCCTTAAATTGACCCCCCCCCCCCACACACACACACATATCTATATACCTTTGTACATTTGTTTGGTTTAGTATCATCCATGATGTCTGCCTCCTCATATCCACTGCAGAACTATGGTGAATGATTGCTGAATTCCTCTGATGCAAAAGTAAACTAAGGAAATACAATTATTTCTTTTATATTGACCATCAGTCCTGATTTTTACACCGAGTGATTCTAGGGCTGATAGGATTGTTGTTGAATCTTTGAATGAAGCCATTCTTTCTTTCCTTTGTGTTTCTTGCACAGTATTTCATGCTTCATGACACATGATTCAATATGAACTTACATCTTCAAATTGTATCTAAGTTCCTTGCACATCTAGATCATAATGGTGAATACCTTTAACTCATAGACACAAGGTACAGGGTTTATCTGATCTTTGGTTATTGGCTAGGCTGAAAATAGCCAGTTAGCCTAGTATCCACCAATGAACCTATGAACATATACATTGGTTGATTAGACTGAGGTGGGTTACAATGCAGACATAAAGTCACTGCTGTAGGAAATTGTTATGGGCCAAGAGCAATTCTGAACCAAGCCAGGATTTGGTAGTGACTTCTGTGATGTTAGTTGCATTCTGAAGTTTCCTGATGGCACCAGTTTTGTTAACAAGTATGGTCATTTAACACGACCATGGAAATTTAATGTTGATGCACTTATAAATACATATTGCTGACTTCTGAGAGACATTCAGGTTGTCTTTCTGACTCCTATGCTTAACATTTGTCCATGGATACAATAACACCCCATTTTAAAGTGAATAAAAGTGTCTTGCAATGTCCTACCTGTAATGACTTTATATGTATGTTCTTGATTAATATTTTAAGTTTTACTATACATTGACTCTGTTGCCATAACAGAAAAAAAGAGTAATATACTTACTATCTATTAACTTAACAGAGCTGTACATCAGTACCATCTAAGATAGAATAAAATGTTATCCAAAATTTCTACAGATTGTGTCAGACAGGTAATCCATGGACTTCTGGTTAAGAAGGCAATGATGTGAGTCACTCTGGTCTGCTCCTAGTATTAATAATCAATACAAGTATCCAAAACCTCGTTGAACTAATTGTATTAGCCACAAAAGCTTCACTTCACTAAAGGGCAATTTATTGACTACTTGCCACCTAAATAAATCTCTTCCCAAAGTTAAAACTAACCTAGGAAAGCTGTGGACCCTTACTGAAATGGAAACAGCTCTTCCATTCCCAGAAGCCACACACTTGCATGGTGTTGAGAATGTAACTCTATCTGTACACAGCAAGATAAGCACGTACTTACTGAACCGGTGCAGCTGACAGCATCAATTATCCAGCTAACTGAATCCATGGAGGTCTTCCAATTAGCCCTTTAAAAAATCAAGTACAGAAAATAAAGGAATCAGTAGCAGGTGTCATAAATAGGACAGCCATATTAGAAATGTGACCCAAGACATGACAGCGTGGCTATATAAGCTTACAGCGGGTCACATTTCTTCTTGAATTTATGCAAACCCTTGAAGATAAAATAGATTATCAAGAAAGTAGAGGGTGATAAACTAACATAGATTCTTGGGTTACAGGAGTTCAACAAAAGGACATGCTAAATTTTCTACAAGCCCAGATCACCGCCAAGTATGGAACCCACTACAAAACTACTTTTAGAGTGGGCAGATAGATCACCTGTATCCCCACCCAGCCTGTTGTACCACCCAAACATATACTAGTTTATACATTATCAACAGAAGAATAAGGTACTTTGTGCTGTGTAGAGTAAAAGAGAAATCCAATACCTAATGACTTTTCTAAGCAGCAACCTACGGTGGCAACTTTTAAAGAAAAAAAAACACAAAAACAGTAGCTGTTTTGTACCCAGCAAGATTTGAAATGTCTCTCCCAGAGGGTCCACAATATTCCATCAGACAGATGAAGCCCTCAGCTACCTTACATACATGATGACACTATCCTTGTGTGAGACTATGGGTTCAATATGTACTCTAGTAAAGAAGGGGAGAACCCCAGCTGATAAGGTACTGAAATACCCTGGGTCAAAGAGAATGAAGCAGGTGATTATGGACACTGGACTGAATTTACAAATTATAGCTACATAAAAAAGTTGGCATGAACTGTATTTTTTGTATCTTGTATTAGCTATCCTCTTACGCATGATGGAAATCTATTAAACTGTTCTTATAGTGAAGGAGACATATATTTTGACCTCAGAAATACTAGCTGTTTTGTTTAGCAGTTTTTATTTATTTTATTATTATTTTATTTCCAGTTTGATTACCGGGAAAGTCCACTGGGCCCAAATGACCAGTTTTCAGTGGAGGCCCAGGGAGAATAGCTCTAAGATAAACAATACAGTACAGATTCAAAAGCTACAAAAGTAAAAAAGATACATTGTATAGAACAGTTTACAGATATGTACATTCAGTGTCATGATTAGTCAACAAGGGTTGTTGTGGTTAATCTTGAGGGTTATACAGATTAATTTGTACAAACACTCTTATGTAGTAGATGTAGAGACACTTGACATACACACTTTTGAGGTGTGTATGGAAACACTTTACATACACATTAAAAGTAAGATGCTATTTACAATATTTACACAGCTGAGTCATTTACACAGTTAAGTAGCTATAGGGGTTGCAGAGAGTTTAGATACACTCGAAGGAAAATAGCTTTGGGAGTTTTAGATAGCTTAGGAACCTGGGAGAAACCTTTTGGAGGTATAAGCTTAGATAGATTTAGGTAGGGTGAAGGCAGGTACATTTCCATTTAATAGACAAGTGTTTGAAAAGCTGGGTTTTGAACTTTTCTGAGTTAGGTATAGTTCTTAGAGTGGAAGGGAGGCAGTTCCATCTCTTGCCTAGTGAGAAGGAGAGTAGAAGTTGGCCAGCAGGAGGTTTGAGCTTGTGGTTAGCTATTAAGTTTTGATGTTCAGATCTGAGAGCTCTTTTAGGGGTGTAAGGTGTAAGGATATTTGTTAGAGCTGGACATTTGGTAGGGTGAAATACAAGTCTGTGTGCAGTGGTGAGTTGGAGGTAATCTAGGTAGTTTGGAGGTTCTAGCCAATTCAGAGATTGTAGGGTACGGCAATGATGGGTGGAATTTTTGGATTTGGTGGCAAATTTGGAGATTTTATTGTAGCAGTTTTCTAGTTTGGAGGAGAGAGAGGCGGACAGGTTGGTTAGGAGGGGGGCTCCATAAAATAAGGAAGGGAGAAGATAAGTAGTGGCCAGAGTATGCCTAGTAGAGTTGGAGAGAAAGCGATTGCTTTTGTATAGCATTCCTAGCTTTTGGTGGGTTTTCTAAATATTTTGTTGAATATGGATATCAAACTTGAGGTGCTCGTCAATTGTAATGCCAAGTAGTTTAGTGGAGGGAACCACTTCTATAGGTGAGTTGGATTGACTGAGGGCTTTGAAAGCATTTTTGTCATAGGAGTAAGTCTTTGAGGGGGGGAATAGTCGAATTTTTGATTTATTTGCATTGAGAGAGAGGTGATTTTGGCATATCCAATTTTCGGTAGCTGAAAAAGCAGTTTGGGTTATGGTCAGCAATTCAGAGAGGTTTGGGGCAGAGCAGACTAAGGTTGAATCATCAGCATATTGAATGATTGTGGCATCAGGAATAGCAGTGTGAAAGTTATTGATGATGATGTTAAAAAGCATAAGCCCAAGGATGGATCCCTGGGTTACGCCAGCTGGGGAAGGTAGGAAGGAAGAGGTGGAGTTCTTCCATTTGACTGCCTGTGATCTGTCAGATAGGTAGCTGGAGAACCAGGATAAAGTGTTTGGAGAGAGATGAAGATTTGAGAGATGAAAGAGAAGGTGTTTGTGGGAATAAGTATCAAAGGCTTTAGGCAGATCAAGCAAAACAGTAAAAACCAAGTGTTCTGAATCTCAGGCTTGATTGACAGTTTCTAGGAAAGAGAGTAGAGCAGTTATAGTGCTATGGCCTGAGTGGAAGACATGTTAGGTAGGTGTAAGAAGATGGTTTTGGGTCGGTAAAGGCAGAAGTTGGAGGTGGATGCACTTTTCTAGGATTTTGGAGATTGGTAAGAGCAAAGCAATAGGGCGGAAGTTTGAGATGCTGGTGTTCTTGCCTCCTTTGTGAAGAGGAAGAATATAAGCTGAGCACCAGAGTTTGAGGACATAAGATTCCTTTACAGATCTGTTAATAATGATGCTGATATGGAGGGCTATACCATCAGCAGCACATTTTAGGAAGGAGGAGGGAATATTGTCAGGTGCATTACAGCAAGGTTTAAATTTAGACAGAAGTTTTTTTATCAAGTTAGTGGAAACCAGTTTGAGCTCAAACATAAGGGGAGAGTTATTAGAGGAGTTAGAAGGAGAAGAGTGAGGGGCTGTAGGGTTGCTGTTGGGGAAAGTCTTTGTTAGGTAGGAAATAGTTTCTATGAAAAATGAGTTAAATTCAGAGCATGGTTCAAGGTTGGATTTACTTGGGTCAGGACAGAGGTTATGCTTGGAGCCTGGATTGAGAAGTGAGTTTACTGATTTCCAGAATTGCTTGGGTTTTTTATTGCTATTGGACTGGAGCTTGATATAGTAGGATTTTTTGTCCTTAGTGATTAGCTGTTTTGAAAGGTTACAGAGCTGTTTGTATTGGAGCAAGGTATTGGGCAGTTTATTGTTTTGGTAAAGCTTCCATAATTTGTCCCTTTGGTGCATAATTTGTTTTGTGTCTTTAGATAACCAAGAAGCTGTATCAGTTTTTATCCTTTTGTTTCGTACTGGGGCTAGAGAGTTTAGAGTGCCTAGGAAGACAGAGTTGAAGTAGTCTATAGCAATGTCAAGCAGAAGGGTGTTTAGGATTTGCCATTTCATTTGTTTGAAAATGTTTGAGAAAGTTGTAGGGTTGAAGCTGTTGAGGTTACGAGTGAGAATGTATTGGTGATGGTGTGGGATAGAGCTAGTTGAGCGATTAATGAAAGCTGGGAGTTGGTCGCTAATAGAGTCAGAATTAGTACCAGAGTTGGTTATTTTTTTTTGGGTCAGAGACTAGGATCCAGTCAATAGTGGATCCAGGGGGATTTGTTCTGTTAGGTCGGGTGATGGAGAGGATTGAGTAAAGTTATGGAGGTTAATGGATATGGAGGGAGAGGGACTATTGGCTTTATTCCAGTCAATATTTACATCCCCTAGGATATACGTTTCATAGTTAATTTCAGTTGATGCCCATAGGAGAATATCTTCGAGGGTAGAGATATTGTTGCCGGGTGAGATATATAGGGCAATGATGCAGGTATTTTTTATGTTTATTCATTTTTAGTAGTCCAGCTGTAAGTTCAGTGTTTTTAAATTGAGGAATTGGAATTTGGAGGGGAATTAAGGTGAGAAGGTTAGAGTAGACTAAGGCAGTGCCACCACCTTTTTTATTTAATCTGTCATTTCTAAGAATATGGAATCCTGGGGGAAGGATCTCAGAGTCGGAGATATAGGGTTTGAGCCAAGTTTCAGAGATGGCTAAGATGTCTGGTTGGTTATGGCTAAGCCAAGCTTGAAATTGGTGGACTTTGTTGTTAAGACTCTGGGCATTGATAGTAAAGATCTTTAGGGAGTTGGGGGGGGGGGGTTGTTAATAATGGAACTGGGACCAGGGTTGGGATGAATATCTCCAGCTAAGACTAGGTTGTTAAAGGAATTAACCTTTAGCCATTTAGGTTTGCAGAGTAAGGGTTTAGTTAGATCTAAGATTGGTTTAGGTGTTAGTATCTTAGCTGTGGTGGAGAAGATTGTAGGGTGGAATAGGTACAGAGGGTTGGGCTGAAAGAGCGAAGAGGAGATAGAGTGGAAATGAGAGTAAGATAGAGAGTGAAGGTAGGTTTGTGTGGTGGTTATTTTAGTAGATAATATTGGACAAGCATTGGAAGAGTATGAGCTGGCATAGCATAAGGGAATTAGGAGCACAAGGAGGAAGCAAGGGGCCTGGAGGATGCAGAGAATTAAAGAAAGTATATTGGTGCAAAGGGAGAATGATAGGTATGGATTTGGAGAAGGGAGAAGGCTGTACTGAAGAGAGAGTTTAGAAAGAGGTAAGGTTTTCTTAGAATTGTAAGAAAGGGGAGGGGATTATAATTGCTAGAGAGGAAGATAGAGTGATGTGTTTGAGTAGGATGGATATAAGTAGGTGGAGTAATGAGGGAAGAGCTTCTATTGGGTAATTAGGCTAGCTGGGTGGGCAAAGGGAAAAATAAAGGTAGGTGTGCTAGGAGCGGGTGAGAATTGGGGGCAGGCTAGGGGAACGGAGTGAGCCCACAGGGCGAACGGAGTGGGCAGAAACAGCCCAGGAGTTTTACTGGCTGGAAATAATCAGTCAGAGTCAGTTTGGTAACTTTCAGGTCTGACAGCAAGTGGTAATAGCTCACACTATGAAGATTATCACCCTAGCATTTCTGTTGGGACCCGAGTTAGAAACTGCAGAAGGGGCTAGCAGTGGATTCCAGTTTAAGCTTTACAAGAGTATGACTATTACAGGTGGGAAGGGCAGTAGGTAAGCTGAAGGGAGGGAGTCTTATTAGTGACCCTTGGGATGTGCAAGTATCCGTGATGCAGGAGTTAGGATGGAAAGCATTAGTGAGTTATTAAACATACATTGGTTGTTAGGAGTCCAGGCAAAGCAAGGTTCAGAGTCCATGCTTAGGTAGGTGGATACTGGGAGATGACCAATTACTGTGGGTCCTCAGTTGTTGTTCCTTCACCACGGCTTTCTAACCTATTGGTTGTTAGGAGTCCAGGCAAAGCAGGGCTCAGAGTCCTTGCTTAGGTTGGTGGACACTGGGAGATGACCAATTACTGTGGGTCCTCAGCTGTTGCTCCTTCATCAGGGCATTCTAACCTATTGGTTGTTAGGAGAGTTTCTATTGTACATCATTAAATAATTACACTATTGTCCAAGAAGTAAGGCTAATTCTCATTGATGGAAAATATCCTACCAGTATGATCGTGGGCGAGGACTGGACTGCTCTTGTTCATTTATCCTCTGGGACTTATGGCAATGGATGTCTATATAGGTTCATAGGTTCATAGGTTGGTACTAGGCTATCAGCCCTAGGGCCTATTTAAGCCTAGCCATAACAATTCCCTGGCTATTTCTTCCCACATTATTTACTTTCCTGGACCCCTGTCTAGCAGGGCGACTGACGTGATCCCTGGGGTGAATTTCCTTTCTCCCATCCAATCGTCAAGGTTCCTCTTGAAGAGGTCCAAAGAGGCACTCTGCTTGACATGTATGGGCAATCTATTCCAGAGTCTGGGGAGTCTCTGGGTCAGGAACCTACCCCTCCAGCATGTTTTGTTTATTGTGATGACAAGGTTTAGATCCCTGGAGCGTGTAGCTCTGAGAGATTGGGATTTCTTTAAGTGTAGCATGTCCAACAGCTCTGGGTTTGACATGGCCTTGTATGTTAAGCAGAGATCGCCTCTGAGTAGACGATATGTGACAGAGTATAGCTGGAGTATTTTAAGGCGGTCAGCGTAGGGCATCTGCTTTAGGCCTGTGATTCTTTTAGTGAGGTATTTCTGAGGCCTTTCCAGTTGTTGCAGATGTCTTGAGAGGTACATACCAAATGGGGCATTGTATTCTATAATGGGTCTAATGAGGGATGAGTACAGTGGGACAATGACCTCCTTTTTTCTGGATGAAAAGCCCTTTGTGATGAGGTGTGCCACACAGAAGGATTTCCTGACTGTTGTAGCGATGTGTTTATCGAAGGTGAGACCACTGTCCACCTGTGTCCCTAAGTCCCTTATAACCTTGGGAGCTCATACAATACTTTGTATATAGTTGACTGTTTTAAGGAAGAAAAGTTAGCACTGTTTAAATGCAAGTTCCTCTTTACAATTTTATACATATTAATGGAATTTACTAGCTTTGTTCTATTATGCACATATTGCTTCTTTATATCTTTACTTCTTAATAATAATTTCTGTATTTGTAAGTGACATCTTCTATAAAGATAGGTCAATTCTCATGACTCTGAAGGTGACCCCCCTCTGTTGGGTATTTGTTTTGCATTTGGCTTGCCAAGTGATAAAGTTAGTTAGTCTTAGCATAAATGTATAAATTCCTCAGTCAAGGCAGCTCACTTATGCAAGTGGGTTAAGACCCAGGCACCAGGCATCTTTAATATTCAAGAGACTCATTGTCTCTAGAAGGGTATTTAAATTAACAATTTAGGAATACAACCTAATTTCTTCCTCATCACATAACTCAGACAAAAGATGGGGGGGCATCTGTACTTTTAAGACAGTCTTCCTCTACTATAAATGTACTAGATAAGCTGCATCTTTCCAGAGGGCAATTGGCAGGGAAAAGTTATAATGGTAGGAGGGAGAATTTTAACAATTAGCTCCATGTATTGGCACCCTGTGTTAGGGGTAATGTTTGTTAAAGAAATGGTTCATTACATTCAAGACAAAACACAAGGATCTCTAGTATTGACAGAAGGCTTCAATTGTATTACATCACCTTCAGACTCCAGTAAGGCAGCCATGAAGACTTATGGCACATATCATGGTTTGTCTGTGCTCATACATTTCAGATTCATTCAGCATTTTAAAAGGAGTAAGTCAGGGTTGCCCACTTGCCCCATTATTGTTCTTACTTGATTTGGAGCCCTTGGTTATCTTCCTTAGATTGATATGGGATTGTACTCTGGACAAAATCAAGAAGATATGAAAGGTGGACTGGCATGTAGATTCATAATTGTTACTAGGCTAAGACCACTAGGGCCCTTACAAACCTAGCCACACACCGCAAAACCATTTGGGTTTTAAGTATCATGGCCATCTATATTGGGAGGGGCATGGTAGTAGGGAGGTAACTATAGATTTGTAGGGGAGTGAGTGTTGGTTAGGATAATACTTTTCTTATTGATGGCCTCTGTCCATAAGGGACATAGGGCTAGACCAGGTGTAAATTTACAATTTCTCAGCCATTGTCAAGGTTTCATTAGTGATGAACCCTGTTTTACATTGATGGGGAGCGTATTCCATAGTGTGGGATCCTTTTGCACCACATTCTGCTTATGTCACAAGTGAAGTTCAGATACCTGGATCTCGTGTTTTTGGTGCTGTTTGTTTTGCACATGGGCAGCAGATTCATCAAGGCTGGGTCTGAAGGAATCCTGTAAGCCAGGCAAGATCCCTCCTCAACAGCCTGTAGGAGACTGAATACAGAGAAAAAGCCTTTAGGCAGGGTATTCATGTCCTGAATTCTCCTGGTGGCAGATGTTTATGGGAATTCCAGTTGTTGAAAGTGTCTGATTAGATGCATTCCAAAGGGGACATTATATTCAATAATGGGTCTGATAAGGGTCAAGAAGAGTTGTACTACAACTTCCTTGGACCTGGATGCCATACCCTTACCTGTAAGCTGGGTGATATCTTAGCTATATGTTGGTCAAAGGCCAGACTGCTGTCTACATATGTTACCAGATCCCTTATACTGGGTCGACTCTTAGAGACATTTTATCGATGGAGAAATTAACTTGTGTTGACAGTTTCCCACAGGGCATTATAATGCATTTTTTGGCTTTGAGATTTAGGCCATGGCTTTAGCACTAGTCATTTGTCTGTGTTAAACCCACTTGCAAGATGATGGTGTCTTGAGGGGGAATCTAAAATATCTCCCAGTTTGCAGTCATCTGTGAACTTAGTGAGCCAGAATCCTTGAACATTAGCCTTGACTTCTGAGAAGTAGATGCCAAACAGGAGCAAACCTAACATAGGGCTCTGGGGTACTCAACTGGTGACCGGTCTTTTGGTGTTGGTGGCATCAACAATTCTGACTTCTTGGGTCCTGTCTATCAGTAATCCAGTAATCTTGTGACTTAAGTAAGGATTTAAACCAAGCTCAGAGACCTTGTCAACAATGCCTGAGTGGGGTATTGCACCAAATGGTTAAGCCAGATCAAAATACAGAGTATGCAATTTTTATCCTCATCCATTGCCCTTGATGACCCTTTAAGTCTACCAGGTTAAGAAGGCATGCCCATCCTATAACAAAGCCAAATTGGGATGGATCTAATGTCTGTAGGTTACCAGTCTCCTTGTTTATCATTTCCATGATAATTCATTCCATGCCTTTGCATATTAGGCTTGTTAGACTGATTGGGCTGTAGTTCCATGGGTCAGTTGATGGTTCTCCCTTATGGAGGGGAATGACTGCTGTGGTCCTCCATGCATTTGCAATATAGCCTGTTTAAAGGCTGTAGTTGAAGACTGCCTCAAGTGGTCCTAAAAAGCCATGTTTTAGACTGTTCAGGAAGCTACTGGGGATGTTGTCAGGACTCATGGAGGTGGTGTTCTTGGTTTTAGTAAGTGCTGCCAGTACCTGGTCCTGCTGACAACTGGAGGAAGTATGTTGGAGGGGTTTTCACCAGGTGGAGCTGGGGGTGAAGTTTGAGTTGAATTTATCAGCCAGTAAATCTGCTATGTCACCATGATCAGTGAAGGGGTACTGTTCACCACCAGTTCAGCAAACTGCTGTGTATTACCTCTAAAGTTCTGGATATAGCTGAAAAAGGCCTTGTGATTGTCCTTAGCCTGTGAGGCTATCCTGACCTCATAGTTGGCCTTGTTGGATTTAATAAGACTTCTTAGTTTCTTCTTTAATTGTATATGAGAGGACTAGTCTTTAAGGGAGTTGCTCTTCCTGATTTTGGCCATGGGTTTTCTTCCTAGGTAAGGATTTACACCAAGTTCAGAGAACTTGTCAACAATGCCTCAGTGGGATTGTATCAAATGGTTTAGCCAGATCAAGATACAGAGTATGCATTAAGTGAGGATTCCACCAGTGTAATTTGTTTTTAGTGTTTGTTGTGGGTTTATTTCTGGGAGGTAAAGCAACCTCTATGTAGCCATTCACATGTTTGTACAAGGAATCTTATAATAATTCTACATAGGTAGTTGTAGTCTCGGGGTTAGGGGGAGACTTGAATTTTGACAAACCGCAACTTAATAGGATGTAGTTTACTGATTGTTACTGGTTTAGTTGGATTTTCAGGGTTGATTTTTATTACAAATGAGGCAGCTTTGTGATCCATCCTCACTAGCAAGGCTATGACACAGGGGACAATGCAATTCTGTCCCATGCTGGTGAGTACCAGGTCCAATAGGATTGATCCTCTGGTTAAAGCATGCACTATCTGCTCCAGGATGTTTGTGTTAATAAAGTCCAGGAAGAGTTGTGCATGTGAGCTTGAGGCAGTATAAATATCCCAGTCTATAGAGCAGTAGTTAAAGTCAACCATGAATAGGGTGTTTGCTTGAATGGTGAGAGCCTGTAGTAGGTTTAGATAACAGTTGTGAGACTCTAGGGGCATAGCTGGTTATCTGTAGCTGTCCATGATAAAGTAAGGGACCTTAACTATGGTGGCTTGCAAGTGAATGAGCTCCATGATATTATCCTATTTAACCAAATGAGGTATGTTTATTGCTACTGTAGATCGAGACACCTACACCTTTGACCCAAGTCTGTGCTGTTGTTGGTCTAAATGTGTTGAAGGCACTGTAGCCTTCCACTGTCAGATTACTTTCTATGGTTTTAAACCAAGTCTCATTCACAGCATAAATGTCTACATTCCCCAGAGTGAGGACGGCTTGAAGGGTGTGGAGTTTTTTTTAGGATCTGAGCATTGAATAGTAACACCTTAAGGTTGCTTGTAGACTTTTTCACTATGCTGGTAGTTTTGTCTTTTAGATATTGCTTATAAATGTCTCTGAGGGGGTAGATAAAGTTTTAGCTAATATCCAAAAGCCTATGGTGGACAAGTGCAGCCCAGCCTTGACAGAGCAATGTGTTTTTTTGACCATGGTTTCTCATGCTGACAGATATTGGATCCCCCTGGAGTGACACCAGATACTAAGCCAATTATTAAAAACAACCATTTTATGTTCATACTGTGCCATCATCCTTAATGAAGGAAGAATACTGCTCAGTGCAAGGCATGCACCTGTCAGTGGCACATATTCCAAGAGATCTGTTATGTCTCTCTTCAAGTAGTCTAGTTCATAGGTTCATAGGTGTGTACTAGGCTAATAGCCCTGGAGCCTTCACAAGCCTAGCCTATAAAAGTGCCCTGGCATCATGCCACCTGACGTTAGTTCACAGTGCCTCTATCAAGTAGAGCCACTGGAGTGCACCCCAGGGGGGAACTTTCTATTTCCCATCCACTCATCAAAATTTCTCTTGAACAGGGCCAGTGAGGTGCTCTGCTTGACATGTATGGGAAGTCTATTCCAGAGCATGGGCAGCCTCTGGGTTATAAACCTGTCCCTCCAGCATGTTCTGTTGATTGTGGTAATGAGGATGAGGTCTCTGGAGCATGTGGTGCGGAGGGATTGGGATTTGTTTAGATGTAGCATTTCTAACAGAGCTGGGTCAGACATGGCTTTGTAAGTCAAGCAGAGATCGCCTCTTAGTAGAAGATATGAGACAGAGAATAGCTGGAGTTTTTTGAGTCTGTCCATGTAGGTGTAGTGAGGTACATCTCAGGTCATATACACCCACATGGACTATGATAGAATCATATTGGTACATGAGGTGCAGTAACTTGAGTGCATGTGTGATATTGTGATTCCTGGCTCCAGACAGGCAACTAACCATTATGGTTTTCTTGCCTTACGTGGTGAGTGGGTCATTTGTGTGATGCACAATGGAGTTCTCAGTGACAACAGTATTAGGGAAAGTATATTTGTTTATATTTGTCTTGGGGAACCACTGGGTGTAGGCTTATGTAAGATGTTTGGTTTTGCCTTTGGTGTGTGCTTTAGTGATTGTGACTTTAGAGGTCTTTGAGATTTGGCAACGTTTCTTTTAAGTACCTCAGCATAAGATAATCTGATAGTGTGGTGAGTGGTGTGTGTGAGAGATATAGTTTGAATATTCCTGAGAACCTCATTTATATGCAAGATTTTTACCTCCAAGGAAGCTGTGTGTTTGCATCTCTCATGCACCATGTTGTTTTCCTTAATGGTTAACTGGTTGTTTGAGAACATGAGACAATTGCTGCATTGCCTTAGGATGCCCAAATCTACTAAGCTGGCCACAGAGACACTTGTAAATGACATATCCATGTTGTCTGGTCCTGTAATACAGTGGGCTGTTTAGGAATAAAGATTGGGTTTTAAGAGGGGTCTCCTAGGGGAGTTTATGGGGTTAATGGTAATATGCTATATAGTGCTAGGATGTGATAGTGATATTTGATGCACAGTCTAGCTGCTCTATGCTTATTTCTGCATAATGTCACGCTGTTTAACAGGTTTTAGACCTAGTCCTAACTTTATAGGGAGATTTTACAGTCTAGGCATTTGCTGCAGTACAGGGCATAGCTAAGTACCACTACCTGCAGGCAGATTTGCCTATTTTTTAGCAGAGAGAAGAAAAGGCTTGAAAACTGACTTCTATGCCCTCTAGCTAACAGGCAACTGCACTTTGAGCTTTCTGGAGTGTTCCCCATCTCAGAAAGACCAGATAAACACCTTCTGCCACAAGATGGATAATCTGAGAATTTCTTAATGTAAAAGCAAAGCAACAGCAGCTCTCAAGTGCAGATTAAACAAGAAACAATTACAAAACAATTAAGTCTTGTTCTTGATCAATACCAGGATAAACTATATCCCTAAATGTGAACAAGTAACTATTCATACCTTACATCTCCTTACTCTCCCTTCTTCACTCACGTCCTTACTTCTATCAATTTCTCTCCCTTGCTTTCTCTCTAAGTGTACCATAAGCCTAATTTTTCTCTCACTTTGTATTGCATTTCCTGTTTGTATTATACTACCTTACTTTTAATTTGCCTATAAACTGGCTAAAATGTCACTTTTAAATTATTGTCATACAACTTGCATCAATCCTTAACCAATGTTTTTAAATTATGTCTGATTTGGTATAATTATTTAAACTTTATTTGTTTTTTGTATTATTTTTAAAGGCTATACAATTATTATTATTATTATTAAAATGTTTTCTAATACTTCAGAGCTTTTCTCCCCGGGCCTCCACTGGAGCTTTTCTCCTTGGTCCTCCCCTGAAAATGGTCTCCTACACAGTCAGACTTTCTAGTAATCAAATGCTAATAAATAAGCAAATGAATAAGTCCCTCCCTGGGATTAAATAAGGTCTGTGTAGGCTTCACACACAGCTAAACAGATGGGTCTATATCAGAACATTGAAGTATTAAAACTTTGAATGTTCTGATATCGAATACTATTCAGTGAACGCTAAGAATAGTGAAGCTGCAGAACAGCAAATTCTTTCTTCGGGAAAGAATTCGGTTGGCCGTTTCTGTGGCTTTGCTATTCTTAGCGCTGTGGTGGAAAGTTACGGGTTGGGTTCAGGTAAGTGTGCGATTGTTTGTACGTTAGGGTTAGGGGTGGGTTAAGTGAGTTAGGGTTAGGGCGCAGGTTAGGTGTGTGTGCAATAGTGACAGACTTTAGGGTTAGGGGCAGTTTAAGTGAGTTAGGGTTAGGGCGCGGGTTAGGTGAGTGTGCGATAGTGACGGACCTTAGGGTTAGGGTTTGGGTTAAAGTAAGTGGGTAGATAGTAGTGTATGTTTAGTTTAGTGTAGTGTTAGATGTAGGAATTTAAGTGTATGTGTGTGGTTGCTGTTTGTTTGATGTGCTTGTATTGGATGTATGTGTTTCGGAGCAGTGAATTTTTTCCATGGGAAAACATTTTCTGTTCTGAATGTTCAATATTTTCATGTTTAGATGTTTTGGGGCTGATGAAATAGCGTTTGCTATTTTCATCTTTCGATAATGTAATATAAATGCAAACAGATTGTTACCGCGGACCTGATGTTGCTCCCAGAGTGGCATCGCGCAATGCATATTAATGAGGTGCAGTGAGATTTTGTGGCTCACAGCAGTGTTGCTGGCCACAAAGCCTCTTAGTTGAATGTGGATAGCATTTCAATGTAAGGTTGCTGGCCACAAAAGCTTGCAAGTGAACGTGGATAGCAATTAGGTAAACGTCCAAGCAGCTCCGGTGTACGAATTTGCGTGAAATGCCCCAATGACCACCAGGACTACATATATCCTACCTTTTAAATGTACCTCATTATGAGGAACATACCTCATATGGGGTCTTAAAAAGTTTATGTTGCATGAAGTTCCACATTGAAGGGTCTGTCACACAGACAGTGATATGAAGTTCCTCACTGATATCCAGGGTAAATAGAAATGAATCACATTAATTCATTACAAGATCTTTTATGTAAGTAAAACCAGCACATTTTAACCATCATATAACCTTCCTAGTTTTAGATGTTAGTAAACCATTAGTATCTTTTCCACATTTTGCCCATTTGTTCCATATCATGCGTGCTATTGTTCCTCATTTTGGAGAAGGACGGTTGAGAGCTATGAAGCAGATAGCACTGATTCTGCCCAAGGATATTATGACAGCACATTTGTTTTTCCCTTTCTTTAATTTTCTTCATTTAAATTTTTTTTGGCTACTGTTTGCATGATGGAAGTAGAGAACCTGCGCACCATGTTTGCATGAGGGTAAGCATCGCTCCACATTTTTAAACACTGTCCACACACCCAGTAAGTGTGCGAATAATGGAAATGGTGGCAAATGTCAGGATATAAAATGCAATTGGTGAGAAAATGTCATTCTACATTGGGCTTGATCTCTGGTATTCATGGCTGATGTTTGTGGTAAGGGAGCACACTTCTGAGCTCAGAGGTAGGGTGTTCAGGAGTTCAAAGTGTTTGTTGGACTCCTAGTTAAGTATCATTGGGCCCAGTTACTGCAGAGGGACTATTCAGGCTCAGAATACAAATCTGAAGCATAGAATAGTGCTGTCAGGGCTTTGACCAGGGCTATAGATATCCCCTGAATTGGTGATCAATCTCAACACTATTTTGATGTTCTCAGAAGAAGAAAGAGGGATATCCTCGACCATTGGATTGGGGAATTTAGGACCAGGACACCCCACAGATGTGTAAGTATTAATTACAGTGACTAATTGTAAGAGTTAAAAGCTGAATATATTCAAGACTGGCAATCATAATGGTATTCAGTTCTGTTCTGTTTTTTTCCATAGCTGCCATGGAGAGAGCTTTGAATGTATGGACCCATGCTGCAAGATTGGCAAGGATGCGAGAAGCATGTGCAATGTATGCACCAGAACAGTACTGTTATTGTAGCATTAAAAGCTAAAGACAGCTTATTTGGTATTAAATACAGCTGTATCAAATTGAGCATGCATATCTCAACTGTAAAAGAAAGTATGAATGCCATAGTCTGTAGCACAAAGCAACAGTTCCACCATATTCTCAAATAACAGTGATCATGCATCTCTGAACCGTGAAAGGAAACTATGCATGCATTAGTCTGGAGGACAAAATAGCAGTACAGTATGAGAGAGTAGTCAGAGGTTGTAGGTTCAAAAAACACACTTTCTAAATATACAATAGTGTTAAATTCTCATCATTATTGCAATGTAACTTTAGACCTCTATACCAGTGGCACAAATGGCCTGTTGTAAACTGTAATCAGTATAATATGAACATGCGTATGTGCAATATATGCACACATCAAGAATTAGTGGCTGCGATCTGTACTATAGTGTCTGTTATGAACTGGGTAGTCTTAAAAGTAATAAATACATTTGTTAGGCATTTGTAGTCTTAAAAGTAAAGGTAACAGAATAGAGTCAAATAATTGTATCAATGATTTGTATGTCACATATGAAGTTACTAATGTTATCTCTCTTTTTTCTCTCAACCCAACCCTTATCTTCTGTCTCTCTGTCTTTTTTTTTTTTTTTTTTTTTTTTTTTGGGGGGGGGGGTTCTATTTTTTTTTCTTTTTACTTTATTTTTGTTTTCCCCACAGCAGGATAGGCCTGTCCCACAGGATCCTCCTGCCCTCACTCCACCGGCTACAGCACTGCTGTCCAGCACTTTTGGGATGCAACCTGGCAGCACTTTGTCTGCAGCCATTGTACAACCTGGGGCATCAGGTAGTTCTGCCCCACAGGATAGACCAGTGGCTCCATCAGGAGAATTGGTGGAGGTGGTGAATTTATCACCCGAGAAGAACTGCCAGGGTTGGTGTGTAGGATTGTGCACCGCACTGTTGGTGCACCCCTATGCTGGATGGAGCACCTGCTCTCCATCCTTGAACAAAATACCAGGAGGAGACAAAGATGTTGCGCACTACAGCCATTGGTGCAGTGAGGTGACAGTGATGACAGTCCAGTGGGTGAGGACTCAATTATCACTGTCACCCAGCTTTAAGTCCATGGGTCCTCAATGTCCCTATCATCAGGCCTACCCCACTGCACTGTGGGGAAAGAAAAAATTAAAAAAAATAAATAAATAAATAAATAAAAAAAGAGGATAAGGGGTGGGGTGAGAGAAAAAAAGGGATAACATTTGTAACTTCATATGTGACATACAATGAATTGATACAGTAATTCAGCTCTATTATTTAACTTTACTTTTTAGACTACCAACGCCTAAAATACCTTTTCTTAATTTTAAGACTACCCAACTCATAACAGTTGCACACTATACTACAGACTGCAGCAAGCAATCCTTGGTGTGTGCATATATTGCACATATGCATGTCCACATTGTACTGATCACAGTTTACAGGAGCCATTTGTGTCACTGGCATAGAGGTCTGATGCTACATTGCAATACTGAGGAAAATGTAACAGTATTGTATAGTTTGGAAGTGTGTTTTTTGAACCCACAACCTCATACTACTCTTTAATAGTGTACTGTTGTTTTGGCCTACAGACTAATGCATACATATTTTCCTTTTACAGTTCAGAGATGCTTGCTCAATTTGATACAACTGTATTAAAAATCTGTCTTTAGCTTTTAATTGTATAACAACAGTACTGTTCTCATACATACATACCACATACTTCTCTCATCCTTACCGATCTCACGGGATGGGTCCTCACATTCAAAGCTCTCTCTGTGACAGCTGTGGAAAAAACAGAACAGAATAAAATACCATTATGAATACCAGTCGTGACTATATTCAGCTTTTAATTCTTACAAGCAGTTACTGTAATTGACACTTACACATCTGTTGGGTGTCCCCAGTCCTAAATTCCCCTATCCAATGGTTGAGGGTATCCCTGTTCTTCCTCCTAAGGTCATTGAAATGGTGTCAACGTTGTTTTCCAGTGCTGGGGATACCTGTAGCACTGGCCAAAGCCCTGCCAACACTATCCCATGCTTCAGATTTGTATTCTGAGCCTAAATAGTCCCTGTAGAGGAATTGGGGTCATGATGGAGACCCAACCTCTGAGCTTGGAAGCGCGCTCCCTCCCCACAAACACCAGCCATAACTACCAGAAATCAATCCTAATGTAGAATGAAGTTTTCCCACCAATTATATTTTGTATTTTGATGTTTTGCTGCCAATTCCAGTTATTGCGCACTTACTAGCTGTGCACACCGTGTTTGAAAATGTTGTACTATGCTTACCATCATCCAAACATGATGTGAGGGTTCCCTGCTTCTAATGTTTGCACTACACAGTGCATCACATAAACAGTGAAGACAACTAAAGAAAGGGAAAAGCAAATGCCGTGCTGTCATACAATCCTAAGATCTGAATATCATGAAATGACCTATGATGTGCACCATTTGTTTGTACTGGAAAATCCTGTAAGAGATATGTTAGAAAGTAATAATACACATTGCAGTTTCTAATTGACAACCCTCACAAGAGATAAAGTTCTGACATACTGCCACTATTAACTTTCAAATTTCCAAGGACAATATAAGTTAAAGGTACAATGAGCAGTTGAATACTACAAAAACAGATATACTAAGCAGTAAGTTAACTATGCACCCTGAGTATCAGACACCAAGCTTTTGTCCCCCTGAATCCAAAACATAGAAAACAGGGATATTTATTTATTTTTTATTTTATTTAACATTTGTTGACTGGGAAAGTCCGACTAGGTTTCACAGGTCCTGTTTTCAGTGGAGGCCTGGGGAGAAATGCTCCAGAAGCATGTCTTTAGAATGTGGGAGGAAACCCACGCGAATGCAGGGAGAACATGCAAACTCCACACAGAAGGCATCCTAGCTGAGAATCAACCAGAGAACCTCTTGCTGTGAGGCGACAGCATTAACCGCTGCACCACTGCGCCGCCCATATATGGGACAGTTATCAATTGAACAGGGTGGTGTGTGGTGGTCTTTACAGAAAGAAGTTACAAAGTGATGATATACATTGAGGTTTCTGAATTCACAACCCTTACAACAGCATTCGGTATAAGGTTGTGACATTTGGATGCTCCCAACTCTCTACATTTCCAAGGCCAATATAAGTCACAGGTACAATAAACAGTTCTCCAACACAAATGCAGATATACTAAGAATTAAGTTAGCTATGCACCCTGAGCATCAGGCACAGATTTTGTATCCCAGAATCAGAAAGGTAGAACACAGGGATATGGCGGAGTTATCATCACTTGCACAGGGTGTTGTGGGGGGCAGGAACCCTAGGCTGACGCAAAAAGTCGGTGAGTGTGTGTGAGTAAGAAGCCAAACATTTGGACAAAACAAAAAATGGGCAGATAGAGAAAATAACTGCCATGTGTGTGTCTGTAACAGTCCTTCAGGTGAAATTGGTGTGTGAGTGTGTGCATGACCATAGCTAAGCTGAGCTCTGGTTCTAAATCTTGTTTGGTTGGACAGGCAGGAGCCATGCATGATAGAGGTGGCAGTTCATTGTTGTTGTCCCTGACCACAAGAACTGGCTCTGCAGGAGTTGCACTGGCACATTGATGTCCAGGACCACGTTCAAATGCAGTGCTGGTACCTGAACTTGACTGCTTTCTGCTGGATGAGGTCCCTTCATGGGAATGCCCAGGAGTATGACCCTTGGCCTGCCAAGTCTGTGTGTGGACAGCACAGTCATTGATGTAGCAGTGGAATACTGCCACTATGGGAGTGTGACTGAGTACAGCCACATTGGTTAACAGCAGTTGATGTACCTGATCTACACCACAAGGATGCCATTCCCCTCCCAGCAGATGTTCTATCACATACACTGCTCGTTCTATGACAGACTCCCCTCAGTCCATCACAGACACCCCTTGCTTCAACGTGTCATTCATCCAATCCAGTGATTTGGCAACAGAGTGGAGGCAGTCACACATGTCAGACAGTTCCACATCCACAATCCTTTGCATTTGTCTGGAGCACCCATGGGAACATGCCTGTGACTCCATGATGATTCTAAACATCCATTGAGTGGCACAGGATATGACACCTGCACTAGGTGGAGGAGAGACAGCAGACCCCCTTCAAGCACCCCTATAAATCTTCCTGCATGGCACCTTGCCCACATTTTGGCTACGGCCAGACTCCACATGCACTGAAGCTGCAGTAGCCACACTTCTCTGATCATTGTCTTCACCCTCCACCTGTCCAAGATCTGTGGGCTCAGTGGACTAGATATGCATTAGGCATTCTGGCTATGTCCAGTGTAAATGCTTTTGATTGCTGTATGCCAACCTCTGTGTCTGATTCAACCTCTGCACCCCCTGACTGTGCCTCAGTTTGGCCACCATCATCGTCAGACTCTGCTGCTACACTGACATCAGGTGGCAAAGGGCCCGCAGTTCCACTGTGAGACTCACCAGTGATAACAAACAAGACACACAGAAATACATTAATACCGGCACTACTATATATGCTAACAAAGTAACAATGCTTCTACTATTACAGACAGTCCAGCAATATATAAAACATGCCTGAGATCAAACTCACACACGGCAATACTTGTTTAATTTGATCAGCAATACTGACATCAAACTATTTGGCTTACCAGCTGCAGAAATCAAGCTTTCCTGGAGGCCTGATGGTCCTGAAAGAAGGTAAGCAAAAGGTAAGGGCAACAACATCACAATCAACTGTAACACAGGGGGTAATACATTTGCCCCTTTATAGCTGCAGTAAACGAGTGTTTAAACAAAAATGTGGCTGACAACTCTAAGCTAAGCTTATAATAGTAGCAATCTTAAATCCCCCCAACCAAATAAATACATATGCAACAGTATTAAATAGTTTAGATAACAAGATCTACTAGTTCTCTCCTCTCCTGCACTTTTACTAGCTTATTAGTCTAGCACTTTACCAGACTTCTTGTAGCAATTATTGTAGCACACAAAAGTGCTACCAGCTCTAAACGTTCTACAAGGAAACAGATCCAGTACTTATTATCAATGCCCACCCCTCCAGGCATGTCTAAAAGTCAGTTTCCTGTGCTTTCTCCTATTAACCTGGTGAACTTGGGCATCCTGAGGCAATGTAGCAACTGCCTTATGTACACCGACAACCCTCTCCTCTTACTTTCCAACACTCAGACTTGCGAGAGATGCACTTATATATTCAGATTGGAAGCCATGCACTCTCCAGCCAAGACCGGAATAGCTGGTCAAGAGGAGAAGGTCAACACTTGCACGACACCACATGGAACACATAGCCCTCCAAAAGACACACCAGCACTGCCTTCACATAACAACACAAATCACACACCCATCTTCATGGAGGCTCTCAATAAAAATCTACCCAAGCAGCAGAGACCTCCAAGGCAGAAATGCACTTGACCACCACAACACTAATCACGAGATACATAACTCTCCTAAACAGTGTGCCACTCAACCAAAGTCCCTAAGGCAAAACAGCATGCCCAACAAACTAGTCATAGGTGACTCGATAGTGAGGCACACTGATATCCTACTCACTAGGCTGAATAAGGAGAAAGTAACAGTCAGCTGCCTGTCAGGTGCCAGGATCCACCACATAACTCACACACACAGGTCCCTCAACAACAGGTACAAATATGACTCTGTCATTGTAAATGTGGGTGTGAATGACCTGAGACATACCTCCCTGGACTACATGAAAAGAGACGTGGAGGTTTATGTAGCCCAGGCGGTTATGACCCTAGTCCTGAGCAACATCCTACCATCACCCAGAATGATACCACACTACAAGCAGA